>NC_134358.1:163669493-164007826 GCF_048569485.1 Anomaloglossus baeobatrachus | reverse complement strand
GCTGAGCTGTTTTGCAGGCTCTGGAGCAAGAATATATACATCTACACAAATAAATCCAGGAAAAGAAGAGGCCATCTTGGTGGCTGATACTTGTGTATCACAGTTATCTCCTCTTCCTAGTAAGTATTCAATAGCAAATCAATGTCTGGATGTAACCAATATAGAGAGTAGAGGTACCTTTTGTCAGTTTGGGCAAAAAGGAACTTGTCTTTTTTTTTTTTTGTAGTAAAATCTGAATTCTCTGGCTGACCATTAAACCTTTGCATAGTAGCTCATACAGTTCACTATTTTGGCAGGTTTAACGGGCGTTTCAGGCCAAATTTACAGGACATTTCAAACTAGCATTGTCAGGAATGGAGCAACGTTAAAAACTGTTTTTAGTCTTTCAATCCGCTCCTTTATTGCCCCAAAAAGGAATTCTATTGGAATATGCAAACAAGGGTGCTCAGTGCATCTTTGAAGTGGCTGAACGCCTCCGTCTACCTACTAATCTACCGTCGCCTTATTCTCTGTAAATTGACAGTGCTGGCTTATGTAGAGTCAGCGCGGTATGACGATAACCTTTTGGCATGATCGCACTGTCCCTGCGCAGAGGATAGTGTCACACTCACATCTCGGCTGACCTACCTTGTTGCACAGTGTGCAGGAGCAATCATACACATCACTCCATCACTCTCTCTTTACTGCTGACATGGCTCAAGTATAGCTGTGCAGAGAGAGGAAGGTGCAGCGGCGGGTTGGGTAGAGGGGCATATGCCCCCCGGGCTGCCCCCCTCAGCAGATCTCTTGGGCCACAATACTGCTCGCTTCTTCTTTGGTCACGATGGCATTCCACTTTTAATTTTGTTTGTGTGCCGGCTATGCCGCGTCACTGCTAGCAGGCACGGCCCTATGCGTGGCCATATCTGCAAGCTGTGACGTCACAGAGCGCTCCCTGCAGTGCCAGCTTCCCGTCTCGGAGGAGCTGGATAAGACAAGCCGGGGTAAGGTGAGCAATGTTTGTTGCCCCTCCATTTAAAAATAGTACTAATATGTCTTTGGTAGTGCGTGCATATATGATTGTGTGTATCTGTGTATATTTATGCCTGTTTATATTTATTTTTGTGTATGCCTTCAAATATGTATATGCTTGTATGTGTGTATATATCTCTTTATGTGTCTTTGTATAGGCATGCTCACTTGCATGTGCCCGACTGCAGGCACCCAACTGCGTTTGCGCACGTGTGTCTGCGTGCTTGACTGCATGTGTGTGCCTATTTGTGTATATGGAATTGTATGTATTTTTGTAAAATGCGTGAATGTCAGAAGCTTATCTGTGGGACATTTGCCCCGGGCACAGCTGGCAGGGGACAGCCATCGGGATATGTTGAGACAGTATCGAGAGCAAGTGGGTAAATATGTGAGAATACAGTATGGTGGAGAAGAGATGGAGGCTGCATAGGGGGACAGTGTGAGGGTACAGCAAGGAAATGATGGAATGCCAAGGAGAAGTGTGATGAGGGGGCACATTCTAGAGAATGGGCAGTATAAGGGGGACACAGTGTGAGAGGACAGTGTGAAGAAGGGCCCCAGTATCTTAAAAGTTGCAGTGTGGAGAACTCAGTGAGGAGCAATTATTTTGTCAGGTGCTCTGTGTAGGGCAGATATTTTTATTCACGAGCATTATAATCACTGTTATTTTTGAGGGTTGGTCTCCACTGATTTGTGACCTGCCAGCAGCTCCAGTGATTCATGGAGTACGCCGGAAGCGTCAAATCAATACAAGTCTATATGAGCATCTTTCTGGATGCATTCTTGCTCTCCTAGACTTGTATTGAGAGCTTGCAAAGTAACTTCTGACTGGCCAGTCAGACGTTAGACAAAAGATTGTGCTGCGGGACCAGAGCCACCCAAAAAAGGATGAAGCCGCCAGAGGATGAGTATAGGACTGGGGGCAGGGGGCTTAGATTTAAAGCGTCACTCCAGCACTGGAAAACAAACTGCTGGAGTGGTGCTTTAAGTAGATAAATGCCCTTGTCAATCGCTGACAGCAGCATTTAGTGCTGTGCCCGATGACTGCACTCATCAGCTCCCATCAGCCTCACTGTGACTGACATATTTGCTGTTTTCTGATGGGTTGCCGTGTATTGCTGCCATGTTGGTTGTTCTATGAAGCCAGCCTGAGGTTGGGCTCCTTGGATGACATAACATTTAAAATGCCGAGACGTTATTACAGCACACTGATTTTGTAGTTAGCCATGACTAACAGCCAGATCTTTACTCTGACCCTATGACAAGAAGCGAGTGGCGGCAGGGAGAATAAACCTTTTATTTTCCTCCATCTCACCTACACTCTCTAACTGATCTATCGATTACAATAAGCAACATTACGCTCTCCCCAGTACCCAAAGTTGGGTGCCTCGGAGTGACCCTCGACTCTGCCTTGTCCTTCATACCACACATCCAATCCCCACCACCTCCTGTCATCTTCAACTCAAAAATATTTCCAGAATCCGTCCTTTCCTCAATCTACAAAAATGCTAGTGCATGCCCTCATAATCTCCCGCCTTGATTACTGCAACATCCTTCTCTGTGGCCTCCCTGCTAACCAGCTCGCACCTCTTCAGTCCATCCTTAATTCTGCTGCCCGAATGATCCACCTCTCTCCTCAATAACAACCCACTTCATCCCTCTGCAAATCCCTCCACTAGCTTCCAATCCTCCACCATATCCAATTCAAACTACTAACACTGACGTACAAAGCTGTCCATAATCTGACTCCTCCATTTATCTCCAAACTAATCTCCCGCTACTCTCCAACACGTAACCTCCGGTCCTCCCAAGACCTCCTTCTCTCCTCTTCTATCATTCACTCCTCATGCAACCGCCTCCAAGACTTCTCCTGAGCATCCCCTGTCTTCTGGAATTTGCTGCCTCAACATGTCAGACTATCTGCTACACTTGCAAGCTTCAAACAGAACTTGAAAACTCATCTGTTCAGAAATGTCTATAATCTCCAATGACCCCACTGCGTCACCACCGCCGGAGCTGTCGCCTCACCACCGTGCCGGAACTGCCGCCCGACCAACACCCCACCTACTGTCTCCTCTCCAATATCCTATAGAATGTAAGCCCGCAAGGGCAGGGTCCTCTTCCCTTTGTACCAGTCTGTCTATTGTAATTTGTATATGTATTCTTTTATGTAACCCCTCCTCATGTACAGCACCATGGAATCAATGGTGCTCTATCAATAAATATTAATAATAATAATAATAATAATAATAATTTTCTCTCTGTAGCCAACGCTTTTCCAATAAGCCAGCTGACAAGGCTTAAAATTCTATTTATTTGTAGATCATTCCTATATCTATGTATCAGCCACCATTATTTTTATAGCCTGTTACCTTTGCTGCTTTAATGCATGGGCCAGAGATAAGCAGGCTAAAGATGGGCTATTACAAATTGAAGGTCACTGCTTTGTGATTGCACTGCAGACCAAAATGTGCCAGCCAGCCCCTGGGAAAGAGTGATGTGTGTGCTCCGGCACACTGAGTAGCAACCTCAGTTATGTGCTCACTATAATCAGACAGCTGGGAAACCAGTGCTGACAATCACCAAACAAGACGATGGTGGCAAACTAAGTCAGTTGGTGGAATGGTGCACTGAGGAAATTAGTGTTTACTTCTTTATTTGTTGGATCAGATTTAAAACTAAAAGAACAATTTTTATTTTTGCTCCATCCCCTACAGGGCTATGTGCTTAGTATTATATACTCTGAATCCCCCACTGCCATTGGCATAGTACAAAGAACACCAAAAAGAGAACACAAAAAACATGGACAGCAAGAATCACTGGCTGCTTTATTGCAGAGTAATGCTGCAGCATTTTAGAATAAACATGGTTGGAAAAGCCTTCGGGGGTCAGTCTCTGCACTGACTAGTCCAATGCCGGGCCTGGACGGCTTCTCCTCATCCCCTTCCAGTTGATTGACAAGTCTTTCTCTATGTGTGTACATAAGGAAAGACCAGTCAGCGATTGCATCAGACTAGTCAACAACAACATCGAATCCATGGATAGCGTTTCTAAGTATGTTTATTCTGAAATTCCGCAGCATCATTTGGTTAAAATTTTACAGAATTGCATTAGTAGGAATTTCATTATTTTCACTGTAACTCAGGTTTTGCAATTGCACACGATAAATAATGCGTTTATAGATTTTTCATATCTCTGAATTATATTTGTCAGCATAAATCAGTCATATGGTATATGACAGTAATCCCGAACCAAATTCATCTTAAGAGTTACATTCAGCTCTGAGAGATGGTCATGAGCCATAGCCAAAGCCCCGTGAGTAGTGGCCTCCAGAGCCCCTATCACCGGTAGAATGACATCCAAACCCCCCCACATAAATCCTACTGAGGCACAATACTTACATCCAGGGGTTCCCACCTTACCCTATGTCATTATTTTCGCATCAACCATGCAAACCACACTTTTGCATTAAGCTTCATGCACCTCCTCTAATCCGTATCTTCAGCTTATATCTATCTCTCCAGCCCCATAGTCAGTATTTGCATGTCCAGGCCTGCTGTTTTGTACAGAATTACTCAAAGTTCACCATCTGTAGACTTGCTCTTCTTAGCCGTTTGTAGGCAGGAGCGAACCATACATGATGGGCCCGCAAGCCACGTGTGGGTTTGGGACCCCTGGTGTACGGTGTAAAGACTATTTTTTATTGTTAATTTACAAAGTATCTTTTGTTTCAACAGCAAAGCAGGACGTGGGTGACTTTAATACTGAGAAACCAGTTTTTAATTTAGCTGCTGTGGTAGCTGAAACCCTTGGTCTTGAAGCTCATATAGAAGAATCTGTAAGTCACTGGTCAACGTCTGCCAAAATGCTATCTTCCACCAACTTGAATATTTAAAAAAATATATATGTTGTGAATTGCAAATTTATAAATGCAACTCCTCCAGTGGTCCGGTGCGCACATGCATCGCTTGTTTAGTTACATGCTGCTTGCACATGACACATATGACTAAGCATGTGCTGCAATGATCAAGTACATTACTACTGGGATTGTGGCTCTCATCGCTGAGCTGTGTGCCAGTAGCGTGAAATGTTACCGCTGTGCCAACTCATCAGATTCACAAACACCAGGAATACCGCAGCAAGATCAGCCCTGGATTTTGTATGGAGAGAGTCAAAAATGTATTGCTTTTTTTTATTGTTTTTACAATATTGTAGCAGTATTTTAAATAACTCTGTATATTGCATAATTCCTTTAAGATGGCCGTTCACCTTAGATGGCTGTCAGCCACTATTCCTTCCAAGCCTCCCATACACAATGTACATTTGGCTTGGCACAGTTTGCATGTGTTTGGGGGGTTTAGGAGTAATGCTATTTGAGAGAATAAGCCTCAGGAAGACTCCTGGCAGGAACTTATTTCCTGTGAAAATAAAGGATTAAGCTTGTTGAAATGCAAAATGCCCAATCTTTATTTCTACTTGCACAATCTGTTGGGAAAAATTTGCGACTCTATGAAAATAACAGATACAGCTTGTTTTTTTTTCTCTAAGATGTATGGAAACCTACAGACTGTTACTGTGTATTACCTTGCTATCTGTAGCCTTTATTATAAAAAGCAGTGATTATATTTTTAGTATAGGCATGCCAGTTTCTATAGAGTACTGAACACAGATTGGTTCCCTTTCCATGAATGATTTAACCACAGCTATGGGAGATAGCATCCCTTACAAAGTGCTATATACCATGTTATACGTAGAAATAAAATAATCACTATTTCCTGTTTTTACTTTTCTACAAGCAATCCCACAGAGTACTAAGCAGTCTAAGGACCAATGCAGGCACTGTGCAGGCGCTGAACAAGCACGAAGAGCTGTCTCCACGACACAGTGAATTGGAGTAAGTCCTGTCTGCTGAGACTTTACTAACCTACTAATCTGCTACTCATTCTAATTTGTTTTGTTTTTCTTTGTCGCTCCATTGGGAGACCCAGACAATTGGGGTGTATAGCTTCTGCCTCCGGAGGCCACACAAAGTATTACACTCAAAAGTGTAACCCCTCCCCTCTGCCTATACACCCTCCCGTGCCTCACGGGCTCCTCAGTTTTATGCTTTGTGTAGAAGGAGGCACACATCCACTCACACATCTCCATTTTAGTCAGCAGCAGCTGCTGATTGTATCGGTTGGAAGAAAAGAGGGCCCCCACGGGGCCCCCGGCATGCTCCCTTCTCACCCCACTAAGTCGGCGGTGCTGTTAAGGTTGAGGTACCCATTGCGGGTACGACGGCCGGAGCCTCATGCCGTGTTTCCTTCTCCATCCCTGAGGGCTCTGGTAGAAGTGGGATCCGAAGCGGTCATCCAGGTTATGGGACCGTGCTCCCTCCGCAGCCCCTGAGGGAATCTGCTGGACAGGAGCTTATCTATCTTCAGGGACAGGGCCCTGCATCCACGAGGTACTCTGTGTCCCCATGGGGATTGTGTATGGAGCGCCTGGTTCCCGGACGCCGCAACTGACTGCTGAATTGTGAAGACCGGGGACTACCGCGCCGACCGCGCCTGCTTGTCGGCCGCGGTATTAAATTTAGTCCCCGGCTTCATCGCGGCCTAGTGGCAAACTCCCGCCCCCGGGCCTGTCTATCAGAGATAGGGGCGGGACAGCCGACCTGACGTCGGATGTGAGGGCCGGGGCATCCTGTGTGCTCCCTCCCCCCTCACTGATCACTGCGGGGACCCCAGATTCCCGCACTTTTCCTGACGCCGCCCTCCCCTCCCCTGAGAGCTCCGGCAGCCATCTTTAGGACATTCTGCCGGTGGAGAATCACACAGAACAGCTCTGCAGCTCTGGGAGACCAGGCAGGGAATCTGGAGCGCACACACCCCGCTTTTTAGCGGTCGGTAAGCCGCACCGGTCACTCGGTGTTGGTCCCCTTGGGTGCCGGTATAGATACGTATATATATACCTTTCTGTTCGGCCGGGCTGTATACCCTTTTTTCTGTATACCCTCAGTGATCACGCTCCTAGGACACAACAGCATGTCGGTCACAAGGAGCAAGGGCACTAAAGCACAGGGTTTTTTTGCGACATGTACCTCTTGTAGGGCCATGTTACCTGCGGGTTCCACCTACCCTCACTGTGAGCAATGCTCGTCCCCTGTTACGCTTGCTCAGCCGGAGCCTCGGTCACTAGTGGGCCCCTCGGCTCAGGCAGACCCCCCTGTTTCTACTGTCCAGGTGGCAGCGACAGAGTTTGCAGCTTTTGCTGACAAGCTCTCAGAGTCACTTTCACAATCCATGGCTCAGTCTATGGACAAATGGTCTGCCAAGTTGCTGGAAGCCCTGCAGTCCAGACCGGTCCCTACACAGGCCCCGGACCCGGTTAGATCGGCACCTCCAGGTCCCTCTGGGTACACCCCAGCCGGGGTGGGCCCTAGGTCTCACGTGGAGGACTCCTCCACGGACCACAGTCCCAGACCAGCTAAGCGGGCTCGCTTGGAATCTTCCCCGACTTCCTCACGCTGCTCGGGTTCCCAGCTTGCGGACTCTCTGGAGGACGAGGCGGAGGTCGCAGCTCAGGGCTCGGACCCTGATGTTGCTCTCAATCTTGATACACCTGAAGGGGACGCCATAGTAAATGACCTTATCTCGTCCATCAGGTGTTGGATTTATCTCCGCCGCCTCCACCTATAGAGGAGTCGGCCTCTCAGCAGGAGAAACACCAGTTTCGGTTTCCCAAACGTACACGGAGTGCATTTTTCGATCACTCTAACTTCAGAGATGCTGTCCAGAAGCCCAGAGCGGTTCCGGACAAACGCTTTACTAAGCGCCTTACTGACACACGTTACCCCTTCCCCGCTGACGTAGTTAAGGGTTGGGCTCAATGTCCTAAGGTAGATCCCCCAGTCTCCAGATTGGCGGCTAAATCCGTGGTTTCGGTTGCAGATGGCTCATCACTAAAAGATGCCACTGACAGGCAGATAGAACTCCTGGTGAAATCCATCTATGAGGCCACGGGAGCGTCTTTTGCCCCGGCTTTTGCAGCCGTGTGGGCACACCAAGCTATCTCAGCTTGTCTGGCTGAGATTAATGCGGTCACACATACGTCTGCTCCGCAAGTTGCATCTTTAACCTCTCAGGCGTCGGCGTTTTCTTCCTACGCCATGAATGCAGTCCTAGACTCTGCTAGCCGTACAGCGGTGGCATCCGCTAATTCTGTGGCAGTCCGCAGAGCCATGTGGGTGCGCGAATGGAAGGCAGACTCGGCTTCCAAGAGGTTCTTAACCGGTTTGCCGTTTTCTGGCGAGAGATTGTTTGGCGAACGATTGGATGAGATTATTAAGGAATCCAAGGGAAAGGACTCCTCCTTGCCCCAGTCCAAACCTAATAGACCTCAGCAACGAAAAATACAATCGAGGTTTCGGTCCTTTCGTCCCTCCGCCAAGCCACAGTCCTCTTCGTCCAATAGACAGGACAAAGGCCAGAGGAACTCCTATGCGTGGCGGTCTAAGTCACGCCCCCAAAAAACCGCCGGAGGCACTGCTTCCAAGGCGGCCTCCTCATGACTCACGGCATCCCCGAACCGCATCCTCGGTCGGTGGCAGGCTCTCCCGCTTTCACGACGCCTGGTGGCCACATGTTCAAGACCGATGGGTGAGAGACATCATGTCTCACGGTTACAGGATAGAGTTCAGCTCTCGTCCTCCGACTCGTTTCTTCAGAACCTTCCCGCACCCCGGGCGAGCAGACGCACTTTTTCAAGCAGTGGACGTTCTGAAAAAAGAAGGCGTCGTGACCCCCGTTCCCACTCAGGAACAGGGTCGCGGTTTTTACTCCAACTTATTCGTGGTACCAAAGAAAGACGGATCATTCCGTCCCGTTCTGGACCTCAAATTGCTCAACAAACACGTGAGCACCAGACGATTCCGGATGGAATCTCTCCGCTCGGTCATCGCCTCGATGTCACAAGGAGACTTCCTCGCATCGATCGACATCAAGGATGCCTATCTCCATGTGCCGATCGCACCAGAACATCAACGCTTTTTGCGTTTCGCCATAGGGGACGAACACCTTCAGTTCGTGGCATTGCCCTTCGGCCTGGCGACAGCCCCACGGGTTTTCACCAAAGTCATGGCATCCGTTGTGGCGGTCCTGCATTCTCAGGGGCACTCGGTGATTCCCTACTTGGACGATCTCCTAGTCAGGGCACCTTCTCGGGCGGCGTGTCAACACAGCCTTACCGTCGCTCTGGAGACCCTCCAGCAGTTCGGGTGGCTCATCAACTTCCCAAAATCCAAGTTGACACCGACCCAATCTCTGACCTATCTAGGGATGGAGTTTCATACACAGTCAGCGGTAGTCAAGCTACCACTAGACAAACAGCTGTCACTGCAGGCAGGGGTGCAATCTCTGATTCAGACTCAGTCTCACCCCTTGAGACGCCTCATGCACTTCCTGGGGAAGATGGTAGCAGCGATGGAGGCAGTGCCCTTCGCGCAATTCCATCTGCGGCCACTCCAGTGGGACATTCTCCGCAAATGGGACAGGAGGTCGAACTCTCTCGACAGGAACGTCTCTCTTTCCCTTGCAACAAAGACGTCCCTTCAGTGGTGGCTTCTTCCCACTTCTCTATCACAGGGAAAATCCTTCCTGCCCCCAACCTGGGCTGTGGTCACCACGGACGCGAGCCTGTCAGGGTGGGGAGCGGTGTTCCTCCATCACAGGGCTCAGGGAACCTGGACTCCGATAGAGTCTTCCCTTCAGATCAATGTCCTGGAGATAAGGGCAGTGTATCTGGCCCTACTGGCTTTCCAGCAGTTGCTGGAGGGCAGGCAGATCCGTATCCAGTCGGACAACGGCACTGCCGTCGCATACATCAACCACCAAGGCGGCACGCGGAGTCGTCAAGCCTTCCAAGAAGTCCGGCGAATTCTGCAGTGGGTGGAAGCTACAGCATCCACCATCTCCGCAGTTCACATACCAGGCGTAGAAAACTGGGAAGCAGATTTTCTCAGTCGTCAGGGCATGGATGCGGGGGAATGGTCCCTGCACCCAGAGGTGTTTCGAGAGATCTGTCGCCGCTGGGGAACGCCGGACGTCGATCTCATGGCGTCACGGCACAACAACAAGGTCCCGGCCTTCATGGCACGATCTCAAGATCACAGAGCTCTGGCGGCGGACGCATTAGTCCAGGATTGGTCGCAGTTTCGACTGCCTTATGTATTTCCTCCTCTGGCAATGCTGCCCAGAGTACTACGCAAGATCAGGTCCGACTGCCGTCGCGCCATTCTCGTCGCTCCAGACTGGCCGAGGCGGTCATGGTACCCGGATCTGTGGCATCTCACGGTGGGTCAGCCGTGGGCGCTGCCAGACCGCCCAGACTTGCTGTCGCAAGGGCCGTTTTTCCATCTGAATTCTGCGGCCCTCAACCTGACTGTGTGGCCATTGAGTCCTGGCTCCTAGCGTCTTCAGGGCTGTCTCAGGATGTCATTGCCACTATGAGACAGGCCAGGAAACCGACGTCTGCCAAGATCTATCACAGGACTTGGCGGATTTTCTTGTCCTGGTGTTCTGATAAAGGTTTTACTCCCTGGCCTTTTGCCTTACCCACTTTTCTTTCCTTCCTTCAATCCGGAATGGATAAGGGGTTGTCACTTAGTTCTCTCAAAGGGCAAGTATCGGCACTCTCAATATTCTTTTAGCGCCTGGCCAAGCTTCCGCAGGTCCGCACGTTCCTGCAGGGAGTTTGCCACATAGTCCCACCTTACAAGCGCCCGCTTGAACCCTGGGACCTTAACAGGGTGCTAACGGCTCTTCAGAAACCGCCTTTTGAACCGCTGCGTGATATCTCCTTATCACGTCTTTCGCAGAAAGTGGCATTTCTAGTAGCAGTTACTTCACTCCGTAGAGTGTCGGAGCTTGCAGCACTGTCATGCAAAGCCCCCTTCCTGGTTTTTCACCAGGATAAGGTGGTTCTCCGTCCTGTTCCGGAATTTCTCCCTAAGGTGGTATCGCCGTTTCATCTCAATCAGGATATCACCTTACCTTCATTTTGCCCTAATCCAATTCACCGCTTTGAAAAGGATTTGCACTCATTAGATTTAGTGAGAGCACTCCGTTTCTACGTGTCTCGCACAGCGCCCCTGCGTTGTTCAGATGCGCTTTTTGTCCTTGTGGCTGGTCAGCGTAAGGGTTCGCAAGCTTCCAGGTCAACCTTGGCTCGGTGGAGCAAGGAACCGATTCTTGAAGCTTACCGTTCTTCGGGGCTTCCGATTCCTTCCGGGCTGAAAGCCCATTCTACCAGAGCCGTAGGGGCGTCCTGGGCATTGCGGCACCGGGCGATGGCTCAGCAGGTGTGTCAGGCAGCTACCTGGTCTAGTCTGCACACTTTCACAAAGCACTATCAAGTGCATGCCTATGCTTCGGCAGATGCCAGTCTAGGTAGGCAGGTCCTTCAGGCGGCGGTGGCCCACCTGTAGGAGGGAGTCGTGTCGGCTCTTGTTATCGAGGTATTCTTTTACCCACCCAGGGACTGCTTTTGGACGTCCCAATTGTCTGGGTCTCCCAATGGAGCGACAGAGAAGAAGGGAATTTTGTTTACTTACCGTAAATTCCTTTTCTTCTAGCTCCTATTGGGAGACCCAGCACCCGCCCCTATTCCCTTCGGGCTAGTTGTTCTTTTGTGTACACATGTTGTTCATGTTCAATTGTTTCATGGTTTTCAGTTCTCCGAACATCCTTCGGATTGAATTTACCTTTAACCAATTTATAAGTTTCCTCCTTCCTGCTTTTGCACCAAAACTGAGGAGCCCGTGAGGCACGGGAGGGTGTATAGGCAGAGGGGAGGAGTTACACTTTTGAGTGTAATACTTTGTGTGGCCTCCGGAGGCAGAAGCTATACACCCCAATTGTCTGGGTCTCCCAATAGGAGCTAGAAGAAAAGGAATTTACGGTAAGTAAACAAAATTCCCTTCTTTGTGACGCCGCACGAGCCACCCCCTTAGAAAGGAGGCGGTTTGCCGGCAACAACGACGTCGCTAGGCAGGTAAGTCCGTGTGACGGCTCCGAACGATATTGTGCGGCAAGGGCAGCGATTTGCCCGTGACGCACAAACGACGGGGACGGGTACGCTCGCTAGCGATATCGCTGCGTGTGACGGGGCCTTTACATATGATCGAGGAAGATGTTGATCACGCATGTTAGATGTTTTGAATGCCAATCGGACTACCATGCCGGTGGCTTTTTCATAGAGCACTCAGCCGAACGAGCGTTCCTGTGTATGGCACTGAGTTTTCTTTATTTTCATGACTCTGAAAATTGTAGATTCACATTGAAAGCATCAAAACTATAAATTAACACATGTGGAATGAAATACTTAACAAAAAATGTGAAACAACTGAAAATATGTCTTATATTATAGGTTCTTCAAATTAGCCACCTTTTGCTTTGATTACTGCTTTGCACACTCTTGGCATTCTCTTGATGACAGAACGAAATATAGAAAGGATTGGTCTATCTCTTATTAGTATCTAGGAAGGAAAATTGGGAGTATCCAACCAGGGTCTCCAAGGAATGATTGTTTATATTTTGTTTATGAATTGTTTAATTTTTACTGATGTGCAATATTCTTTGGTTACTTTTTTGCACTCTTCATATTTTTTTCTCCCAAACTTAGATTTTTTTTTTTTTTTTTTTTTAAAGCCATAATACAAAACTGGATTTCCAAACTTTTCCTTGTTGTGTTCTGTGTATTGTGTGTGAGTTTCTGTATGTATTACTATACATTCATGCTGGTACAATGCAAATTGAGCTAATTTTTCTTTGTCGCTCTATTAGGAGACCCAGACAATTGGGTGTATAGGCTATGCCTCCGGAGGCTGCACAAAGTATTACACTTAAAAGTGTTAAGCCCCTCCCCTTCTGCCTATACACCCCCCGTGCTCTCACGGGATTCCCAGTTTTTAAGCTTTGTGCGAAGGAGGCAGACATGCACAGCACAGCTCCACAGATTGGTCAGCAGCAGCTGCTGACCAGGTCGGATGGAAGAAAAGTGGGCCCATATAGGGCCCCCAGCATGCTCCCTTCTCACCCCACTTTTGTCGGCGGTGTTTGTTAAGGTTGAGGTACCCATTGCGGGTACGTAGGCTGGAGCCCACATGCTGTTTTCCTTCCCCATCCCCCTCAGGGCTCTGGGTGAAGTGGGATCCCTCGGTCTCCAGGCACTGAGACCGTGCTTCATCCACAACTCCTGTGGAGACTGCTGGATAGGAGCCGGGTTCCGTTCAGGGACATGGCCCTGCATCTTGAAGGTACTCTGTATCCCTGTAGGGACCGTGCACGGCAACACCTCAGCTTTGCTGGGTGTGCTAGTGCACCGGGGACCGCGGCGCTGACCGGGTCTATATGTGCCATTACACACTCAGCGTCGCTGAGTGTGTTTATATGTAGGGGCTACCGCGCTAACCGCCGCTGCCATGTGAAACTGCGGCGCGGCTGGGACTTGTAGTTCGCCGGGGACTTCGGCGTCGGCCGCGCTTTTACGGCGGTGACGCTTATACTCGAGTCCCCGGCTTTCTTGCGGCCTAGCTTCCTTTTTCCCGCCCTCAGCCCTGACAGGCAGGGGGAAGGGCGGGACGCTGCACGGAAGAGGGGACAAACGAGCAGCATGAGGGCTGGAGCATGCTTTGCATACTCCACTCCCCTCACTGTGCAATGTGTGAGACGCCCACGGCTCCCTTCTCTCGGCAGGACGCCGCAGCCATTTCCTGTCAGCTCCTCCGACGCTGCAGAGAGGGATTAACCCTGGGAGACCCAGACACGGTCTCTGGTGGCCTCACAACCACTTTAGGCGGCTGGTAAGCAGCACCTGTGGTGTTAACCCCATGGTGCTGTAGTGTATTGATACATTCTGTGTTATTACTATATACTTTACACTGTATGAGCACAGTTCATTATGGCTATGTACCCTTTTGTGTTAATCAGGGAAAACAATAGCATGGCACCCACAAAGACAGGGGTGCCAAAAAACTGGATTATTATGCTGCCTGCGCCGCTTGTACGACCCAACAGCCGGCAGGTCCCATTGACCCTCATTGTGTGCAATGTGTGGCCCCTGTGACTCTCTTCTTCAGCCAGAGCATCTGCTAAGAGGGGCCCAGGGGGAGACACCTGTTGACACGGTCCTTAGTGACGGGGATGGAGTTTGCAAAACTCTCTGAGACTATGGCTGAGATACTAGAAGCCTTGCAGTCCAGGCCGGTATCTCAGCAAAGGGACTCTGTTGAATCATTGTTCCCTGGCCCCCCTCAATTGGACCAACAATGTCCTCCCGGGATACATTCCAGGCTGAGGGTTCTGACTTAGACCCCAGCCCCAGACCGACTAAGCGGGCTCGCTTAGAATTTCCCTCGACATCATGTTGTTCAGGGTCTCAGCGGGGGGAATCTCCGGTTGATGATGCGGAGACAGCTGATCAGGATTCTGATCCTGAGGGCGCTCTCAATCGTAATACTCCAGACGGGGACGCCATAGTGAACGATCTCATTGCGTCCATCAATCAAATGCTGGATATTTCTCCCTCAGCTCCTCCGGCGGAGGAGTCAGATTATCAGCAGGAGTAATTCCGCTTCAGGTTCCCCAAGCGTACACCGAGTATGTTTCTAGACCATTCTGATTCCAGAGAGGCAGTCCAGAATCACCATGCTTGTCCAGATAAGCGTTTTTTCTTAGCGCCTTAAGGATACACGTTGTCCTTTTCCACCTGACGTGGTTAAAGGTTGGACTCAGTGTCTCAGAGTGGACCCTCCAATCTCACAGACTGGCGGCTAGATCATTACTTGCAGTGGAAGATGGAGCCTCGCTCACAGATGCCACTGACGGGCAGATTGAGCTCTGGTTGAAATCCATATATGAAGCTATCGGAGCTTCTTTTGTCCCAGCATTCGCAGCCGTATGGGCGCTACAAGCTATCTCAGCAGGTCAAGCGCAAATTGAAGCAGCCACATGCACGGCCGCGCCACAAGTGGCATCCATTACCTCCCAAACCTCGGCAATGCTATTAGTGCTGTCCTGGACTCTGCGAGCTGTACGGCGGTTGCGGCCGCCAATTCGGTGGTACTCCGCAGGGCCTTATTGCTACGGGAATGGAAGGCAGATTCTGCTTCCAAAAAAGCGCTTAACCAGTTTGCCAATTTGTGGCGACAGGTTGTTTGGCGAGCGTCTGGATGAAGTCATCAAACAATCCAAGGGAAAGGATACATACTTACCCCAGTCCCAACCAAACATATCCCAACAGAGGAGAGGGCAGTCGAGGTTTCGCTCCTCTCGGGGCGCGGGCAGGTCCCAATTCTCCTCGTCCACAAGGTCTCAGAAAGACAAAGGAGCTCTGATGCATGGCGGTCTAAGTCACGTCCTAAACAGACCACCGGGGGCGCCGCTAACAAAGCGGCTTCCTCATGACTTTCGGCCTCCGCTAGTAGCATCCTCGGTCGGTGGCAGGCTCTCCCGCTTTTGCGACACCGGGCTGCCACAAATAAAAGACCGCTGGGTGAGAGTTATTCTGTCTCACGGTTACGAGATAGAGTTTACCTCTCGTCCCCCGACTCGATTCTTCAGGTCATCCCCGCCTCCCGAGCGAGCCGAGGCTCCTCTGCAGACGCGGCGCACTCTGACGGCTGAAGGAGTGGTGATCCCTGTTCCTCTTCAGCAACAGAGCCACGGTTTTTACTCCAACTTGTTGGTGGTCTCAAAGAAGGACGGGTCTTTCCGCCCGGTCCTGGACCTGAAACTGCTCAACAGACGGGTAAAAACCAGGCGGTTCCGGATGGAATCCCTCCGCTCCGTCATCGCCTCAATGTCCCAAGGAGATTTCCTTACATCAATCGATATCAAAAATGCTTATCCCCATGTACCGATTGCTCCAGAGCACCAGCGCTTCTTGCGCTTCGCCATAGGACACTAATACCTGCAATTCGTGGCACTGCCGTTCGGCCTGGCAACAGCCCCACGGGTTTTTACCAGGGTTATGGCTACTATAGTAGCGCTTCTACACTTCCTGGGTCACTCGGTGATCCAGTATTTGGACGGTCTGCTGATCAAGACACCCTCTATAGAGGCATGCCAACGCAGCCTTGACGCTACCCTGGAGACTCTCCAGGGTTTCGGGTGGATCATCAATTCTCCAAAGTCAAATCTGACACCGGCCCAATCGCTGACATATCTTGGCACGAAGTTTCATACTTCAGCGATAGTGAAGCTTCCGCTGATCAAACAGCAGTCACTACGGAAAGGGGTACAATCTCTCCTTCAAGGCCAGTCACATCCCGGGAGGCGCCTCACGCACTTCCTGGGGAAGAGGGTGACAGCAATGGAGGCAGTCCCTTTCGCGCAATTTCACCTGCGTCCCCTTCAATGGGACATCCTATGCAAATGGGACAGGAAGCCGACGTCCCTCGTCAGGACCGTCTCCCTCTCTCAGACGACCAAAGCTTCCCTTCGGTGGTGGCTTATTCCCACTTCATTAGCGAAGGGGAAATCTTTCCTTCCCCCATCCTGGGAAGTAGTCACGACGGACGCGAGTCTGTCAGGGTGGGGAGCGGTTTTTCTCCACCACAGGGCTTAGGGTACGTGGACCCAGCAAGAGTCATCGCTTCAGATCAATGTTCTGGAAATACGGGCAGTGTACCTTGCCCTGAAAGCGTTCCAGCAGTGGCTGGAAGGCAAGCAGATCCGAATTCAGTCGGACAATTCCACAGTGGTGGCATACATCAACCACCAAGGCGGCACACGCAGTCGGCAAGCCTCCCAGGAAGTCCGGCGGATTTTGATGTGGGTGGAAGCCACGGCCTCCACCATCTCTGCAGTTCACATTCTAGGCGTGGAAAACTGGGAAGCGGATTATCTCAGTCGCCAGGGCATGGACACAGGGGAATGGTTCCTTCACCCGGGCGTGTTTCAGGAGATCTGTTGCCGCTGGGGGGTGCCGGACGTCGACTTCATGGCGTCCCGGCACAATAACAAGGTACCGACGTTCATGGCACGGTCTCAAGATCCCAGAGCTCTGGCGGCAGACGCCTTAGTTCAGGATTGGTCGCAGTTTCAGCTCCCTTATGTGTTCCTCCGCTGGCACTGTTGCCCAGTGTGTTACGCAAGATCAGGGCCGACTGCCGCCGCGTCATCCTCGTCGCTCCAGTCTGGCCGAGGAGGTCGTGGTACCCGGATCTGTGGCATCTCACGGTCGGCCAACCGTGGGCACTACCAGACCGACCAGACTTGTTATCTCAAGGGCCGTTTTTTCCATCTCAATTCTGTGGCACTCAACCTGACTGTGTGACCATTGAGTCCTGGATCCTAGCGTCTTCAGGATTATCTCAAGACGTCATTGCCACTATGAGACAGGCTAGGAAACCAACGTCCGCCAAGATCTACTACAGGACGTGGAAAATTTTCCTGTCGTGGTGCTCTGCTCAGGGTTCTTCTCCCTAGCACTTTGCCCTGCCCATTTTTTTCTGTCCTTTCTTCAATCTGGACTGGAAAAGGGTTTGTCGCTCAACTCCCTTAAGGGACAAGTCTCAGCGCTCTCTGTGTTTTTTTCCAGAAGCGCCTAGCCAGACTTCCACAGGTACGCTCGTTCCTGCAGGGGGTTTGTCACATCGTTCTTTCTTACAAGCTGACGTTAGAACCCTGGATTCTGAACAGGGTGCTGCTGGTTCTTTAGAAATCACCATTCGAGCCAATGAGAGATATTTCTCTCTCTCACGCCTTTCGCAGAAAGTGGTTTTTCTAGTACCAGTCACTTCACTTCGGAGAGTGTCTGAGCTAGCAGCGCTGTCATGCAAGGCCCCTTTCCTGGTTTTCACCAGGACAAGGTGGTTCTGCGTCCGGTTCCGGAATTTCTCCCTAAGGTGGTATCCCCCTTTCATCTCAATCAGGATATCTCCTTACCTTCTTTTTGTCCTCATCCAGTTCACCAATGTGAAAAGGATTTGCACTTGTTAGATCTGCGCCGCTCGGATGCACTCTTTGTCCTTGTCGCTGGCCAGCGTAAAGGGTCACAGGCTTCCAAATCAACCTTGACTCGGTGGATCAAAGAGCCAATTTTCGAAGCCTACCGTTCGGCTGGGCTTCCGGTTCTCTCAGGGCTGAAGGCCCATTCTACCAGAGCCGTGGACGCGTCCTGGGCTTTGAGGCACCAGGCTACGGCTCAGCAGGTGTGTCAGGCGGCTACCTGGTCGAGCCTGCACACTTTCACGAAACACTATCAGGTTCATACCTATGCTTCGGCGGATGCCAGCATAGGCAGACGTGTCCTTCAGGCGGCGGTTGCCCACCTGTAGGAAGGGGCCGTTTTTTCGGCTCTATTACGAGGTATTATTTTACCCACCCAGGGATTGCTTTTGGACATCCCAATTGTCTGGGTCTCCCAATAGAGCGACAAAGAAGAAGGGAATTTTGTTTACTTACCGTAAATTCCTTTTCTTCTAGCTCTAATTGGGAGACCCAGCACCCGCCCCTGTTTTTTTGTGTACACATGTTGTTCATGTTGAATGGTTTCAGTTCTCCGATATTCCTTCGGATTGAAACTACTTTAAACCAGTTTATAATTTTTTCCTCCTTCTTGCTTTTGCACCAAAACTGGGAATCCCGTGAGAGCACGGGGGGTGTATAGGCAGAAGGGGAGGGGCTTAACACTTTTAAGTGTAATACTTTGTGCAGCCTCCGGAGGCATAGCCTATACACCCAATTGTCTGGGTCTCCCAATTAGAGCTAGAAGAAAAGGAATTTACGGTAAGTAAACAAAATTCCCTTCTTTTCTTTGGCACAGATTCACTGAGAATATACAGAGTAACCCGCATGAATTGGAGTGGGAACCACAGCGGATTTCACCTGTGTTTGGAATGGCCGCTTCCAAGATGGAGACCACTTGCAAAACCGAAAGTAGCACTTCTATCCTACCTATTGGCATCAGCCTAAAGCCCTCATATTCTAATAAAGCTGCCGTCCATGTATTATCCAAGGCAGAAGACACTTCTCTGGTGACCACGCGCTGCCACAGGACAGAAATGGACTCTGTAATTAGCTCAGGCAGCAAACAGTGCTCAGGCAGGAAAGTGAATGACTCTGTGATCACTGGGGGTAGCACCAATGATGCTTTTCTCAGCAAAGATCATGTGGACCGTGAAGTCTATAAGCCAAGCAGATCTGGTAAGCGGAAAAAGGCAGAAAGTGAAGGCAACGCCAGCTGTGAAATTACATCTGTTAATAAAGAGAATGATCTTCCCTTAAAAAATGGCACGAGAGATATTTCCTTCGACAAGCCTCTGGACCTGTCTGATAGGTTCTCAGGATTGTGTCCTCAAGAGAAAGGGCAAGAAAATACTAGAAGCAAGATGAAGCAAGCTACCATACAGGAAACCTTAAAATGTGGTCCCAGAAGTAATTCTTCTGTGGCACATCATTTTCAGGGGAGTTATTTACAACCTAATGACGAAACCTCACATCAAACAGGAGATCGTAAAAAGGCAAGAAAAGAAGAATGTGCTGAGCTCCAGGAACAGGATAACGTTGAGGATGACAGTCAGCTGATTGACGGCACGGAGGTATTTTCTTTTCCTTTGCATGCTGTGTAGCCTTGAGCAGATGTTTATAGCGGCTATTGCCGAAATGCTGTTTTCAATTGCTTTGGAGCAATCATTCTAAAATATAATCTGCCCTATATGACTGATTTTCTTTCAGTGATTTCCACTGCCTTTTATCTCTGCGTGTTAACAAAAAGATTGCAAATGAATATTTGGATTCAAAAATTGTTTAAAAGAACAGAGAGTCCTCAGTGGTTGATACCTTTTAATGGCTAACTGAAAAGATGGTAATAATTGCAAGCTTTCGAGACTACTCAGGTCTCTTCATCAGGCATGGTATAACACAAAATCTGAAGAGTCACGTATTTATACACAACAGGACTTAGAATAGTGCAGTAAAAAAAAAAAAAAAAAAAAAAAAGAACAAGTTATATGAAACAGAACTATCTCTATGGCAGGGGGACAAGCTGTTCTAGCCATAAATACTGCTGCAGTTCAGTGTGAAAGTTTTATTGTCCTTTTTTTTTTTTTTTTTTTTTTTTTTTTTTTTTTTTTTTACTGCACTATTCTAAGTCCTGTTGTGTATAAATACGTGACTCTTCAGATTTTGTGTTATACCATGCCTGATGAAGAGACCTGAGTAGTCTCGAAAGCTTGCAATTATTACCATCTTTTCAGTTAGCCATTAAAAGGTATCAACCACTGAGGACTCTCTGTTCTTTTAAACAATTTTTTTATCTCTACTGGCTAACACGGTACAAAGATATATTTTACTTGTATTTGGATTCAGTCATTGTTCAGTCTGTTTGTGACAGCTGATTGATCAGAGCCTTAGAATATGTTCACACGGGTCCTTTTTTTCAGCATTTTACTGTGTATTTTACTCAACATGTTTGGTGTATAAGATATGTAGTGTATTACAGTGCGAGCATAATCACGAAGATTTGGTAAATCTCATGACCACACTGTTTTGTCCCCTTCCCCCTCCCTCCCCCCCCACATATTTTGAGTCCTGTTATGTTTTGCCAAGACAAGCATACCAATTAGTTTCAGCTTTGTTGCAGTGCTTTTCACCCTAAAAAAAAAAAAATGTGCACAAAAACGCATGCATTTTCATGCAATCTGTTCTGTTTTGGTGCAAAAAAAGCTGCAAAAATGCAACATGTGAACTTACCCTAAGGGTATGTTCATGTTTTAAATTCCAAAGAGAAGATTGAAAAACAAAGAAGTCTCAAACTTTCTTTTATACATGTTTATCATCTACCCCTTTGTTTGGCTTCAATATTACATAAGAACACCTTGCTTGTGAGTATTCTGCCTAACTGTAGCTCCAGCCTTTAGGCCATTAAAAAAATGACTCTGTAGGCCTCAGTCAGACATCTGTGATTTTTCACCTTTGCAAAAAAGGTCCTATTTTCATCAATGTTTAGTAAATGTTTCAGTTTTTACCAATGGTGTTACATCGGTGATATTCACTTATGAAAAAGTAAATAAATTGTAAATTTCCCATCCTTGGTAATGACTGTCTGCACACTGAAGGCAATGTGTGCGCTGTGTGATTTTCACGGGTCCACAGACTTGTTTGGGTAGATTTGATCTGTGATTGAAGGAAAAGAGATCCAGATCACCCCTGTAATGTCTACGCTCTCTGCGATATGGAAGCAAGTGATCCCGCTGCTGCTCAGAGCTAAGTCACAGGTGAAAAGCTAAATGATCCAGCTTCCGATTCCAATTTCAGTATAAAATCCAGCTTTAATGAAAAACTTTAAAACATACAATTCCAGTGCAATCAAATATTTTCCATCATGTGTATGCCATCTCCAGGTCTTGGAAAAAATCCAACGTTTATGTTGCACATCAAACGCGTTTCGAGCAACTTTCTTTCTTCCTTTTTTTCAGGAAACTGGAATCTACGTGTCAAAAAGATTTGGTAAATCGGTACAGAGAGGTAGCAAGCAAGCGTCTGTACTGCAGCCAAATCCTCACATTCTGCAATCCAGAGACACAGAGAAAGGTATGTCATGCTTATGTACTCCGATCAGTTTTGTTATTTAAACCATCTGTGTGTCCTTACTGGGCACATGCAAAGAAATCTAGTTTTCAGTAAGACTTGCATGCTGTGCTGAATATAGAAACATTTTCGGAAAGGAAGTAATGTAGATTGTTTTCTCTAATATGATTTGTCATGTCACAGTTTTAAACATATACATTTCACTTTCCTTCCTGAGGATTTCATATTTCTTTGTCGCTCCATTGGGAGACCCAGACAATTGGGTGTATAGCTTCTGCCTCCGGAGGCCACACAAAGTATTACACTTAAAAGTGTAAAGCCCCTCCCCTTCTGCCTATACACCCCCCGTGCATCACGGGTTCCTCAGTTTTCATGCTTTGTGCGAAGGAGGCAGACATCCACGCATAGCTCCACAGCTTAGTCAGCAGCAGCTGCTGACTAGGTCGGATGGAAGAAAAGAGGGCCCATAACAGGGCCCCCAGCATGCTCCCTTCTCACCCCACTCTTGTCGGCGGTGTTGTTAAGGTTGAGGTATCCATTGCGGGTACGGAGGCTGGAGCCCACATGCTGTTTTCCTTCCCCATCCCTTGATGGGCTCTGGGTGAAGTGGGATCCTAATCGGTCTCCAGGCACTGAGACCGTGCTCCATCCACAGCCCCTGGGGACTCTGCTGGACAAGGAGCCGAGTATCGTCAGGGACAAGGCCCTGCTACTTTGAGGTACTCTGTGTCCCCGTGGGGACCGCGCACAGAAACACTCCAGCATTGATGGGTGTGTTAGTGCGCCGGGGACCGCAGCGCTGACCGCGCTTGTGCCATCACACACTGCAGCGTGGCTGGGTGTGTTAGTTTACTGGGGACTACCGCGCTGACCGCGCGCTGCCATTTCACACTGCAGCGCGCCTGGGAGTGTTAGTACGCCGGGGACTACCGCGCCGACCGCGCTTATACGCCGGCCGCGCTTATAACTTTAGTCCCCGGCTTTTGCGGCCTAGTCTCACTCTTTTCCCGCCCCCAGGCCTGCCAGTCAGGGGAAGGGCGAGATGCTGTACAGGACGTCAGCGCTGAGGGCTGGAACGTGCTTTGCATACTCCACCCCCCTCACTGTGCACAGTGGGGCACCAGATTCCCGCACTTTCTAGGGCACGCCCACGGCCCCCTCCTCTCCTCAGGACGCCGGCAGCCATTCCTGTCAGCTCTTCTGACGCTGGAGAGGGGAGACAAGCGCTGGGAGACCCAGGCAGGGATTCTGGTGATCACACAACCGCTTTGAGCGGGCAGTAAGCAGCACCTGAGGTGCTGGCCCCACTAGTGCAGAAGTGTACATATAGATTATATGCTTATAGGCTATACTTTACACTGTATGGTGCACGGTTGATTTTTGGCTATATACCCTCCTGGTTTGCTCAGAGGAGACAACAGCATGTCGGCCACATAAAGCAAGGGTGCCAAAGCACAGGCTTACTATGCTGCCTGCGCCGCATGTACGGCTATACTACCGGCAGGTTCCACTGACCCTCATTGTGTGCAATGCTCGGCCCCTGTGGCACTTACTCAGCCGGAGCCTCTGCTCAGGGTGGCCCAGGGGGAACCACCTGCTAACACTGTCCAGGTGACGGGGACGGAGTTTGCAGTTTTTACTGATAGACTTTCTGAGACTATGGCTAAGATACTAGAAGCCTTGCAGTCCAGACCGGTATCTCAGACCATGGGCACTGTTGAATTATTGCACCCTGCTCCCCCTCAGTTGGAACAACAATGTGCTCCCGGGGTGTCTCATAGATCCCAGGGTGAGGTCTCTGACACGGACCGCAGCCCCAGACCGCCTAAGCGAGCTCGCTGGGAAATTCCCTCGACATCATCACATTGTTCAGGGTCTCAGCGGGAGGACTCTCTGTATGATGAAGCGGAGGTAGCTGATCAGGATTCTGATCCTGAGGCCGCTCTCAACCTTGATACTCCTGATGGGGACGCCATAGTGTATGATCTTATCGCGTCCATCATTCAAATGGTGGATATTTCTCCCTCAGCTCCTCCAGTGGAGGAGTCAGCTTCTCAGCAGGAGAAATTCCGCTTCAGGTTTCCCAAGCGTACAACGAGTATGTTTCTGGACCACTCTGCCTTCAGAGAGGCAGTCCAGAAACACCGAGCTTGTCCAGATAAGCGTTTTCTAAGCGCCTTAAGGATACACGTTATCCCTTCCCCCCTGACGTGGTCAAGGGCTGGGCTCAGTGTCCCGAGGTGGATCCTCCAATCTCCAGACTGGCGGCTAGATCCATAGTTGCAGTGGAAGATGGGGCTTCACTCAACGATGCCACTGACAGACAGATGGAGCTCTGGTTGAAATCCATCTATGAAGCTATCGGCGCGTCTTTTGCTCCAGCATTCGCAGCCGTATGGGCACTCCAAGCTATCTCAGCGGGTCAAGCGCAAATTGACGCAGTCACACGTACGTCTGCGCCGCAAGTGGCGTCCCTAACCTCTCAGACGTCGGCATTTGCGTCCTACGCTATTAATGCTGTCCTGGACTCTGCGAGCCGTACGGCGGTTGCATCCGCCAATTCGGTGGCAATACGCAGGGCCTTGTGGCTACGGGAATGGAAGGCAGATTCTGCTTCCAAAAAGTGCTTAACCAGTTTGCCATTTTCTGGCGACCGCTTGTTTGGTGAGCGATTGGATGAAATCATCAAACAATCCAAGGGAAAGGATACATCCTTACCCCAGGACAAACCAATCATACCCCAACAGAGGAGGGGACAGTCGAGGTTTCGGTCCTTTCGGGGCGCGGGCAGGTCCCAATTCTCCTCGTCCAAAAGGCCTCAGAAGGATCAGAGGAACTCCGATCATGGCGGTCTAAGTCACGTCCTAAAAAGACCGCCGGAGGTGCCGCTACCAAGGCGGCTTCCTCATGACTTTCGGCCTCCTCACACCGCATCCTCGGTCGGTGGCAGGCTCTCCCGCTTTTGCGACACCTGGCTGCCACAGGTAAAAGGCCGTTGGGTGAGCGACATTCTGTCTCACGGTTACAAGATAGAGTTCAGCTCTCGTCCTCCGACTCGATTCTTCAGAACATCTCCGCCTCCCGAGCGAGCCGATGCTCTTCTGCAGGCGGTGGGCACTCTGAAGGCAGAAGGAGTGGTGGTCCCGGTTCCTCTTCAGCAACAGGGTCACGGTTTTTACGCCAACCTGTTTGTGGTTCCAAAGAAGGACGGGTCTTTCCGTCCTGTCCTGGACCTAAAACGGCTCAACAAACACGTAAAGACCAGGCGGTTCCGGATGGAATCCCTCCGCTCCGTCATCGCCTCAATGTCCCAAGGAGATTTCCCTGCATCGATCGATATCAAAGATGCTTATCTCCACGTACCGATTGCTCCAGAGCATCAGCGCTTCCTTCGCTTCGCCATAGGAGACGAACACCTTCAGTTCGTGGCACTGCCGTTCGACCTGGCGACAGCCCCACGGGTTTTCACCAAGGTCATGGCTACAGTAGTAGCGGTCCTCCACTCTCAGGGTCTCTCGGTGATCCCTTATTTAGACGATCTGCTGGTCAAGGCACCCTCTCAAGAGGCATGCCAACACAGCCTCAACGCTACTCTGGAGACTCTCCTGAGTTTCGGGTGGATCATCAATTTTCCAAAGTCAAATCTGACACCGGCCCAATCGCTGACATATCTTGGCATGGAGTTTCATACCCTCTCAGCGATGGTGATGCTTCCGCTGAACAAACAGCGGTCACTGCAGACAGGGTTGCAATCTCTCCTTCAAGGTCAGTCACTCCCCTTGAGGCGCCTCATGCACTTCCTAGGGAAGATGGTGGCAGCAATGGAGGCAGTCCCTTTCGCGCAGTTTCACCTGCGTCCTCTTCAATGGGACATCCTACGCAAATGGGACAGGAAGTCGACGTCCCTCGACAGGAACGTCTCCCTCTCTCAGGCAGCCAAAGCTTCCCTTCGGTGGTGGCTTCTTCCCACTTCATTGTCGAAGGGGAAATCCTTCCTACCCCCATCCTGGGAGGTGGTCACGACGGACGCGAGTCTGTCAGGGTGGGGAGCAGTCTTTCTCCACCACAGGGCTCAGGGTACGTGGACTCAGCAAGAGTCCTCCCTTCGGATCAATGTTCTGGAGATCAGGGCAGTGTATCTTGCCCTAAAAGCGTTCCAGCAGTGGCTGGAAGGCAAGCAGATCTGAATTCAGTCGGACAACTCCACAGCGGTGGCTTACATAAACCACCAAGGCGGAACACGCAGTCGGCAAGCCTTCCAGGAAGTCCGGCGGATTTTGATGTGGGTGGAAGCCACGGCCTCCACCATATCCGCAGTTCACATCCCGGGCGTAGAAAACTGAGAAGCAGATTTTCTCAGTCGCCAGGGCATGGACGCAGGGGAATGGTCCCTTCACCCGGACGTGTTTCAGGAGATCTGTTGCCGTTGGGGGATGCCGGACGTCGACCTAATGGCGTCCAGGCACAACAACAAGGTCACGGCATTCATGGCACGATCTCACGATCACAGAGCTCTGGCGGCAGACGCCTTAGTTCAGGATTGGTCGCAGTTTCAACTCCCTTATGTGTTTCCACCTCTGGCACTGTTGTCCAGAGTGTTACGCAAGATCAGGTCAGACTGCCGCCGCGACATTCTCGTCGCTCCAGACTGGCCGAGGAGGTCGTGGTACCCGGATCTGTGGCATCTCACGGTGGGCCAACTGTGGGCACTACCAGACCGACCAGACTTGCGGTCTCAAGGGCCGTTTTTCCATCTGAATTCTGCGGCCCTCAACCTGACTGTGTGGCCATTGAGTCCTGGATCCTAGCGTCTTCAGGGTTTTCTCAAGAGGTCATTGCCACTATGAGACAGGCCAGGAAACCAATGTCTGCCAAGATCTACCACAGGACGTGGAAGATATTCTTATCTTGGTACTCTGATCAGGGGTTTTCTCCCTGGCCATTTGCCTTGCCCACTTTTCTTTCCTTTCTTCAATCAGGATTGGAAAAAGGTTTGTCGCTCGGCTCCCTTAAGGGACAAGTCTCAGCGCTTTCTGTGTTCTTTCAGAAGCGTCTTGCCAGGCTTTCTCAGGTACGCACGTTCCTGCAGGGGGTTTGTCACATTGTCCCTCCTTACAGGCGGCCGTTAGAACCCTGAGATCTGAACAGGGTTCTGAGGGCCCTTCAGAAGCCACCTTTCGAGCCTTTGAAGGATATTTCTCTTTCTCGCCTTTCGCAGAAGGTGGTCTTCCTAGTAGCAGTCACATCACTTCGGAGAGTGTCTGAGCTAGCAGCGTTGTCATGCAAGGCTCCTTTCCTGGTGTTTCACCAGGACAAGGTGGTGCTGCGCCCGGTTCCGGAATTTCTTCCTAAGGTGGTATCCACCTTTCATCTCAATCAGGCAGGTGTGCCAGGCGGCTACCTGGTCGAGCCAGCACACTTTCACCAAACACTATCGGGTGCATACCTATGCTTCGGCAGATGCCAGCCTAGGTAGACGAGTCCTTCAGGCGGCGGTTGTCCACCTGTAGGAACGGGCCGTTTTTACGGCTCTATTACGAGGTATTATATTACCCACCCAGGGACAGCTTTTGGACGTCCCAATTGTCTGGGTCTCCCTATGGAGCGACAAAGAAGAAGGGAATTTTGTTTACTTACCGTAAATTCCTTTTCTTCTAGCTCCAATTGGGAGACCCAGCACCCGCCCTGTTCCCTTCGGGCTGTTGTTTTTTCGTGTACACATGTTGTTCATGTTGAATGGTTTCAGTTCTCCGAAATTTCTTCGGATTGAAGTTACTTTAAACCAATTTATTAGCTTTCCTCCTTCTTGCTTTTGCACTAAAACTGAGGAACCCGTGATGCACGGGGGGTGTATAGGCAGAAGGGGAGGGGCTTTACACTTTTAAGTGTAATACTTTGTGTGGCCTCCGGAGGCAGAAGCTATACACCCAATTGTCTGGGTCTCCCAATTGGAGCTAGAAGAAAAGGAATTTACGGTAAGTAAACAAAATTCCCTTCTTTGTAATCGGAAGGGTGCAGCTCAGTAGCTAAAGGTGGCTTTACACGCTACGACATCGCTAAAGCGATGTCGTTGGGGTCACGGATTTTGTGACGCACATCCTGCTGCGTTAGCGATGTCGTTGCGTGTGACACCTATTAGCGATTTTGAATCGTTGCAAAAACGTTCAAAATCGGTGACATCCCCCCCCAATCTCAATTATCGTTGCTGCTGCAGTAACGATGTTGTTCGTCGTTCCAGCGGCAGCACACATCACTACGTGTGACACCGCAGGAACGAGGAACCTCTTCTTATCTGCGCCCGCCAGCAATGAGGAAGGAAGGAGGTGGGCGGGATGTTTGTCCTGCTCATCTCCACCCCTCCGCTTTGATTGGGTGGCCGCTTAGTGACGTCGCTGTGACGTCACAGTGCCGCCGAACACACCTCCCCTTTGAGGGAGGGATTGTTTGGCAGTCACAGCGACGTCGCAGAGCAGGTATGTGCGTGTGACGCTGCCATAGCGATAATGTTCGCTACGGCAGCGATCACCACATATCGTTACAATTGTGGGTGCTATCGCTCTCGACATCGCTAGCAATTGCTAGCGATGTCGTAGCGTGTAAAGCGGCCCTAAGTCCGCTAGTCTACTTGGGGAAGAATGTTATTATCAATGACAGGACATGTTACTGTATTTCTTCTTATAACTTTTTTCTTCTGCTGGAGATGTTATTGAGAGTGTGGCAGGAGACATGTTTTCATTCTTTCTTGTTGTTTCAAACTGTTTTGCATGTATAAAGAGTTAATAACTGTTTAATGAAACTCAATTGACTTAAAAACAAAAAAAAGGCGTGGGATCCCCTCTATTTTTCATAACCAGCCAAAGTAAAGTTGACATCTGAGAGTTGCAGCCCTTGGTTGTCTGCTTTACCTGTGCTGTTTAGCAAAAATAGGCAGAATTGTTTTCCTTTATTGTGCACAGCAACAACGTACAGGCATCTTCCCTATGTAATAAAGCGTGTTGATTGGCTGCACTGCAGCCTTTTAACAAAGTTTATTAGCATACAAATAGCACCTGAACTCAGACACGGACCTTTTTTAAATGTTTAAATTCTAGCCTCTGACACCCGGTGTCCGGCACGAACCCCGAATTTTACTATTTGGGTTCGCTCATCCCTACTAATTGTTTCCAGGATATAAAATGTCCAGTCATAATATATTATAGCAGTAATATCCTAGTGCTTTACTAGCTATTTTACTGTCATGACAGGTATAGTTGTAAGCCCAGCCCTGTAAGTACGCTGTTAAAGTGGTTGGCCTTTGAAAAACAACAGGAGAGGTGATTAAATTATGATCACTTGGACACCACCGGTCATGAAAATGAGAGTCCCATGCCCATTTTTTTTTATTTATTTTTTTAACAGGATGGTTGTTCCTCATCTGCACCACTGCTGTCATTCAATCTCTAGACAATTGTTGAAGATGGATAAATACAGGGTTCAGCATTCTGCTTTAAGGTACCGTCACACTAAGCGGCGCTCCAGCGATTGCACCAGCGATATGACCTGGTAGGGATTGCTGGAGCGTTGCTACATGGTCGCTGGTGAGCTGTCAAACAGGCAGATCTCTACAGCGATCAGAGGTCAGCCTCCAGCCACCAGCAACCCGTGTAAAGACGCTGTGCTTCGTAACCATGGTATACATCGGGTTACTAAGCAAAGCGCTTTGCTTATAGTTACCCGATGTGTACCTTGGCTATGTGTGCAGGGAGCCGGCTTCTAGAAGCTGCGGACGCTGGTAACCAAGCAAAGCTTTTGCTTGGTTACCCGATGTGTACCTTGGTTACCAGCGTCCGCAGAAGCCGGTTCCCTGATCCCTGCACATTCAGATCGTTGCTCTCGCTGTCACACACAGCGATGTGTGCTTCACAGTGGGAGAGCAACAACCAAAAAATGGTCCAGGACATTCAGCAATAACCTGCGACCTCACAGCAGGGGCCAGGTCATTGCTGGATGTCACACACAGCGACATCGCTAGCAAGATCGCTGTTGCGTCACAAAAAACGTGACTCAGTAGCGATGTCGCTTAGTGAGACGTGGCCTTTAGTCCCACAGACAAGTAGTGGAGCGATAAGCGGGCTTTACACGCTGCGACATCGCTAATGCGGAGTCGTTGGGGTCACGGATTTTGTGACGCACATCCGGCCGCATTAGCGATGCCGTTGCGTGTGACACTGCTAAGCGATTTTGCATCGTTGCAAAACAGTGCAAAATCGCTAATCGGCGACACGGGGGTCCATTCTCAATTATCGTTACTTCAGCAGTAACGAAGTTGTTCCTCGTTCCTGCGGCAGCACACATCGCTGCGTGTGACGCCGCAGGAGCGAGGAAGCTCTCCCTACCTGCCTCCCGGCCGCTATGCGGAAGCAAGGAGGTGGGCGGGATGTTACGTCCCGCTCATCTCCGCCCCTCCGCTGCGATTGGGCGGCGGTTCAGTGACGTTTCAGTGACGTCGCTGTGACGCCGCACGGACCGCCCCCTTAGAAAGGAGGCGGTTCGCCGGTCACAGCGACGTCGCCGGGCAGGTAAGTATGTGTGACGGCTCTGGGCGATGTTGTGCGGCACGGGCAGCGATATGCCCGTGTCGCGCAACAGATGGGGGCGAGTACCCACACTAGCGATATCGGGACCGATATCGCAGTGTGTAAAGTAGCCTATAGTGTGCGCAATCAATTTGAGGACACTCTGTTTATTCGCTGGTGAGGAGTCCAAAGGATCACACATTTATTACCTGTCCTGTGGACAGATGATAGAAGATTTTTGTGAGACATTCCTTTTAATGTGGCCATCTTTACAACTTTCATCTAAAAAATAGAGTGGACTAAAAATGAATAGCAATGACTGTAACAAGATCTGGGAATTGGTGCATGGGAAATTATAGCTGGCTAATGTTCCATGACAGATCCGCGTATGACAGGTATCGGGTTGTGCTGAGTATGTGTTTGATACGGATGAAAAAAAAAGGCTCCTTTGTTTGATCAAGATGCTTCTAAATGATAATTGCTTTGAAGATGTAACACAACTGTGCACCATAATCGTAAACTGCAGACAAACAATAAACTATAAGTTATAGAAAAAAGGCCTGTTCTCTGTTTATACTCTATTTTAGCTGTAAATGCTGTCACAGAATTGTTTTAGCATTTACACTGGTCATACTCTAGATTTGAAGTGGAGGGGGGGAGAGTAATTTTCCCAAGGGCCCAGATTAGAAATTGGGTCTGTTGTGGAGAGCCAAACTAATAGGCTAAACTTAATTCTCAATATTTTATAGCTCAGCAGCTCGCTGATTGTTGTTTAATGCAGATGTCTAGGGGCATTTAAAAGCTGTTGTCCAATAGTATACCACCCCTTTATGGGCGGGTGTAGACATTCTGATTATGTATTTCATGTGTCATTTTTCATTGTATAATAAAATATTATACATTTAAGCTTCATGTACATGTGACATAAGTCTTATATTCATTCCACATACATAGATCCACATGTGCACAAGGCCCAAATATCGTTTCACCCGGCCCAAAGGGTGATTCTGGAACTGGAGGAGTCTCATTCAATTCCAGAATCATTCTTTGGGTCGGATGAAAAAGAAATTTGAACATGTTTAAATTGGTGCTTACCATAGACAATAGTATGTGCTGCTCAAGCAACCCAGCCATGAATTCTCTAGTTGTGTGGCTCAGGCAGTACAGAGTAGCTAGCAGACAGGCCACCTCTGGGCTTTATCTCTCCACGGGCTGAATAGGGCCAATGTATGGACTTAAGGTACCGTCACACTTAGTGACGCTTCAGCGATCTGACCTGGCAGGGATCGCTGGAGCGTCGCTACATGGTCGCTGGTGAGCTGTCAAACAGGCAGATCTCCACAGCGATCAGAGATCAGCCACAGCGATCAGAGATGAGCCACCAGCGACCTGTGTAACGACGCTGTGCTTGGTAACCATAGTACACATCGAGTTACTAAGCAAAGCGCTTTGCTTATAGTTACCCGATGTGTACCTTGGCTATGTGTGCAGGGAAACAGGAGGAACACCGAGTAGAGAATTCCAATGAAAAGGTAGAACAAAGACAGGTTCTGATAGCCAAAAAATACAATGCACTTTGTATTTTTTGGCTATCAGAACTTGTCTTTGTTCTACCTTTTCATTGCAATACTTCTTTATCCCAGGTTTTACTTGTATGAGTCCTTTGGGACCCTGGTTGTTTGATGCACTTGTACTTTAATGATAACCTCTTGCCACGCTGTTATTAATTGACCCAGGTATTCCTACTGACCTATATCCCTGTTTCTGGGTTTTTCTATGACAATCATGACTTATTCTGATAATACTAATGATCATGATTCAACTGCTGTTGTGGTTCTGCCTCCTCAGAATGCGGTCTGGTATTAAAAGTAAAGAACAGTATTTATTATAATTTCATATCATATACCTGATTACCGAATTCTGAGTTGACAGATAAATAACTAAAAAAACTTTTCTTTCACATAGTGGCCCCTTTTTAAGCCATTCCCTCTGTTTGCTCTACGTCTGTGCCGTTTACATCAAATAAACTTCGGTATTACCTCTCACACGGCTAACAGAGATAGTAGGTATCTGGGTTCCACCTCTCCCATGGCTAGTTGTGATATGTAATCTTTACATGCCTCCCTATACTCTGTGCCCTCCATGACTTATTGGTAGTTGTTTTTAACCCATCCTTGCTGTCTATACGTGTGCAACCTCATCAATAAATTAGTATTTTTTGCATAATACTCGGTGTTCCTCCTGTTTCTCTTGTAATTGAGTAGTGCATGCACTCTGCCGGTATACATATGCCAGCAGAGTGTACATTACATGGCTCTTCATGTGAGAATTTTTCTTATTATGTGTGCAGGGAGCAGGGAGCCGGCTTCTAGATGCTGCGGACGCTGGTAACCAAGGTAAATATCGGGTAACCAAGCAAAGCCTTTGCTTGGTTACCCGATGTGTACCTTGGTTACCAGCATCCGCAGAAGCCTGCTCCCTGCATTGCTCTCTCGCTGTCAAACAAAGCAATGTGTGCTTCACAGCGGGAGAGCAACGACCAAAAAATGGTCCAGGACATTCAGCAACGACCGGCAACCTCACAGCAGGGTCCAGGTCGTTGCTGGATCTCACACACAGCGACATCACTAGCAAGATCTCTGTTGCGTTACAGAAACCGTGACTCAGCAGCGATGTCGCTATCGATGTCGCTTAGTGAGACGTGGCCTTAAGGGCTGTAGGTTGCCCAGGTCTGCTTCAGAAGATAATTAACATCACATATAATGTAATTTGTATCTCAGTGTAATTATATAATATATAGACTTTATTGAACTTCTTTTGTGCCTATTTTTAAGAAGAATAAAATTCTTTAAAGCTTGTTGTATTCCTTGCAAAGGTGAAAAATGAATTTCTGCAATGTATTTTCCTTAAGACCTAGCTTCTGTACAGAACGTGCAGTGGAGCATTGACCCAGGAGCAGATCTTTCCCAGTATAAAATGGACAACACTATTGTAGATGGCAAGGTAAGAAAAAATAAATAAATGTACATTAAGGACTATGTTGTATTCAGACAGTATGAATAATATAATGTGTTTTTTGGCAAGGATGAGAGCCATGTAAATCCTGAGTTTGAAGATATGGACTATACCTATGTCAGTGAAAGTATGCTGTTAAAGCTGAAGAATCAGAAGGCAGATGACAGTCCACGTAGGTCACTCCCGTCAGCGTATGTTATTCTGCTAGACATCTGACATAAGAGCTGATGGGTTTAATGTCTTGTCTTGCAGATGAGGAAAGTACAACACATGACAGTTTTGCAGAAATGTTTGATAAGACAGAATGTGATGTATACGTCTCATATGCACAAGAACCAAGCCCTTCCCAGAGGTTGGACTTTGAGGAAGACCCTGCTGAAGCTACACTCCTCAAAAAAGTGACCATAAATGGAAGAGGTCAGAGATTCCCCATACCACTGCTTATTTATATGGACACGGTTATGATTGAATCAAACTATTTTACAGCTTTTGTGTAGTAATGTGTTTAGCAATTTTCCACATTGAGGTTATCATGAGGCTACAAATTGTGGCACATATCATTGTGTACTGCAGTTTTAGTTTTAAAATACCTGACTAGTGATGTGTAGGTTCCCCTCATGCCAAAATAACTGATCTATTCTGGCATGAATTCTACAAGATCGCTGAAGGTGTCCTGTGGTATCTGGCACCAAGATGTTAACAGAAAATTCTGTAAGTTACAAGTTGGGTTCAAGTCGTGCAAGCTGCTATATGGGGATTCAATAATCTGGAGCACACCAACTCATGGATGCACCATCTGGTTGAGATGTGGGAAATTTAGAGGTTAAGTGGACACCTTGAATTCTTTAGGTTTCTCACACTATTCACAAACAACAAACAATTTCTAAAGTGTGGTAAGTTGTATGTTGTCATGAAGGGAGTGCGAAGTCTCCAACAATGATAAGTGGTGTCAGTAAGGGACATCCTTATGAATGTTCAGATCCAAGACAAAATCTTGCACATAGCATCACAATGCTTCCACCTTCACTAATGTCATCTCTTTCCCAGTTAAACAACACCACACACCAGTGGCGTAGCTAGGGTTTCAGCTTAGGGGGGGGGGGCAAAACATCTGAGTGGGCCCCTTACCAGGTAACCATGATAACTATGGTGGCGCAGACTAATCGTGGGTATAGTGGAACCTCGGCAGATGACACTGATATTACTGCTGTATGGTGACTATATAGTGGTAGATATCGGTGCTGCAGCACATACTAGAGATCAAAGTACAGTTATAGATGGTGACTTACAGCTGACGTTCTTTCAGATGGAGTTGTTCACCTTTTCTGTGTTTTCCATCTGGCCCAGACCAACATGACGACTTCTTCCAGCCACAACTCATCTACAGAAATTACAACAAAGACACATTTGACTCCTCACACTTCCGGCATCGAACCCCATCTAATCCCAACCTGCACAAACCCCTCATCCTGCCATCACCCCAATACTGAGCCACTGCTGCCGTGTGTGTCCCAATTACTGCACCTGCTGTGTGGCACAAAAACCATGCTCCTCTTACTGCCACACATAATAATGCCACCACTGTGCCTCCACATAATAATGCCACCACTGTGCCTCCACATAATAATGCCACCACTGTGCCTCCACATAATAATGCCACCACTGTGCCTCCACATAATAATGCCACCACTGTGCCTCCACATAATGCCACCACTGTGCCTCCACATAATAATGCCACCACTGTGCCTCCACATAATGCCACCACTGTGCCTCCACATAATAATGCCACCACTGTGCCTCCACATAATGCCACCACTGTGCCCCCCACATATTAATGCCACCACTGTGCCCCCCACATATTAATGCCACCACTGTGCCCCCCACATATTAATGCCACCACTGTGCCCCCCACATATTAATGCCACCACTGTGCCCCCCACATATTAATGCCACCACTGTGCCCCCCACATATTAATGCCACCACTGTGCCTCCCACATATTAATGCCACCACTGTGCCCCCCACATATTAATGCCACCACTGTGCCTCCCACATATTAATGCCACCACTGTGCCTCCACATAATGCCACCACTGTGCCTCCACATAATGCCACCACTGTGCCCCCCACATATTAATGCCACCACTGTGTCCCCCACATATTAATGCCACCACTGTGCCCCCCACATATTAATGCCACCACTGTGCCCCCCACATATTAATGCCACCACTGTGCCCCCCACATATTAATGCCAACACTGTGCCCCCCACATATTAATGCCACCACTGTGCTCTTTACATGGTAAAATGCCTCATTTGTGCCCTCTAAATGGTAACATTTCCCCCTAGAAAATATTAATGACCTGTGTAAGTGCCCTAGAAAGGTGCCCACATATTGTTCCTAGAAAGTAATAGAGCCCCCAGTGTGCCTTTCACGGTCACAATACCCTGACTGCCCCTATAACAATAATGGTTCCTAAGTGTCCACTTAACATTTAATAATGTCCCTCCCATGTACAGTTCGTCTATACACAGTATGAAGCCCTTATACCTCCCCTATACACAGTATGATGTTCCCATGGCTCCCCTATACACAGTAAGATGCCTCTACCCCTTCCCTATACATAATATACTTCTACACCTCCCCTATACACAGTATGATGGGCCTACAGCTCCTTACAGACACCTGCGTACTGCCGTATACACATACACACACCTGCGTACAGCCGTATACACATAGACACCCCTGCGTACAGCCGTATAAACATAGACACCCCTGCGTACAGCCGTATACAGACACCTGCATACAGCCGTATACACAGACACCTGCGTACAGCCGTACACACAGACACCCCTGCGTACAGCCGTATACACATACAGACATCTGCGTACAGCCGTATACACATACAGACACCTGCGTACAGCCGTATACAGACACCTGCGTACAGCCGTATACAGACACCTGCATACAGCCGTATACACAGACACCTGCGTACAACCGTACACACAGACACCCCTGCGTACAGCCGTATACACATACACACCCCTGCATACAGCCGTATACACATACAGACATCTGCGTACAGCCGTATACACATACAGACACCTGCGTACAGCCGTATACACATACAGACACCTGCGTACAGCCGTATACACATACAGACACCTGCGTACAGCCGTATACACATACAGACACCTGCGTACAGCCGTATACACATACAGACACCTGCATACAGCCGTATACACATACAGACATCTACGTACAGCCGTATACACATACAGACACCTGCGTACAGCCGTATACACATACAGACATCTGCGTACAGCCGTACACACAGACACCCCTGAGTACAGCCGTATACACATACACACCCCTGCATACAGCCGTATACACATACAGACACCTGCGTACAGCCGTATACACATACAGACACCTGCGTACAGCCGTATACACATACAGACACCTGCGTACAGCCGTATACACATACAGACACCTGCGTACAGCCGTATACACATACAGACACCTGCGTACAGCCGTATACACATACACAGCCCTGCGTACAGCCGTATACACATACACACCCCTGCATACAGCCGTATACACAGACACCTGCGTACAACCGTACACACAGACACCCCTGCGTACAGCCGTATACACATACACACCCCTGCATACAGCCGTATACACATACAGACATCTGCGTACAGCCGTATACACATACAGACACCTGCGTACAGCCGTATACACATACAGACACCTGCGTACAGCCGTATACACATACAGACACCTGCGTACAGCCGTATACACATACAGACACCTGCGTACAGCCGTATACACATACAGACACCTGCATACAGCCGTATACACATACAGACATCTACGTACAGCCGTATACACATACAGACACCTGCGTACAGCCGTATACACATACAGACATCTGCGTACAGCCGTACACACAGACACCCCTGAGTACAGCCGTATACACATACACACCCCTGCATACAGCCGTATACACATACAGACACCTGCGTACAGCCGTATACACATACAGACACCTGCGTACAGCCGTATACACATACAGACACCTGCGTACAGCCGTATACACATACAGACACCTGCGTACAGCCGTATACACATACAGACACCTGCGTACAGCCGTATACACATACACACCCCTGCGTACAGCCGTATACACATACACACCCCTGCATACAGCCGTATACACATACAGACATCTGCGTACAGCCGTATACACATACAGACACGTGCGTACAGCCGTATACAGACACCTGCATACAGCCGTATACACAGACACCTGCGTACAGCCGTATAAACATAGACACCACTGCGTAAAGCCGTATACAGACACCTGCATACAGCCGTATACACAGACACCTGCGTACAGCCGTACACACAGACACCCCTGCGTACAGCCGTATACACATACAGACATCTGCGTACAGCCGTATACACATACAGACACCTGCGTACAGCCGTATACAGACACCTGCATACAGCCGTATACACAGACACCTGCGTACAGCCGTACACACAGACACCCCTGCGTACAGCCGTATACACATACAGACACCTGCGTACAGCCGTATACACATAGACACCTGCGTACAGCCGTATACACATACAGACACCTGCGTACAGCCGTATACACATACAGACACCTGCATACAGCCGTATACACATACAGACACCTGCGTACAGCCGTATACACATACAGACACCTGCATACAGCCGTATACACATACAGACATCTACGTACAGCCGTATACACATACAGACACCTGCGTACAGCCGTATACACATACAGACACCTGCATACAGCCGTATACACATACAGACATCTGCGTACAGCCGTACACACAGACACCCCTGAGTACAGCCGTATACACATACACACCCCTGCATACAGCCGTATACACATACAGACACCTGCGTACAGCCGTATACACATACAGACACCTGCGTACAGCCGTATACACATACAGACACCTGCGTACAGCCGTATACACATACAGACACCTGCGTACAGCTGTATACACATACAGACACCTGCGTACAGCCGTATACACATACACACCCCTGCATACAGCCGTATACACATACAGACACCTGCATACAGCCGTATACACATACAGACACCTGCGTACAGCCGTATACACATACAGACACCTGCGTACAGCCGTACACACAGACACCCCTGCGTACAGCCGTATACACATACACACCCCTGCGTACAGCCGTATACACATACAGACACCTGCGTACAGCCGTATACACATACAGACACCTGCGTACAGCCGTATACACATACAGACACCTGCGTACAGCCGTATACACATACAGACACCTGCGTACAGCCGTATACACATACAGACACCTGCGTACAGCCGTATACACATACAGACATCTGCGTACAGCCGTATACACATACAGACACCTGCGTACAGCCGTATACACATACAGACACCTGCGTACAGCCGTATACACATACAGACACCTGCGTACAGCCGTATACACATACAGACACCTGCGTACAGCCGTATACACATACACACCCCTGCGTACAGCCGTATACACATACACACCCCTGCATACAGCCGTATACACATACAGACACCTGCGTACAGCCGTATACACATACAGACACGTGCGTACAGCCGTATACAGACACCTGCATACAGCCGTATACACAGACACCTGCGTACAGCCGTACACACAGACACCCCTGCGTACAGCCGTATACACATACACACCCCTGCGTACAGCCGTATACACATACAGACATCTGCGTACAGCCGTATACACATACAGACACCTGCGTACAGCCGTATACACATACAGACACCTGCGTACAGCAGTATACACATACAGACATCTGCGTACAGCCGTATACACATACAGACACCTGCGCACAGCCGTATACACATACAGACACCTGCGTACAGCCGTATACACATACAGACACCTGCGTACAGCCGTATACACATACAGACACCTGCGTACAGCCGTATACACATACAGACACCTGCGTACAGCCGTATACACATACAGACACCTGCATACAGCCGTATACACATACAGACACCTGCGTACAGCCGTATACACATACAGACACCTGCGTACAGCCGTATACACATACAGACATCTACGTACAGCCGTATACACATACAGACACCTGCGTACAGCCGTATACACATACAGACACCTGCGTACAGCTGTATACACATACAGACACCTGCGTACAGCCGTACACACATACAGACACCGGTGTACAGCCGTATACACATACAGACACCTGCGTACAGCCGTATACACATACACACACCTGCGTACAGCCGTACACACATACACACACCTGCGTACAGCCGTATACACATACAGACACCTGCGTACAGCCGTACACACATACAGACACCTGCGTACAGCCGTACACACATACAGACACCTGCGTACAGCCGTATAAACATACAGACATCTGCGTACAGCCGTATACACATACAGACACCTGCGTACAGCCGTATACACATACAGACACCTGCGTACAGCCGTACACACATATAGACACCTGCATAAAGCCATATACACACACATATATACAGACACATACACAGATATAGTCACATAGAAGTGTATACATATTTGAAAACATTCACATACAAATAATCATACACAAAAGACAGACACAATCCTATACACACGGACATATACTGGAGGTGCTTTTTACTTTTGATGATTGGGGGACACTTCTTCTCTCTCGTGCAGCCACAGACTTGTTTCATGCCATGGTAAATCCCTCTAAACTAAAGGACCTGTGGTGACGTCACACCCATGTGATCAGAAGGGGCGGGGCCTCAGCAACGCAGGTGATGACAGAAAGAAACTCCAGGTGTCCTGGAGTTCTTTATGATAGAAGCGGGGACCGAGGTAAGACCTCCAGATGGAGGGTGCAGGGGGAGAGGGGGGGGGCGAAGCCTACATGATTATAGTGGACGGGAGGAAACATGGCCACGCCCACTAACAAAGCCGGTCACGCCCACTACCCAGTCAGCTTCTAATCACTGGGATGCAGCCACAACACTGGATGGAGGCAGCGCGCGCTGCATGACGTCATTATAATGCACATGGCCGCGCACTGTGCATGCCAGCGGCCGGGTCTCCTGTACTATGCGGTCGGTCAGCACTGTCTGCGCCTGTCAGTGTGGCCGGCCACATCATAGTACAAGAGACACGGCCGCGCGCAATTCACTCTGCGCGGCCATGTGTGTTATAATGACATTATGCAGCAGGCGGCCCGCGGCCGGCCCTCAGCAATAGCTGGGAGAGCAGCCTGGGGGGCAATTGCCTCCCCCCCTGCTCAGCGCTGAGGGATGACGTCACCACGCTGGGACTTTGTGTCCTGCGTGTGCTCTGTCATCCGCAGCAGCGCAGGGAGATCATGTCTCCTCCGCACTGCCGCAGAGGTTAACTACATCGGCGCGCTGTGCACACTGATATAGTTAATGGTATCGCAGCTCCGTGTGGGCCCCCTCTGAGCACGGGGCCCGGGGCGGCGGCACCCTCTGCTCCCCCGCTAGCTACGCTACTGCCATACACCCAATTGTCCACATCATGTAAAAGAAAATGATTAATTGGGCTATGCTAATTATTTTTATAGTTTCTTTTATAGTTTCTTTGTCCAGTTTTGATGATCAACCTGTGATTCATTGGTACTAGACTTGGGTTTTAGTGGCTTGTTTACAATGCTGTTTTGTTTAGGGAACCAAGGAAAAGGAGAATCCTACCAGAAGCAGAAGGCATATGTGGAGCCCTATGTACAGGATGCTGAAAGGTAAGTTTATGGACATAAGCCATTGTAATATATACCCTTGCTGACATAGAATTTACTGTTACGTCCTATATCTGGTGACTGTATATTAAGTTGTCTCGGAAACTGTCGACATCTGCCTGTAACGGCAACAATGAGGGATAAACTCTGATCACTGCTATCAGCCCTTTATATGTCATTGGCAATCTCTGACAGGATCATTTAAAGGAATTGTCCACTACTACAGAAGGTGAGCATAGTCTTTATTATTTTGCCTGGGGGAAACGTGGAATAAGAGGTTGTCCTATTAGTTAACATCCCCTTTAAGGTTCGGGGGAAGCTGTTCCCATCCAGATATCTCTCCTTCCCACTGTGTCGCAACCACACAGTGCCGATAGGGGGAACCTGCTGAAGGCTCCCATGACTGCCATGTCACAACTACATGTAGGAGAACATCATTTTAGCTATATACTTCAATTCTGTAATATTGCAGTATGTAAAGCAAGCGATCAGATAATCCCAGCTTCAATTTCCCCAATGGGACTGAAAAATAAAGTAAAAGAAAAATTCAAATCCTCTCCTCCCTCTTTTCTACATTTAGAAATAAAATATTTGGTATCACAATGTCCTTAAAAGTCCAAATACATCAAAATACAATATTAACTCTACAGTTAAAACCATATGGAGAAAGAAAATCGAAACACTAACACTGGTTTTTTTGCCATATAAAAAGCAATCAAAATCATTATACTACCTCACAAAAAAACCAATCAATAATCGTACTGAGAAGAAGAACCATGTTGTCATGTTATTTTATAGCACAATACACAATTTTAAAGTGCCATAAAAAATATTCAACAATTGAAAAAAATGAAAAGTGTTAATGTTCGATTTTTTATTTTTTTTTTTTTTATTTTAAAAACAAAAAAACATTAACATGTTTTTTTAATGAAGTAAAATCTGACAAATATTTGAAAAAAAAAATATTTTCCTCCTTTAAACACTAAGCAGATCAGCTGCTGAAATTTGCCATGAAACCTAGTGTAGGTCACAGTGACAGTAAATGTGGGTGGGATCGTCTCACATTTATCTGATGTCACTCCTCCCCTCCTCTTTTGGGCATTTGCAAAAGGATAAGGGAGGATGAAGTTTAGGATCACAGTGTGGGGCTTCTTTGTTGGTGACTGTAAAGCGATACTGATGTGGACAATGTCACAGAGGACGGTGGCAAAGCAGATTGGTGCGCTGGGGATAGATACTCAGCATGTGATGGGATGAGCTATAAGAGAAGGGACAACACAATAGGGTTTTATCCTGCTAAAATATCAGAATTAATATAGATACAGTTGAAACCAGATGTTTACATACACTATCTAGAAAGACACATATGCATGTTTTTCTCACTATCTGATATGAAATCATAATAATACTTTCCCATTTTAGGTCAATTAGAATTACCAAAATTATTTATATTTGCCAAATGCCAAAATAATGATCGAGAGAATATTTTATTACTTTCTGCAAAGTCAAAAGTTTACATACACTAAGTACAATATGGGACAGCTCATATGATGATTTCATGTCTTTGGAAGCTTCTGATAGGTTTATTGGTAACATATGAGTTAATTGAGACACACCTGTGGATGTATTTTAATGCACACCTGAAATACACTGCTTCTTTGTGTCGCGTCATGGGAAAGTCAAAAGAAATCAGCCAAGATCTCAGGAAATAATTGGGGCCTTTTGCACAAGTCTGGTTCATCCTTAGGTGCAATTTCCAGATACCTGAAGATGCCTCTTTCATCTGTACAAACAATTATGCGCAAGTACAAACAAGATGGAAATGTCCAGCCATCATACCGTTGATGAAGGATACGGGTTCTGTGTACCAGAAATGAACGTGCTTCGGTCAGACATGTGCATATCAACCCACGAATAAAAGCAAAAGAACTTATGAAGATGATGGTGGAAGCTGGTAAGATTGTGTCATCCACAGTGAAACGAGTACTGTATCAACATGGGTTGAAAGGCCACTCTGCCGGGAAAAAGCCATTAATCCAAAAGAAACATAAAAAGCCAGATTAATGTTTGGAAATGCACACAGGAACACAGACCTTCATTTTTGGAGACAAGTCCTGTGTTCTGACAAAACTAAAATTAAACTGTTTGGCCATAATGATCATCATTATGTTTGGAGGAAAAAGGGAGAAGCTTTGAAGCCTAAGAGCACAAGCTTAACTGTAAAACACAGGAGTGGCTGCATCATGTTGTGGGGTTGTTTTGCTGCACCAGGGACTGGTGTACTTCACAAAATTGATGGCATCATGAGAAAAGAGGTTTATGTGGCAATATTGAAGCAACATCTCAGGACATCAGCCAGGAACTTGAAGCTGGGGCAGAAATGGGTCTTCCAAATGACCCAAAGTATACTGCCAAGCTAAGAATTTCGGGGTCAGTGCTCAGGTTCTTTTGAACCCGCTCGGATTTGGACTTTTACAGTCCGGGTCCACCCATCACTAGTTATGACTCTTGAAATGTGTGTATGATAGGATGGGAAGTGGGGCGACTGACTAGCTTGGTATGCTACCTTTATATTGGCCACACAGTCAAACATGGCCCATAGTAGCCTGTACTGTACTGTAACACCTCCACATGATAGTACCTTCTTTTGAGTCCTCCGAGAACATGCACATGCCTGTTAATGTTCTTCTGAAGGTGGCTCTCTCTTAGGTCCAGAATGGGTTGGAGGGTCAAGAGTCTTGACAAATGTAGGTGCAGTGGTTTCCATCTTCCTGTAGATGGCATCCTGGTATATAGGAAAAGTCTTCATATCAAAAGGCCTGAAGACAGGTTTAAACTATGGAGACTTGATGCCCATCTCAAGTACAATGGCTTATCTTCAAAATGCCACAGGGGTGTTATTTACTGATGTAGATTACATGAGAAACACAGCAGATGCAGTTTTTGCTTTGTCAAAAGAACCAAATGCAATACACCACATTACATAAACTTGCCCTCCTGCCTGTCAAGTTCACAACCCCCCTCACAGGGCATGGTTTTGTTCTCTTGGATGTAGACCTTTGAGCTCTTGTAGAATGTAGAGCTCATGGATCCAATTGTGAATTCAGTGATTCATATTGTTTAGTGAACTCTTAACCAGAGATCACTAGTTGTCTACTGCCTGGCCTAATTGGTGTAGACCAAGTGCTTGCATAAAGAAATCACACCACACACCAGATACAGTTGGATGTGAAATCTCTTCTTGATCACAGTGGCACCAAACAGAGCGAGTACAGAGCATACGTCCTCTTGATATAGGCTAGGGGCGTACACAAGTTCAGATATGCCCATTTAGTGGGACAGTTCATGGGCTAGCCAATGGGGAGATCTGTGTTGCTGTTGATGGGCGGGTCTGACTTCAGTGGATGAATCCATGCTGATGGTAGGGTCTGTGATGTCATCGGGGGCCATCTTGGATTCCTCTGAAAACTGACTGGCTTATTTATAGAGAATTCATTTCATTGAACACACTTCTCACAGTGCTCTATGTCCAGAGGTTAATTAAGTATTTCATCTTATGGCTCTCCTCAACAATATTACGTATTATACATATTGTCCATGTTGGCTTCCAACATAGGTAAGGGAAGAATGGAGCATTATTTTTATTTTAATTCTCAGACTGTATATATCTATCTTGGATCCACCTGGAGTAGAAGTGAACTGATCTCCAAAGACACGGCAGGATTATGGTCACAATTTTTCAGCAAAATGTATAAGCCAAAACCAGGAGTGGAGCCTACACTGAGAAAGTATTGGATACATCTGCATCTCTCCTATGTGTTGCACTTGCTTCTGATTTTTGCTCACAAATGTTTATGTAAAATAAATAAGTGTGAAAGGGGCAAAAAATCTTAACCTAGTCAAAAATATAATTCCTGAGCTACACTCAAAACATGTGAACAGAGTAATGAGGACTAAGAGCTAACGGGGGAACATGCTAAAAATGTGCTTTGTGGTTATATATGGATATAGTGGAACTGGATACATATACAGTCACTAAGTATCTTATCTTACACGTTATACTTTTAGGTGTTAATTTACCGTTCTTTGCCATTCCATTAGCTTTGATAGAGTAATCCATGCTTAATCATACTGTGCAGATCTTGGGTCTTTTCAGTCTTGGAGGAGATCACAATTGATGTTAAGGGCACACCTTTTCATTCTTCTATTAAATGTAGCCTGTAGTATTAGTGGACAAAACGGCAGAGATCAGGGCTTGTTTTGATCTCTAACAGACAACCATGAGCTTGTGTGACCGCCAAACTATCTGGTTACAGAAAATAGAAAAAGTACAGCTGGTTATTAGTTATAACTAGGAAGGAAATGGGAATACCATAGGATCAAGGGTACTTTAAACCCTGGTTATTAGTTATACAACAAACCCCAGATCAGAACGCACATGTATGTCCATTGTTGTGGCATTTTCTTAATAAATAATTTAAAAATAGGAAGTGCAAAATCACCAAACAAATCTGGGCTCCATGTGTTATGTGCAACTGTTGTGTAATCATATAACGTGTTTTTTTCGTTTTGTTTTCTTTAATAGGAAAAATTCTGTAGTGGATTTTCCTCATATTGAAGTTGTGCGAAACAAGGAAGAGAGGAGGAAATTACTGGGACACACTTGTAAAGAATGTGAATTGGTAATTTAACAGGCTGCTGCTCGCTAATTTCAGGCTTATTTCTTACTGATATTCTGAAAATATACGGTATATAAGGGCAACTAGTATTTAAAGCGGACCTATTACTATGAAAGTGCAGTCCTATCTGCATGTATTCTGCTATAGAGCAGGGGGAGCGGAGTAGATTGATTAATATAGGTTTGTTCAATCTAACCTGCCTCTTTTAATCATTTAACCTCTTCACTACTTGGTAATTTTCTTTTTTTTGTTTTTGTTTTTTTCCTTCTATTCTACCAAGAACCATAACTTTTTATTTATCTGTCAAGTGTCTGTCAAGTACTAGAGCTTGTTTTTTGCAGGATGAGTTGCACATTTGAATGACACTATTGATTTTGTCACATAATGTACTGAAAAACAGGGGGAAAAAAAATCAAAGTGTGGTGAAATTGCAAAGAAAAATGCAATTCCGCAATTATTTTTTGTGTTTTTTATTTACCATTTTCAATATATGGTAAAACTTCAGCAGACTCCCAGCTGTCATGACATCCCATTGGCAACCCACGATCTTGTGATAGGCGTGCCTGTGGGCAGGATTAGTGATACACTTCCTGTCTGCTTGTGTTAAATACCACTGTCCGTGATTAATAGCGGGATTTAACTGGTTGAGTTGAGGGTGGATCTCAGGTTTACCCGCAGCTGTTAGAGGCACTTGATGGCTGATTAAATCAGCCATCAAGTGCAGGTAAAAATGTTGGGAGCGTGTGAAGCAACATCAAAAATAAGGTGCCAACCTTTGATGTAAATATACGTTATCGGTCATGAAAGGGATAATCCTAATTACAGCATGTTATAGAGGAAAGTGCCAAGTATATGGATATATAGTTTTGTTCAGTATAACCTATGTTTTAATCCTTTCCTCTTTCAGGGATTTGCGGTCCTATTGGGGAGTGACCGCTTTCTTTGTATACTTGTTGATGCAGAGACAGTTGTCAGTTACTGATGGGACTGCCCACTGGACCAAATATCCCAGAACAAAACTATATATCCATGTACTTCGCACCCTTTCCTCTATAACATGCTCCTTGCAAGTTGCACTGCAATTTCATAGTGGCAGGTTCCCTATAATGTTTGTTTTAGTCTGTGACAAGTTACCATATTTTTCAGATTAAAAGACACACTTTTCCTCCCAAAAATTTTGAAGGAAAATGAGAGGTGCGTCTTAAAATCCAAATGTAGCTTACCGGGAGGGTGATGGAGAGGGGTCTCAGGAGGCAGGACAATGCTGTGCACTGTGCTTTCGGACGCTGCTCTCTGTAGTGTGCGAGCAGCAAGGCTCTGTGTGGTGGTCAGCGCTGCTGTGTGGTGGTGCTCGCTGCGGACAGACTCCAGATGCCATTTCTTTGAAGCCCGCACCATCGACATCTTCAGAATGGCCACTGCCTCTCTGCCCGGAGCGAGCACCATCACACAGCAGCGCCGGCCACCCCAGCACACGGCAGTGCCCGCTGCCGCAGCACAATGCCACAGGAGGCATCTTGACCTCCCCCCCTCTGCACCGCCCGCAGCATCAACCTGCTCTACTGCCACTGCCTCCTGTGACTTCAACTCCACCACCGCTGCTTCCACCCCTCCGTTAAGAGACCACGGGATTATAAAACAGACCCATATTTTTTATTTTTTTAGCTCTAAATTTAGAGTGCGTCTTATAAAACGAAAAATACGGTACTTATATTGTTGTTCTGAAATATCACCTTTTTTTAAAAAAAATTTGTTAGAATTAAAATGAAACTTTAGAAGCCATTGGGGTCTTGGTAGATATAGACTCTCAAAGTATTTGTAAAAAAAAGTAGAAGAAGAAGATAATTAAAATGTTGTTGAGCACTGCAAGATGTTTTTGCTTTCATATTTAAGCAGATGTATAATTGTTAACATTATCTCTTGCCAGTATTATGCAGACCTCCCAGAAGAAGAGCGAGCTAAGAAATTGGCAACCTGTTCTAGGCACAGATTTCGTTACATCCCACCCAGTACTCCAGAGAACTTCTGGGAAGTAGGATTTCCTTCTACCCAGACCTGCAAAGATAGAGGTTAGAGATTTTTGGGAATCAAATATTCATATAGTTAAATACAGTTACACATATCTAATGCATAAATGAAGTTAATGATCTATAAACTCAGCAGCTGCTGGAGCTCCTACATCACTGAGTTGATTTATGATGAGCTCAAAGGGATAGAGATGCGGCAGAAGCACTCACTCCTGTGATAAAATAGGTAGAGAAATGTGCTACCTCAGAAAGTAGCAGCCGTGAGTCCCTGTTTTGTCTGTATACTCATTTATCATAAATTACTAATGCTTTCTCCCCAGGCCAGGAGCTGTGGTATATTCCGACCATGAACTTGAGCTGTTTTCCATGGTCAGACTCATTACATCAGTCATTACACAGTACATAGCGCGGGCACATTTATAAGATTATCTCAGCACAAAAACCTTTTTTTTTTTTTTAACACATCCATTTGTGGAAATTTATTATTAGAACAAGATCTATTGATTAAATGTTTTGTTCTTAGGACAACCCCTTTAACATTCTAATATTTTACAATGTTCTCATGTACTACCAGCAGAATTCTTAAAATCATTGAATATTTTAAATAACACAAGAATAGCAGAACTTTATGACTTTTTATTATATAACCCTTAGTTACATCAGAAAGGATAAGTTTTTTTTCCAACAATATGATTATCTGTAGTGCTTACATTATCTAATATAAAACTGCACTATTTTATTCATTAAATAATGTCTGCAGGGATTGAGCTTGATTCTGAGAAATTGCCTTCAAAAGGTAGCATAAGATTCTTTTCTTTGTCGCTCCATTGGGAGACCCAGACAATTGGGGTGTATAGCTTCTGCCTCTGGAGGCCACACAAAGTATTACACTTTTAAAAAAGTGTAACCCCTCCCCTCTGCCTATACACCCTCCCGTGGACCACGGGCTCCTCAGTTTTATGCTTTGTGTGGAAGGAGGCACACATCCACTCATGCATTCTCATACATAGTTATGACGGATGGAAGAAAAGAGGACCCCGATCGGGTCCCCGGCATGTTCCCTTCTCACCCCATTATGTCGGCGGTGTTGTTAAGGTTGAGGTACCCATTGCGGGTACGGAGGCTGGAGCCACATGCCGTCTCCTTCACCATCCCTTATGCGGCTCTGGGAGAAGTGGGATCCTAAGCGGTCATCCATGTGCTGGGACCGTGCTCCATCCGCAGCCCCTGGTGGAACCTGCCGGACCGGAGCTTCTTCACCCCCAGGGACCGGGCCCTGCAACTTGAAGGTACTCTGTGTCCCCATGTGGGGACTGTACAGGGAGGGTCGCACCTTCTCCCCGGAAGCCGCGGTAGTTCCGTCCGTTGTTTTTTCGGCGGACTTCCGCGCCGACCGTGCCTGCTTGTCGGGCGCGGCCTTAAATTTAGTCCCCGGCTTCGCCGCGGCCTAGTCGTGAAAAATCCCGCCCCCGAGCCTGCCTGTCAGGGGTAAGGGCGGGATTACCGACATGACGTCGGCTCTGAGGGCTGGAGCATCTTGCATGTCTCCCTCCCCCCTCATTGACCACTTTGGGGACCCCAGATTCCCGCTCTTTGCTAGCGCCGCCCTCGGCTCCACTCCCTCCCTGAGAGCTCCGGCGGCCATTTTTAGCATTCTGCCGGTGGATGCTACTCAGCGGCAAAGCTCTGCAGCTCCGGGGGATCCACGACAGGGAATCTGGAGGACACACTCCGCTCGTTAGCGGTTGGTAAGCCACACCGGTTACCCGGTGCTGGTCCCCCTAGGGTGCCGGGATATATATATATATAATAGATATATATCTTTTCGGAAAGGCTGTATACCCTTTTCCCATATACCCTCAGTGGTCACTCTCCTAAGAGACAACAGCATGTCGTCCACAAGGAGCAAAGCTACTAAGGCACAGATTTTTTTCGCGGCCTGTACCTCTTGTGGGGCTATGTTGCCTGCGGGATCCACCTACCCTCACTGTGATCAATGCTCGACTCCTGCCACGCTTGCTCAGCCGGAGCCTCGGGCACTTGTGGGCCCCTCGGCTCATGTAGATCCCCCTGCTCCCCCTGAGCAGTCTGCAGGGACAGAGTCACCGTCGTTGGCCTCTTTCGCTGAGAAACTCTCCCAGTCACTTTCTCAATCCATTGCACAGTCTATGGACAAATGGTCATCTAAGCTCCTTGAGGCATTGCAGTCCAGACCGGGCCCTTCACAGGCCCCGACCCCTGTTAGTTTGTCTCCTCCAGGCCCTTCTCGGTCCGCGCCGCAGCGCGCTGCCAGGATAGCCCCTAGGTCCCAGGCGGAGGACTCCGGCCCGGATCGCAGCCCCAGACCGGCTAAGCGGCCTCGCTGGGACTCTTCCCCGGCCTCCTCACGCTGCTCTGGATCCCAGCTTGAGGACTCTCAGGAAGACGAGGCGGACGTGGGAGCTCAGGGCTCTGACCCTGACTTCACCCTTAACCTTGATACCCCTGAGGGGGACGCCTTAGTAAATGATCTTATCTCGTCCATCAACCAGGTGTTGGATCTCTCACCCCCACCTCCTCCTGCAGAGGAGTCGGCTTCTCAGCAGGAGAAACACCAATTTCGATTCCCCAAACGTACGCGCAATACGTTTTTTCATCACTCTAACTTCAGGGACGCTGTCCAGAAGCCCAGAGCGGTCCCGGACAAGCGCTTTGCTAAACGGCACACTGACACGCGTTATCCCTTTCCACCTGAAGTCGTTAAGGGCTGGGCACACTCTCCCAAGGTGGATCCTCCAGTCTCTATATTGGCTGCTAGGTCCGTTGTGTCTGTTGCCGATGGCTCATCCCTGAAGGATGCCACTGACAGACAGATAGAGCTCTTGGTGAGGTCTATTTATGAGGCCACGGGCGCGTCTTTCGCCCCGGCCTTTGCGGCCGTGTGGGCTCTCCAAGCAATCTCGGCATGTCTGACTGAGATTAATGCTGTCACGCGGAATTCTGCTCCGCATGTTTCTTCCTTGACCTCTCAGGCATCAGCATTTTCGTCCTACGCCATGAACGCCGTCCTGGACTCCGCTAGCCGTAGGGCTGTAGCATCCGCTAACTCCGTGGCAGTCCGCAGGGCCATGTGGCTGCGCGAATGGAAAGCAGACTCTGCTTCTAAAAGGTTCTTAACTGGTTTGCCTTTTTCTGGCGACCGTTTGTTTGGCGAACGGTTGGATGAGATTATTAAGGAATCCTCGGGAAAGGACTCCTCCTTACCCCAGTCCAAACCTAAGAGACCTCAGCAGAGGAAAATCCAATCGAGGTTTCGGTCCTTTCGTCCCTCCGCCAAGACCCAATCCTCTTCGTCTAACCGGCCGGAGAAAGGCCAGAGGAACTCCTATGCGTGGCGGTCCAAGTCACGCCCCCAAAAGGCCGCAGGAGGCACTGCCTCCAAGACGGCCTCCTCATGACTCTCGGCCTCATCTAGCCACATCCTCGGTCGGTGGCAGGCTCTCCCGCTTTGGTGACGCCTGGTGGCCACACGTTCAAGACCGATGGGTGAGAGACATTCTGTCTCATGGTTACAGGATAGAGTTCAGCTCTCGACCTACGGCTCGTTTCTTCAGAACCTCCCCACCCCCTGCACAGGCCGACGCACTTTTACAGGCAGTGGACGCTCTAAAGATAGGAGTTGTGATTCCCGTTCCCCTTCAGGAACGTGGTCGCGGATTTTACTCCAACTTGTTCGTGGTGCCAAAAAAGGACGGGTCATTCCGTCCCGTTCTGGACCTCAAGCTGCTCAACAAACATGTGAGAACCAGACGGTTTCGGATGGAATCTCTCCGCTCGGTCATCGCCTCGATGTCACAAGGAGACTTCCTAGCATCGATCGACATCAAGGATGCTTATCTCCATGTGCCGATCGCACCCGAACATCAACGTTTCCTGCGTTTCGCCATCGGGGACGAACACCTCCAGTTCGTCGCATTGCCCTTCGGCCTGGCGACAGCCCCACGGGTTTTCACCAAAGTCATGGCATCCGTCGTGGCGGTCCTGCACTCTCAGGGCCACTCGGTGATCCCCTACTTGGACGATCTCCTAGTCAGGGCCCCTTCTCGGGTGGCGTGTCAACGAAGTCTTACCGTCACTCTGGCGACTCTCCAGTAGTTCGGGTGGATCATCAATTTCCCGAAATCCAAGTTGACGCCGACCCAATCACTGACTTACCTCGGGATGGAGTTTCATACCCAGCCAGCGTTAGTCAAGCTACCGTGGGACAAACAGCTTTCTCTGCAGGCGGGGGTGCAGTCACTTCTTCGGAGTCAGTCACACCCCTTAAGGCGCCTCATGCACTTCCTGGGGAAGATGGTTGCAGCTATGGAGGCAGTGCCGTTCGCGCAATTCCATCTACGGCCACTCCAATGGGACATTCTTCGCAAATGGGACAAGAGTTCAGCTTCCCTCGACAAGAACATCTCTCTTTCCCTCGCAACCAAAACATCACTTCAGTGGTGGCTCCTACCCACATCTCTGTCCCGGGGAAAATCCTTCCTACCCCCAACCTGGGCCGTGGTCACCACGGACGCGAGCCTGTCAGGTTGGGGAGCGGTTTTTCTCCACCACAGGGCTCAAGGAACCTGGACTCCAATAGAATCGTCCCTTCAGATCAATATCCTGGAGATAAGGGCAGTATATCTAGCTCTATTGGCTTTCCATCGGTGGCTGGAGGGCAGGCAGATCCGAATCCAGTCGGACAACGCCACTGCCGTCGCCTACATCAACCACAAAGGCGGCACTCGCAGTCGTCAAGCCTTCCAGGAAGTCCGGCGGATTCTGCAGTGGGTGGAAGTCACAGACTCCACCATCTCCGCAGTTCACATCCCGGGCGTAGAAAACTGGGAAGCAGATTTTCTCAGTCGTCAGGGCATGGACGCGGGGGAATGGTCTCTTCACCCAGACATGTTTCGAGAGATCTGTCGCCGCTGGGGAACGCCGGACGTCGATCTCATGGCGTCACGACACAACAACAAGGTCCCGGCCTTCATGGCACGGTCTCAGGATCACAGAGCTCTGGCAGCGGACGCTTTGGTCGCAGTTTCGACTGCCTTATGTGTTTCCCCCTCTGGCGATGCTGCCCAGGGTACTACGCAAGATCCGGTCCGACTGCCGTCGCGCCATTCTCGTCGCTCCACACTGGCCGAGGCGGTCGTGGTATCCGGATCTGTGGCATCTCACGGTGGGTCAACCGTGGGCACTTCCAGACCGCCCAGACTTGCTGTCACAAGGCCCGTTTTTCCATCTGAATTCTGTGGCCCTCAACCTGACTGTGTGGCCATTGAGTCCTGGCTCTTACCCTCTTCAGGGTTATCTCAGGATGTAATTGCCACCATGAGACAAGCAAGGAAGCCAACGTCCGCCAAGATCTATTACAGGTCTTGGCAAATCTTCTTATCCTGGTGCTCTGATAACGGTTTTCCTCCATGGCCGTTTGCCTTACCCACATTCCTTTCATTCCTACAATCTGGAATGGACAAGGGTTTGTCCCTCGGCTCTCTCAAGGGCCAAGTTTCGGCGCTCTCCGTGTTTTTTCAAAAGCGTCTAGCCAGGCTTCCGCAGGTCCGCACGTTCCTGCAGGGGGTTTGCCACATGGTCCCACCTTACAAACGTCCGTTGGAACCTTGGGATCTTAACAGGGTCCTGACGGCTCTTCAAAAGCCGCCTTTTGAGCCGCTGCGGGATGTCTCTCTCTCCCGTCTTTCTCAGAAGGTGGCCTTCCTGGTGGCAGTCACATCACTTCGGAGAGTGTCTGAGCTTGCAGCGCTGTCATGCAAAGCTCCCTTCCTGGTTTTCCACCAGGATAAGGTGGTTCTGCGTCCTGTCCCGGAATTTCTCCCTAAGGTGGTATCCCCTTTTCATCTAAATCAGGATATCTCCTTGCCTTCCTTTTGCCCTAATCCAATTCACCAGTGTGAAAAGGATTTGCACTCTTTGGATCTAGTGAGAGCACTCCGGTTCTACGTGTCTCGCACGGCGCCCCTGCGCCGTTCAGACGCGCTCTTTGTCCTTGTCGCTGGCCAGCGTAAGGGCTCTCAGGCCTCCAAGTCAACCTTGGCTCGGTGGATCAAGGAACCGATTCTCGAGGCCTACCGTACTTCTGGGCTTCCGCTCCCTTCAGGGTTGAAAGCCCATTCTACCAGAGCCGTAGGTGCGTCCTGGGCATTGCGGCACCGGGCGACGGCTCAGCAGGTGTGTCAGGCAGCTACGTGGTCTAGTCTGCACACTTTCACTAAGCACTATCAAGTGCATACCTATGCTTCGGCAGACGCCAGTCTAGGTAGGCGAGTCCTCCAGGCGGCGGTTGCCCACCTGTAAGAGGGGGCCGTTTTCGGCTCTTTTTATTGAGGTATTGTTTTACCCACCCAGGGACTGCCCTTGGACGTCCCAATTGTCTGTATCTCCCAATGGAGCGACAAAGAAAAAGGGAATTTTGTTTACTTACCGTAAATTCCTTTTCTTCTAGCTCCTATTGGGAGACCCAGCACCCACCCCTGTGCCCTTCGGGCTGGTTGTTCTTTTGTGTACACATGTTGTTGATGTTGATTTGTTCTTTTGGTTCATGGTCTTCAGTTCTCCGAACATCCTTCGGATTGAATTTACCCTAGACCAATTTATAAGTTTTCTCCTTCCTGCTTTTGCACCAAAACTGAGGAGCCCGTGGTCCACGGGAGGGTGTATAGGCAGAGGGGAGGGGTTACACTTTTTTAAAAGTGTAATACTTTGTGTGGCCTCCAGAGGCAGAAGCTATACACCCAATTGTCTGGGTCTCCCAATAGGAGCTAGAAGAAAAGGAATTTACGGTAAGTAAACAAAATTCCCTTTTTTAATGCTCTTTCTAAACTGGCAAGACATAGGAATTATGGTTAGTAATAACACTGGCTTACATTTGAAAAAATATTCTGCTAACCCAAGAACTTTTGCTGATTCCAGATATGAAATTAAAAAAAATGGGTCAAATTTTTTCACAAATGAGATGTTTGATTATAGGTTTTACAGTCGGTTAAAAAAGGAGTAATAAGAAATTCTGAAGACGCAATAGTACGTAATATATTTGCTTCATGGAAAAAAAACTAGTCTTTCGTGTAAGCAAGACAGCATTTTTAATTGTTATGGAGAAATGTTCTCTTTTTGGATGCTTTGGAATAGTTATGACAATGGTTGTCACACTGTACACACCACAGCTGAGACTTTTTTCTCTGACCCTTAGTCCACTGTCTCAGATTTTATAACATGTCTTGCACACTTTGTGTTGCCCAAGGTTTTTCCTCGACAACCAGTTCAACCCCGAAATATGTCCTTTCTTTTTTGTGTAGTAAAATAACAAAAAATGTAGCGTAATGGAATATAACAGGATTATTCCTGCACTGTCCATAAACTGTTGGAGTGTAGGAGGACCGATTCTACAAAATCCTTTTTAACGGAGTTAAATTTACTGCGACATGTAAGCCTCTTGAACAGCAGAATGCTGCTTTTGGTTTCACTCTGCTTATATAGTCAAAAAATGCCGACATAAGCAGCTTGTATTAAGCAGTCTTCCTATTAGTTATACCAATTGCATATTCAGCATTTCTTTTTGCGTATTCATCATAGGTAGTTAATATAATTAAAATGATAAATAATGTTACATTACAGTGTAAGAGTTCCTTGGTAAACAGCATTATATGGAAAAAACGGATGTCACTGAAGGAAACATGTGATTTTTGGATTCAACACACCAAAATTCATGGAGATCACGTTATTTTTTTGGTCAGCAGAATTGATGTAGAGCAGTGTAATCAGTTTGTATACGGTGCTAAAAACAATTGTCCTTACCAGATCCCAAAGTCCAGTGACCATTTTGGCAAATGATTATGCTTTGCTTTCTTCCTAAAGGTTACATAAAAGAGCAGATGTCACCTTGTCAGCGACCACGGAGAAGACAGCCATACAATGCTATGTTTTCCACAAAAGGCAAAGAACAGAAGACTTAATGGACGTTGCTCCTTCTTTTAAATTGTAGTCAGACTAAAGCAGATATCACTATCAATACAAGCAAGCATTTTTATACCTGCATTTATTGCTACTAGGTACAAGAAAATAAAGCTGTATATGTTTAATTGATATTTGAACCTATATACCTGTGTAGCTGTTGGCCCACTGCTTATGCAGTGCTGCACTCAGTGGGCTATATGGATGTATGTATAAATATATGCTGTTTCCTTATTGTTGTTATGTCATCTAATTTTCTGCTAGGCAACTATTGGAGAATAATTTGTTGTTTTATGCTTGATTTAAAAAAAAAATTGCAAAAATATATTTAATATGTATGTTTTTACTTTTCTAAATAAGGAATAGATGTTCATTGTACTTTAGCACCTTTTGATCACTAGGGTGCTTTGTTTGCACTGGAAAAATGATTACTTAGAGTTTTACTACAAATGATCTGTAATTAATAAATAAGTGAGATATATTGTTTTACATGCTTCTTCTTTTTTTTAATTTTTTTTTTTATTTTAATCTTTATTGCCTGCTTGGCATCTAAAAGTTCCAGAAAGCAATGGACATAAACTAAATGCATGCTTTAGAAGTCCGGGGAGTACTGGCCTACTAGAGACATAATGCTCATAAAGACATATGTCCTCGTGTTATATAGTGGCGTGTAAACGTTTAGGCACCCCTGGTCAAAATTACTGTTATTGTGAACTGTTAAGCAAGATGAAGGTGAAATCATCTCTAAAAGGCATAAAGTTAAAGTTGACATATTTCCTTTGTATTTTAGGCAAAAAAAATATAGATATATTTTCATCTGTTATCTTTGGCTGTCTCTGATCTGATCAGCAGACATGTGCAGCTAACAAGTGCAGGTGGATCTCCAATCTACCCACGCCTGTTAACCCTTTAGATTGTACTGTCAAACTTTTACAGCGCCTTTTAACGTTCTTCAGCGAGGATTGTGTTGTTCGCCACCGCCGTCGGCGGCCCCGTGATTGTGTCCCAATGGGTTGCCATGCCAGCATCGGGGTAGATTATGACCCCTGTCGCTGCCATGACGTGTTTCCTGTAAATGCCGGCAGAACTGCATTTCTACTGATCAGACATTGTAGGATTAAAGTCCCCTAGGGGGACTTGTAAAGTCATTTAAAAATGTAAAAAAAAAAACAAAATCACCCCCATTTTGCCCCAGTGAAAGTAAAACAATAATAAAAAATACACATATTTGGTATTGCCACTTTCAGAAATGCCCGACCTTTCATAATATAAAATCAGTTAATCTGATCGTTAAACGGTGTAGTGAGGAAAAAAAATAAAAACTGCATTACATTTTTTTTGCATTAAAATGCAATAACAGGAGATCAAAACATTGCAGCTATCCAAAAATATGATTAAAAACGTCAGCTCAAGACGCAAAACTAAGCCGTCACAGAGCCACAGAACCCAAAAAAAGAGAACGCTACGAGTCTCTAAAAATGGTGCCAAAAGCACAATTTTATTTTACAAACTTCAGAATTTTTTTCCACCAATTAGAGAAAACTAAAACTATAGATGTTTGGTATCTGCAAACTCGTACTGACCTGGGGAATCACAATGCCAGGTCAGTTTTACAAAATAGTGAACATGGTAAACAAAAAAAACCAAAAACAATTGTGCACTTTTTGTTGCAATTTCACCGCACTTGGAATTTTTTCCCCGTTTTCCAGTACATTATGGGGCAGAATGCATAATAAAAACCTTTATTTCTATAGCGTTAACATATTCCGCAGCGCTTTACAATTCAGGAGGATCATATACAAACAAGTAACAGTTATAGAAAATACAATAATTCGAGGAAAAAAAGACAACCACGCTCCTGAGAGCTTACAATCTACAATGGGGTGGGGGGAACAAGGTGCAGGGCTTATTTACAATGACAATCCAGCCATCTCAAGGAAATAGGGGATAGATAATGGCTGCCTGGGCCAGTCGGCCAGAAACTTGAGATGCATTTGGGTGCCATGGAGTTTGATGTAGGATTATGTGAATTTAGTTTGGCTAGGGACTGTGATAGGCCGCTCTAAAAAGATGCGTTTTTAGGGTGTGTCTGAAGCTGAGTAAGTTGTAATTCATCCTAGCTTCTTGAGGTAGAGCGTGCAGCTCGGAAGAAGTCTTGGATCCGGGAGTGGGAGGTTCGAGTTAGTGTGGATGTTAGTCGAAAGTAATTTGCAGAGCGTAGAGAACGGGTGGGGTGATAGACAGAGAGGGGGGTTTAGATGTAGGGGGGTGCCGCACTGTGGAGCAGTTTGAATTGGATTTTGTGATATATGGGCAGCCAGTGCAATGACTGGCACAGAGCTGAAGCATCCGAGTAGAGATTAGCCAGATAGGTGACCCTGGCTGCTGTATTAAGGATGGACTGTAGAGGAGAGAGTCTAGTTAGGGGGAGACCAATTAGCAGAGAGTTACAGTAGTCAAGGTGGGAGTGGATCAGGGCCACGGTGAGGGTTTTTGTCGCTTCCATTGTGAGAAAGGGGCGGATTCTAGAGATGTTCTTGAGGTGCAAGTGACAGGAGCGGGCAAGAGATTGTATGTGGGAGGCTAAGTAGAGATCAGTGTCAAGTATAACACCCAGACAGTGGGCCTGCTGCCTAGGACTTTATCGTTGTGCACACACAGTGAGGGAAGGTTGGAAGACTGAGGGAAAAGAAGAAGTTCCGTTTTGGAAAGGTTAAGTTTCAGATAGAGAGCAGACATGATGTTGTAAACTGCAGTCAGGCAGCCACTGGTGTTCTGTAGTACAGTGGTGGTGAGTTCAGGGGATAAGGTGTATAGCTGTGTGTCATCAGTGTAAAGATGGTACTGAAAGCCAAATCTGCTGATGGTCAATCCAATCGGGGCAGTGTAGAGGGAGAAAAGAGGGCCAAGGACTGAACCTTGAGGGACCATAACATAGAGAAGATGTGGAGCCATCAAATGATACACTGAGCGGCTCTTAAGATAGGAAGAGAACCAGGAGAGCACAGTGTCCTTTAGGCCGATTGAATGGAGCATAGAGAGAAGGAGATGGTGGTCAACAGTGTTGAAGGCTGCAGAGAAGTCAAGAAGAATAAGCAGAGAGTGGTCACCATTACGTTTTGCTGTCAATAGGTCATTGGTCACTTTGACAAGGGCAGTTTCTGTTGAGTGTAAAGGGCGGAAGCCAGACTGTAAAGGATCTAGAAGATAGTGGAGAGGTAGCGGGTGAGGCAAGAATAGACCAGGCGCTCCAAGAGTTTGGAGATGAAGGGGAGATTAGAGACTGGTCTGTAGTTGCTTGTGCAGGATGGATCAAGAGAAGGATTTTTTTAATAATGGAGTAATGATAGAGTGTTTGAGGGAGGAGGGGAAGATACCAGGAGAGAGATATTGACGATTTTAGTTAGGTGAGTAGTGACAATCAGAGAGGGACTAGAGTAGGTGTGAGGTTGAAGGGATCAGTAGGGCAAGTGGTAGCACGAGAAGAAGAGAGGAGCCTGAAGACTTCGTCCTCTGTGACTGGGTCAAGTGGTGTTGGTGTTGTTCAATGGTGTTATTCAAAAGTACAACTTGTCCGTCAAAAAACAAGCCCTCATATGGCTATATTAACAGGGGAAAAAATTACGGCTCTTGGAAGATGGGGAGGATAAAATGGAAAATCGAACAAAGTGCAGTGGTTAAAATGAACAAAAAATGAAAATGGGCCAATGCAAAAGTTTGGGCACCCTGCATGGTTAGTACCTAGTAGCAACCATTTTAGGCATGTATCACAGCTTGTAAACGCTTTTTGTAGCCAGCCAAGAGTCTTTCAATTCTTGTTTGAGGGGGGTTTTTTTATATTCATTTATTAAACAACAGTAATATACCAGGTATCTGAAAACAGATATAGGATTCAACATTGGTAGAGCATATATTCAAAATACCTGGGATATAAAGAGTCCTAAACAAAACATAAAGAACAAGAGGAACAACAAACATAACATAAGTATGCAGTGACCGCTTCCACCTTGACTCCCACCTTCAAGTATATAACACAGTTAAGTACCAGTCCCGAATATCCTTACAACAGTACAAACAAGAATGAACAGCTCATACAGCGATCACGTTGTAATTGGCAATGTCAAGGGAGAGGAATTTCCCAGACCTTATTATATTTCTTGGGCATCCTCTATTTTGATACACCGTTTACTAGTTCTATCCATGCCCGTACGGTTGGGGAGAACTGCCCATCCACCGCAGAGCAATGAGCTTCCTGGCCATAAAAAGGGATTCCCGTAGAAAGTTTGTGGTGATGAGACCAAATTCCCTCAACCAAGACACCAAACAAGCAGAGTAGTCAATCGAGAGGTATAGGGAAGGAGGACAGGGAGGATAGGAGCGCGTGAACCCCATGCCAAAAGGTAGCGATTACCAGGCAGCCTCAAATCATATGGACAAAATCTGCATCTTCCCAGTAACACTGTGGGCACTCTCGCGGTGTCGCATCTTGAATAATCTCAGTTGTGTAAGATTTGCTTGGTGTATTAGGTAGATTGGAATCATTTTATTATTGATTGACGAGGAGACATTAGTAGGTGATTCCAAAACCTCCTCTCAGTCCTCCCCTGCAGATTCGAAATCAGCAGCTCCTAATTCCCTTTACCGCCAATGGTTGAGATTCATTCCCACAGATAACAGGTATGAATAGAGAGTGGAGATCAGTCCTGTATCCCTATTAAAGGAAAGGAAGATATTAAAGTAGTCCCATGCCGGCCTGAGCTCACTGCACCGCTCCTCTGAAGCCCAGGAAGTTCCACTGCTCAGGAGAAAGTCGCCGAGGATGGGAGAGACCACGTGACAGGTGATGTGCTGCAGGATAAGTCCAGAATTGCAAGAGCTCTGTCTCCGTGCGGCCGCTCGGCTGGCTACATCGCTCCACCCCCCTTGTTTGAGGGATTTTAATCCATTCTTTCTTGGAAAAGTCTTCCAGTTCTGGGAGGTTCCTGGGTTGTCTTGCATGCACTGTTCTTTTGAGGTCTAGCCACACATTTTCAATAATGTTCAGATCATGGATTGTGAGGACCATTGTAAAGCCTTCAGCTTGCACCTTTTGAGGTATTCTATTGTGGATTTTGACGTGTTTAGGATCATTATCTATTTGTAGAAGCCATCATCTTTTCAACTTCAGGTTTTTTACAGATGACGTTATGTTTGCATCAAGAATTTGTTGAAATCTCATTAAATCCATTGATCCCTCTACCCATGTCATTGGCTGCAACACAACCTGAAAGCATGATTGATCCATCCCCACGCTTAATGGCTGGTGAGATGTTCTTGTCCTGAAATTCTGTGCTCTTTTTTTTCTCCACACATACCTTTTGATCATTGTGGCCAAAGAGTTCTACTTTGACCTCACCAGTTCACAGGACTTGTTTGAAAAATGCATCAGGCTTGTTTAATGTTCTTTTGCATACTTCTGATACTGATTTTATGGTGAGGACACAGAAGAGGTTTTCTTCTGATGACTCTGCCATGAAGGCCAGATTTGTGCAGGTGTCTCTGAACAGTAGAACAATATACCACAACTCCAGAGCCTGCTAAGTCTTCCTGATAGTCTTTTATAGTCAAGATTGGGTTTTGCGTTGCCTCTGTAGCAACCCTACAAGCAGCTCTCACAGACATTTTGCTAGGTCTTCCAGGCCTTATCTTGACCTCCACTGTTCTTGTTAACTGCCATTTCTTAATTTACATTTTGAACTGAGGAGAGGGCAAATTGAAAACGATTTGCTATCTTCTTATAACCTTCTCCTGCTTTGTGGGCCTCCACCATTTTCAGAGTGCTAGGCAGATGCTTAGAAGAACCCATGGCTGGTGTTTTTTGGCACAAGGTTAGAGGAGGCTGGGCTTTTATAAAGCTGCAAAATTTTCATCACATGGCCTTTCCTAATGATGATAGTGAACAAGCCATATCCCTAGCAGGCTAATGAAGTTCTAAAACCTTGGTCAAAGTTATCTGAGCACACAAACGTCCAAGGGTACCCAAACATTTGCATCAACCCATTTTGCTTTTTGTAATTTTTAAAATGTAAAACATTATATGATAAAAAAAATGCCTAAAATACAACGGAAATTGACTTTAAGCCTGTTAGAGATAAATGATCATCTTCAACTTGCTTAACTGATCACAATATGTTACATAGTTACTTAGGTTGAAAAAAGACCTAGGTCCATCTAGTTCAACCTTCCTGCACCAGTTCTACATTTGGTCACTAAGTCATTTATAACCAACAATGTTTTGTACTGAGGAAATCATCCAGCCCTTTTTTAAAAGCTGTTATAGTATCTGCCATTACTACCTCTTGTGGTAGGGCATTCCACAGTCTGACTGCTCTAACTGTAAAGAACCCTTTCCTATTTAGCTGCCGAAATCGCCTTTCTTCCACTCGCAGTGTATGCCCCCTGGTCCTTAGTATTGTCTTTGGAAGGAATAAGTCATGTGCCAGTCCTTTATATTGACCACACATGTATTTATACATATAAATGAGATCTCCTCTGAGACGTCTTTTTTCTAAGCTAAACATATCTAACTTTTTCACCCTCTCATCATATGGGAGGCCTTCCATTCATTGTAGTAGTCTAGTTGCCCGCCTTTGAACTGACTCTAACTTCTGAATGTCCTTTTTAAAATGTGGAGCCCAAAACTGGATCCCATATTCCAGATGTGGCCTTACAAGTGATTTATAGAGGGGTAACAATACGTTGGGATCACGGAATCTAATCTCTCTTTTTATACATATATATGCAGCACTGGTAATTTTAAAAATTAACTTTTAATAAATAGTATTAAAATAGCAAATCCAGACAAACAACACAAGGTGAAAACACAACGTACAAATGGATGAGTATAGGAGGTAGACTCGCAAGAGTTGTCAGTTTTTACACTCCATATAATTCAATCATAATCATCCGAATGATTAAAGTGACATTGTGCAAGGTCCGTTATCCTCCCCAAAAAAAATTGCACTTACGCCCTTTGAGTATTACTCTTTATATAAAGTGGCTGAGTGCAAGTTAATCAATAACCCCAAGTCTTAAAAAGAATTGCACTTTCGCCCTTTAAGTGTTACCCTCTATATAAAGTGGCTGAGTGCAAGTTGAATAACCCCAAGTCTTATAGACATTATTGCAGTGGGGGGGGGGGGAGAAGAAGGGAGGTACGGTTCAGTGCTCAAAAATAATTAATATATTCAATGGCGGCAGTGGGATATATGCTCACCTTCCACCCCACTGCTTCACCAATGATACAGGCGTTACCTTACAGAATTCGGGGGGGGGGGGTGACTCACAAAACACCACACATTTCCCCTAACGGTAACACCAGTAGCTCAACGTCCTCCTTCCCGACGCGTTTCCTCACAGCGATTCATCAGGGGAGAGGGAGGCTATAGTATCAGAGGCATGCTGAGCAGAAATGAGAAACCAAGTGAGGGCTTCAGGGTGTGAGACTTAAATAATGTGTCATACCGCCCACTATGTTAATTGTGCGGCACCTGTTCAATCAAATGGGCTGGCTTATACAACCCCATTGTGTCTGTGCCTCCTATCAATTACAGGGGGTGGGAATGACATCATAGCAAATATACTGTGTTCCCTTTTACACGGCATTTTGTTATCAATATTGCACTTAAACGCTGTATGGTACAATTGAGCCTTCACTATATTCCACTCAACATAAGTGATTCCGATATTATGACAGAGAAAAGGGGCATGTTTACATGACACGTGGGTAAGAGCAGCCCACCTGATCATGTGACCGGAGCATAGTGTCATTACATCACCCGGTCCGCCGCTCATCACAGCGTAACCGAGTGACGTCCTGCCACTGCGTGGCATGCAGATGGAGGCGTCCCCACCGGTCATGCCAAAATGCCTCAGTGCGTCATCACCGGAAAAACACAAGGTGCGCACTGCACTAGAAGCGATGTACAGGTAGGGGCGTCACCAACGGTCACATGACCTGCAGAGCCGGCGCGTCATCAACACAGGACTTGAAGCGTAATCGCTTCATAGTAACCGACACTAATCCCCTGGAAACCTGAGGCTAATACACACTGGTCGGGGGAATATGACAGAGCGAGTAGCTCTATTAATTCAGCGTGCTTGCATAATTAGTGAAGTTAATGCATATAAGGGACAAAGCTTAAGTAGTAGATATAGTCTCACATCCCAGTCAGGATTAGGATTATAGAACGGTAACTGACCGTCTCACCATCTGTTCCAATGTGGTAACATAGTAATTTAATTGGTATTTTAGGCAGGTTCAGACAAGGGTTGGTGTCAAAAGCGGACAAACAAAGCAACAGAGACACATCTGGATTGGTTGATCTGTCAAGCAATAGGACAGACATCAGCGAACTGGCGGTCGACCAAAAGGGGGGAGGGGCAGAGAGAGAGGGAGGGGGGGGAATCTTTTTATACACCCTAAAATCTTGTTTGCTTGAGCAGCTGCTGCTTGACATTGAGTGCTGCTGCTCAGCTTATTTGTAATGAGAATACCCAAGTCCTTCTCCTGTTCTGTAGTCCCGAGTTTACTTCCATTTAATGTATACGCAGTTATAGGATTACTCCGTCCTAGGTGCATTATTTTACATTTATCAACATTAAAGTTGATAAACAGTCATTTTTACCAGGTGTGCTTAAACGTTTCTATGCCACTATATATCATAATGCACCATGCTTGAAGGATCTCCTGCTCCAGATTACATTTTCTTTTTCAAACCTTATAATACAAATTACAACACAATGATTGTGGTTAAATAAATCCTGTGCTGCTAAAATGACAGCTTATGACCCATATGGGGTAAAATGGACAAATACTGGAATAGACAAAGTTTACGATTCCTCAAGACTAATCTTTTGTACGTTATTCTTGATGGAGTGCGCCACCAAAGAAGTGCCAAATACATTAACCCCTTTGTGACATATGACGCACAATTACAGCATATGTTGTGTCCCTGACTTTGATGCGAGCTCGCACTCCGAGCCTGCATCTTTCCCAGCAGTTGGTGGCTGAATTATTTAGCCATCATCTGGCTCTATCAGCCTCGGCTGGATCTCAATCTTTAACAGTGGCATTCAACAGTGCTGGCAAAGCTGCGCTTCATTCAACGCTCTCGTCACACCCATGATGTGATCATGGGATGTCAATGGGTTGCTATGACAACTGGGGGTCTGCTGAAGACGTAAGCAAAAGTTTTATTTATTTTTTTTTGTCTGTACCTAAATTTTAAAAAACTACCGTATTTTTCAGCTATAAGACACACTTTTACTCCCACAAATTTGGGAGCAAAATGAGGGGTGTGTCTTATAATCCAAATGTAGCTTACCGGGAGGTGGTGGAGAGGGGTCACGGGAGGCAGGGCCAATGCTACGGGCAGCTGTGCTGGTGCTCTCTGCGAGCAGGGAGGCAGTGGCCATCCTGCAAATGTCGGCGGTGCAGGCTTCAAATAAGGGCACCCAGAGTCGGCACATGCACAGATGGAGCTCTTGGCTCAAGATTTCATCTCTGCACGCTCTGCCTCCGGCCCATTGATCTTCAAGCAGCGGACGTAAGTAAAATGGCGCCTGGAGGTGATCGTCATCCACACTAGCCGGCATTGAGGTCCGTCCCGTGCAGGCGCACTACAATACTTTGATCTGCCCTGTTCAGGGTAAATCAAAAAGTGCGCCTGTGCAGGACCTCAATGCCGGCTAGTGTGGATTATGTAGGCCACATCATGCACCCAGGCTTCAGAAGAAGGATGACAAAGATAGCCGAAAGAGGAGGTGCCAGTACCGTAGAAAGGGGACTCCCATCCAACCAGTCTGCACCGCCCCTTAGGTGAGTATTTTAAAGTGATTTTTCCGTTTTAAACAGCGGCCTGGGCTCTTATATACAGTATGTTAGAATGCTGTATATAAGAGCCCACTGGTGGTGGCCGCAGCTTATAGTCACCAAATCTGATGACAGGTTCCCTTTAAGCATCATATGACTACTTGTGCACTATCTCTGCTGTGAACTCCTGCAATCAGGCCCAAACTATCCACATATCACAAGTTATAAAATGTAAACAGCATTTTCTACAGGAGGGATGAACAATCTTTTCGGTTTTCAGAGCAGAATATCGGTACTTATAGGTTTTCTCGCATCTAATGCTATTTAGGGCATAATAACAGTATGCACCAAAAATGTCTGGTTTGTGTAAATACCACCGCTTGGAGAATGGGGGTGCACTTCACTCCAGTATGGCCCGTTAGAGAGATGATCTCACTGCAAGAGTGCCGCTGTGTCCATGGGGCTTGTGGGAGTTATAAAAACACCAAGCGCACATACATGATATGACCATTAATTCGCAGAAATAAGAAAGAAGTCTAGCTACTGTCTACCATTTTGCACTGAATCGGTCAGTAACAAAATAAATATTTGGCACAAATGTTGGTTTTGATGAGATGGGCATCTCATTTTTGGGGGGTTCAGTACAAGAAAAGTAAATCGCACAGTGATGATAAAAACACACAAATGGGTGAAGAACTATGGTCGGTATATTTCAGATGCAAAATAGACATGAATTCCTGTAAAAAGGCCTTGGCTGTGGGTTTCACAAAATGTCTTCACAGGTTGCAGATTGTGCACCTCTGCTTTCTATGGGTGTTTTCTAGTGAATGCCACTTTAACAGTTGCAATAATTATTATACCCAGTAGATGGAGACATATAACTACCAAAGCATAAAAGTGTTTGTCCGCTGTTGTCAGTCAGCAAGGTCATGAAGTCTGCACTGTGTGCAAATGAGCGTGTTGCTTTGGCAATTATCCTTGATGAAGAAAATGTTCCAAGGCACGTACCATTTTCCTCTATTTACAAGCACCCGGATGTTTCAAACTCTTTAATCTTTTAAATCAGAGTTATTTAGGAAGAAAGTTTGTTTAATTTAAAGAGGACCTTTCACCAGTCTGAGCATGATAAACTGGCCACATCATGGCAGATCATAGATGTGGACATATTAGCTGGTAAAGATTAGGTATAAATTATGGTAAACCCAATTGGTATAACCAGAGGTTTGTTTCGGGGAGGGGGGTGTACTCTTTCCTCTGCATGATGATGAAGATTCTCTTAATCACTTAATCAGGCAGCAACATAGAGGGAGAAGAGAGCATGGCCGCACAATAGCTTAGAACAGGTTTTCTCCTAGGTGAGATGTAATGACAAAGCAACTAAAAGTGGAGGGAATAGAGCAGAGATGAGTGATTACAAACACAGCTGTCAGCTTTAATCTCAGGGAAGTTAGTGTGGGGAACAAGGAGGATACATCAGAGCAAACTGTATAGAAAAAAGAGTAGCAGCTGCAAAGAATTTTGTAATGAAACAAAGCTCAGGTCTGCTGTACTGCCCCTCCCCCCACACTGACTGCCGTGAGATGAAAGCTGAAAAAGTGTTCGTAATCATACTCTTCTTTGCTCCATGCCCTTTACTCTGCCCTGAAATCAGTGAGAAGGGAAGGTTGTCTGTCATTACCTGTCTCATAGAGATATAGAGGGGAGACAGCACAATCTGAAAATGGCATGCATCATATAGAAAGTGCAAATTCACAGATTTATTCCAACTGTACTATAATATAAATTGAGATTTTTAGCAAATAATTGATAAATTCTTTGAGCCACCCCTGCCAACGTCACGGGAAATCTCAATAGGGGGTCCTACCTTATATTATGTACTTCATGTGCCATGTGGCCTCCTAAATAAAGTTAAAATCAGAACCATAATGGAGCACACATACCTGTAACCTGTATATAACCTCTTCTATGTTGCAAAAGAGGCAATTGTGGATAGAGGCCAGCCCAGGTCCCAGCAATTTTGTGCCTTTTGTGCAACATGGAAGCGGTTATATGCAGGTTTCAGGTAGGTGTGCTCCATTATGGTTCTGCTTTTAATTTTATCTAGGAGGCCGCATGGCACATGAAATACATAATATAGAGTAGAACCCCCTATTGAGATTTGCCTTGACGTTGGCAGGGGTGGCTCAAAGAATTTATCAATTATTTGCTAAAAATCTCAATTTATATTATAGTACAGTTGGAATAAATCTGTGAATTTGCATTTTTTATATGATGCATGCCATTTTCAGATCGTGCTGGCTCCTTTTTTTCTCTGTTATGGCTGTAGTTATGCTACATTTTTCTGATGGCTAACCACCACAATGCTGTGCACGCCTGATCTTGGATTGCAATATATTCCTCCTGTTGGTAGCTGTTCACATTCAGTTGCCTCACCCCTCTCCACAGGCATCACTAATTAAGCACCATACTTGGATCTGGTCCGCCTTTATCAATGGTTGCTGTCTGGCACTGGGAGGGTCAGCTCTGATATAGTCCTGGTATGTGTAGAGCTTGCTCCACATGCTGGGACCTGGGCTGGCCTTTATCCAAAATTGTTTTTTGTGCAACATGGAAGCGGTTATATGCAGGTTTCAGGTATGTGTGCGCCATTATGGTTCTGCTTTTAATTTTATCTAGTAGGCCACATGGCACATGAAATACATAATATAGAGTAGGACCCCCCTATTGAGATTTGCCGTGACGTTGGCAGGGGTGGCTCAAAGAATTGATCAATTATTTGCTAAAAATCTCATTTATATTACAGTACAGTTGGAATAAATCTGTGAATTTGCACTTTTTATATGATGCATGCCATTTTCAGATCGTGCTGGCTCCTTTTTTCTCATAGAGATATAGAATAGGCTGTGGAGGAAAGCGCAAATAGGGTCCTACCAGGTATGACAACAGGTACGTGTAAGTATTCACACTCCCCTAGAGGGGTTGTGATAGTCACAACTCCTATAATGGCTTAGGGGTACTTTGCACACTACGACATCGCAGGTGCGATATCGGTGGGGTCAAATTGAAAGTGACGCACATCCGGCATCGCAGGCGACATCGTAGTGTGTAAAGCCTAGATGATACGATTAACGAGCGCAAAAGCGTCGTAATCGTAACATCGGTGTAGCGTCGGCGTAATCCATAATTACGCTGACGCGATGGTCCGATGTTGTTCCTCGCTCCAGCAGCAGCACACATCGCTGTGTGTGAAGCCGCAGGAGCGAGGAACATCTCCTACCGGCGTCACCGCGGCTCCCGTAGGATATGCGGAAGGGAGAAGGTGGGCGGGATGTTTACATCTCGCTCATCTCCGCCCCTCCGCTCCTATTGGCCGCCTGACGTGTGACGTCGCAGTGATGCCGTACGACCCGCCCCCTTAATAAGGAGGCGGATCGCCGGCAGAGCGACGTCCCAGCACAGGTGAGTCCATGTGAAGCTGCCGTAGCGATAATGTTCGCTACGGCAGCTATCACAAGGATATTGCAGCTGCGACGGGGGCAGGGACTATTGCGCTCAGCATCGCAGCATCGGCTTGTGATGTCTCAGCGTGCAAAGTACCCCTTAGTATTGAGGCAAAGATCTGCAGCCCCTAGTGACGAACAATCAAGGTATAGGTAGGCAGAAAGGGGCTCTGCCGCGCTCTCACCCAGAAGTTTCAGAGATCTGTTCTCCTTCATCAGGACACCAAAGAAGAAATCAACAATCAACATATACAGTACAGACCAAAAGTTTGGACACACCTTCTCATTCAAAGAGTTTTCTTTCTTTTCAGGACCCTGAAAATTGTAGATTCACATTGAAGGCATCAAAACTATGAATTAAAACATGTGGAATGAAATACTTAACAAAAAAGTGTGAAACAACTGAAAATATGTTTTATATTCTAGGTTCTTCAAAGTAGCCACCTTTTGCTTTGATTACTGCTTTGCACACTCTTGGCATTCTCTTGATGAGCTTCAAGAGGTAGTCACCGGAAATTGTTTTCCAAAAGCCTTCAAGGAGTTCCCAGAGATGCTTAGCACTTGTTGGCCCTTTTGCCTTCGCTCTGTGGTCCAGCTCACCCCCAAACCATCTCGATTGGGTTCAGGTCTGGTGACTGTGGAGACCAGGTAATCTGGCGTAGCACCCAATTACTCTCCTTCTTAGTCAAATAGCCCTTACACAGCCTGGAGGTGTGTTTGGGGTCATTGTCCTGTTGAAAAATAAATGATGGTCCAACTAAACGCAAACCGGATGAAATAGCATGCCGCTGCAAGATGCTGTGGTAGGCATGCTGGTTCTGTATGCCTTCAATTTTGAATAACTCCCCAACAGTGTCACCAGCAAAGCACCCCCACACCATCACACCTCCTCCTCCATGCTTCACGGTGCTACATACTTACATACATACTTACCGTGTATGGGAAGCTGAGACCCAGGCTGTATATGCGTATAATGTGGACTGGCATAGGTGTGGGTGGGGCCGTGTTCACAAACGAAAGACTACAAATCAATCAAGAAATAACATCTGGAACACCATTCTGAGTTCCAGACGTTATTTCTTGATTGATTTGTAGTCTTACGTTTGTGAACCCGGCCCCACCCACACCTATTGCTAGTCCACATTATACGCATATATAGCCTGGGTCTCAGCTTCCCATACACGGTAAGTTTTTTAACTGCATGAGAGGACACACACAAGCTAGGGACCCCAACGTAGAGAAATACTTTGGCGTAGTGTTGGGGCTCTGTTGCATTGATCAATTCAATAGCTACATTTCTCTTTATTCATATGTTCATGGCAGTAATGCAGATTCCATTTTTCATATTTTCACTCTTACATATAGCTATTGGATTTTTCATGTCAGTATTCACACAGCAGTTTCTGCTTTTCATATATCCCCCTTACATAGTCACTGGTGTTCATACCTTCTCTCCATATAGTGTACCCCACCTGTGACCGCAGGTAAACTGACCTCAGGTGATCTCATTAAAATCAGTGACCTCACCTCAGGTGAACTGAGTTCACATACCTGCCTCTCCTGGCAGAAAACAGAATTTTTTTGCCAAGAGATGCAGATTTGGTGCTGAAATGCATCTTCTGGCAATAAAAACACACAAATATAGTTTTGATGCCGTTTTGGTGCAGTTTTCTGCCAGGAGATGCACATTTGGTGCAGGAATATTGCCACTGCCACAGTTTCTCCTGCATGTCTTGAAGAAATACACAGGCGGTGCAATATTATCTTCATTCACCTGCACCATCGAAACCACCTATACCTTTATTGAGGGGGTCCAGATCAGCATCTTGTTTTCGCTGACTTGCTGAAACAAATTTTTACTTTTTTTTTTTTTATTCGTTTTTTTTCAAAGGATACTACATGGTAATCCTGCAATCAATACAACAATGAAATACAATATAGTATCACATACAAATATAAAGCACTGTATATATTGAAGGATGACACAAGATAATCATAAAATCAATAGACAATGAAATGCAATGCAATAGTATATACCCATATAGATCACTGTACATAACAGTCAGCAGTATATATTTCAGGGAGACTACAGAATCTTCTCTAATTGCTCATAAGAAATACATTATTAACAAAGCAATAACAATTTGACCATCTTAATGAATTACAAGATATCACCACACACATGACTTGCTAATTATCATCTGGTTTATATTAGAATTTTTCTGAAGACATTTTCCTCGCTCTTTATTCTTTTGGGTTGTACTAGTATGCATAGTGTAAAAGATAGGGCATTAGGAGAAAGCTGGGTCACAGGTAAATTACACCATGTCCCCCACACCTTAAAGGGAACCAAACATCAGGATTTTGGTATATAAGGTGCAGCCAGTGCAGTACTGGCACTATCAGGCACAGGCTGTACATACCATTAGTGGGAAGCTCGGATGTTTAGGCTGTGAAATCCAAGTTTATAAAGTGTGAATATTCATCCACATTTTGATTGACGTGTGCACTTCTCCAGATAATAACCGGGCGGGTTATGCACATGATTCCCCACCCCCACCCCACCCGCCACCTGTTCCTCCCTCTCTCTGGCTGTATGCAAATTTCTCTCTTCAGTTACACGGCGTTAGAGATGGCGCCTGCGGATAGCGCTTATCTCCAGCGCCATGTTTTTGAAGCCCACATTACCCAGTTTTGTCTGAGAGGGCGGCGCATGCGCCCTCGCTTCTTCAGATCTCGTTGTGACAGCGGGAACACGCGCGGTGTTACAACAGGACTGGAGAACAGCTGATCTTACCGATTAGCTGCAGCAGACGTCTGCTATGATATCGTCTGGTAAGATACGGGAATCCAGGGTTATCTTACAACTGAGTTTCCCCCATGGTATCAGTACAATTTAGAATATGCTTAGTTTCGCTCCATACTTGCTTTTTCCAAATTACATAAATATAATAAGCTCTGTGGTCAGTCACGTAATTATCGCGGTCGCAAAAGTCACCACTGGGCCCGGGAGTGGTGGAGTCCCGCTGGCACCTGCGCAATTTTCAGCTGGATGTGTATCCTATGACGCACATTCAGCTGAAGTGCATTGCTGCACAAAGACCAGTAAAGTCTCTGCACAGCAATTCAATCTGCCATTCAATCGGAAGTCAGTAGCTGACGTCAGCGTGCGTGTACATGGGGTGACATAGCAGTGATGTCAAGCACTGCCTGCCCTGCGCTTGCACACCAAAGTCAGTTGCCTGCTTCAGAAGAGGATATTGCACATTGGAGGACTGGAGGGTAGGTGAGTATAATCATTAAATTTTTTATGCGTTAAAACACAGTAGCAGAATGGAAGACATATACACAAGCATGGGGGAAGATACTTACCAGGATAGGCAATATATATAGCAGGGTTAGGGTAGGGACATGGATGGGGAACATACGTATATACCTGGATGGGCCCAGCATGGGTGTCATATATACCAGGATGGGCCCAGGAAGGCGGACATATATACCAGGATGGGGGACATATACAGTATACCACTAAATCGAGTACTCCCCTCACATGTCTGTAAATATTTTACTATATCTTTTCATGAGACAACACTGACATCATGACACTGTGATTCAATGTAAAGTAGTCAGTGTACAGCTTGTATAATGGTGTACATTTGGTGTCCTCTCTAAATAACTCAACACAGCCATTAATGTCAAAATCTCTGGCAACAGAAGTGAGTACACCTATAAGTGAAAATAGCCAAATTGTGCTCAATTAGCCATTTTTCCTCCTTGGTCTCATGTGACTGATTACAAAGTCTTTGATGGCAATGGGGAGCAGGTGTGGTAAATTTGGTGTTATCGCTCACACACTCTCTCATACTGGTCACTAGAAGTTCAACATGACTCCTCAAGGCAAAAAATCTTCTAAGAATCTGAGAAAAAGAATTGTTACATAAAGATGGCCAAGGCTGTGAGAAGATTGCCACCACCCTGAAACTTAGGTGCAGCATAATAAGCTCTTGTTTTTGAGGTTTGTGGAAGCCCTAAACATTAATGATATCGGTCTTACCTTTACTTCTGAATTTGGGCGGGACTGCATTAATTTTTTTGATGTGACAATTCGGAAATTGGAAAATGGTATGGTGACAAGTACTAGCTGTAGGAAGCCAACCGCAACGAATAATCTTCTCCGTTGGGAGAGTTCTCATCCAGTACCCCTGAAACGCGGCATTCCTAAAGGACAATTTCTGAGGTTGAGGAGAGATTGCTCCTCTCTCTGACTTTGATAGACAGGCCTCAAATCTGAAGATGAGGTTTGCCTATAGGGGTTATCCTAAGGGTATTATTGATCAGGCTTTTCAGCATGCTAGGAGAGAAAATAGAGCTTCTCTCCTTGTTGCCAAACAGGGGATTGACCCAGATCCGGTTACCCGTCTCATAGGTACTTTCGACGATCAAAACGACCAAGTGATGAGGATAGTCCGGAGACACTGGGGTGTCCTCAGGGCCGACCCCAACATTGCTAAATTTATTACACAACGACCATCAGTGACCTTTAGGCGGGGGAGGTCCATAAAGGATTCCGTGGTACAGAGTCATCAAACTAAACCTCGAGTGTCGACCTGGCTCTAGAATAGGACCAATGGTACTTTTAGGTGCGGCAAATGTAGCTTTTGTGGGTGGATTACACCTTCCAAATCTTTTTCAAGTAGTGCCACCCACCGAGTTTTCCAAAATAGACATTTTGCCAATTGCTGCACAGTGGGAGTGGTGTATCTGTGTACGTGCCTGTGTCCCCTTGACTATGTCGGTAAGACTAAACGTCAATTGCGGGTCCTTATCAGTGAGCTTCTGGGGAACATCAGGCATAAACACGATACGCCACTAGCACGGCACATCCTCCAGGTCCATGGAGGAGATCTGGATGCTTTGACCTTTAGAGCAATCGAAACTGTCCTCCAGTCGTTTAGGCAAGGCGACTGGAACAAAAAGATCCTCCAATGCAAGACTAGGTGGATATATCTTATTGATTCATTGTCCCCAGCGGGTATAAACGAATGTCTAAGCTTCGCCAGCTTTATTTAATGTGTCTCATTTCGTCCATAGGCCTCTAGTATAGACTTGCTATAGTCGCGGTTTTGTTCTTTGTATTGATGCCCTAACTCGGCTTTTTCATTATCATTTGTTACCTATTATTTACAATATCACTACCTAATTCTGCCATTTATATATGTGTTGTCTAGAGAAAAATTCTATATTAATCCCCGTTTTAGATCCGATATGTATAATGTCTGCATCCGGGTTTGATAGTGCTGTCTTCTATCCTTAAGCTCCACTATGTGGGACACATTTGCGTTCCACTTCAGGCACGCCTATAATGTATTCTATGGCGCACGCACTGACGGTGCTGGTGGAGCGCCTTTGCGTTCCACTGTGAAGGACTTCCTGTCGCTACATTTTGGTTCGCCTTCTTGATGAAGCACTTCCGGTACGTACTTTGGAACGCATTTGCGCTCCAGGCCAACACACTACGGATTGATTTCCGCCTGGCGTTTCTGCATATTTTCTAGTATTGCTTTATTATAAACTTTGCATAGGTTTACTGGAGTATGTATAAGTTTTCTATATTTTATTGTACATATGGAGACATTTCTAATCTCTATCAACTGGCCGCTTGTACATGTCCGGGTTAGGAGGCGTGGCCTTATCGTTTAAAGAGTCGTCCTCTCTGTCTGGGCAATTCATGTATCACCCTCATACACCATCGTTCTGATGCCCTGGGGAGGCTCCCGCATTGGCGATTTACCTCCCGGGCCTGTCCCCTGATGATCCCCTGGCATCTTTGGGAGGAAACGCGTCGGGACTTTGTCGTCTGACACTCTCAGATAGGTTTCTAATGTCTCCATCTTATCTTGATGTGACTGTGTTTTGTAACTGTTTGGTGTTAGTTTGACCTGTGCAGGGTTTTATAGGGTCATTCAGGGTCTTCCGTCGGTGAATAGGGGCGCCACAACCCTAGGGCGTCATACCCTCCATTGCTAGGTAGGGAGAGCTTGACTAGGGCGATATAGGGTTTGTTTTATCCCTTCTCCCTCCTAGCTTTTGTTACTATAACATACCCTGCATTATTATATTGTGTGTTTGTTATTGTGGTTTTTTGACCTTTTAATGACATTAAGATTAAAAGTTACTTTTAAATGGGGAATATTTTCTTGTTTTTTTCTGACTTCTACCCCTATCATATTGGCTGCAGCCTGGTTTAATTCATACAGCAGTTTAGCAAGACAGGTTCCACTCAAAACAGGCCTCGCCATGGTCGGCTAAAGAAGTTGAGTGCACGTGCTCAGCACATTATTCAAAGGTTGTCTTCTCAAAATTAGGTTAGGTTACCACCAAAGAAAAGTGCGCCTTGTTACTACTATTGGGCTCTCATAAATTGGCTAATTTATTAGCCAAGTACCTTCATTTTAATATGTATATCCTATATAGCAATAATGCAATTCATAATTCCTATATTCAATGCTTGCATACATCTTAGCACTTACCAAGTGCTGCTGTATTCTTTTGTTTGTCTATTGTGCCCCTGCAACAAGTCTAGCCTTTTCAGATATCCAGATGCACAAATGTCTCATTTGACCAACAAGGTGTTACACAAATAGATTAGACCTTGCTTTCTCCCCTAGATTCTTAGGTCTTTGCAGTGTTTCATTAAAAATTTTAACCTCAAAGGATGACTATAGAAAAATCGCAATTAAACCCTTTACCACATGGCGTTTTTCGTTTTTTTCCTCCCCTTCTTCCAAGAGTCATAACTTTTCTATTTTTCTGTCAATAGTGTGGTGAAATTACAAAAAGAGTGCAATTGCGTGGTTGTTTTTTTGTTTTTTTTTATTTACCATGTTCACTATGTGGTAAAACTGACCAGACAATATGATTCTCCATGTCAATACGTGTTTGTAGATACCAAACATGTACAATTTTTAGTTTAAGTGGTGAAAAAAATTCAGACGTTTGTAAAAAGAATTAAGAATTGCGCTTTTGCGGCTATTTTTCAAGACCTGTAGTGTTCTCATTTTTCAGGATCTGGAGCTCAGTGATGGCTTATTTTTTGTATCTTGAGCTGCTGTTTTAGTGATACCATTTCTGGGTAGATGTAATGTTTTAATAGCCTGTTATTGCATTTTAATGTTGTAATTGTAATTCTGGAGATTTGATTTTTCTTTCTCACTACGCCCTTTGCCTATCAAATTAATTAATTTTGTATTTTGATAGATCGGGCATTTCTGAACACAGCGATACCAAATATGTCTTTTGTTGTTTTTTTATTGTTTTATTTTCAATAGGACAAAATGGGGGTGATTTCAACTATTTTTTACTGATTTTACTAGTGCCCTTGGGGGACTTTATGACTGCACTTTTCGATCGTTTCTGCTGTTCAGAATGATACTTCAGCAATGCTCTGATCAGCAGAAATGCTGTCTTCCTGAGTGCCGGTGCTCTGCCGGCCTCCACAGGAAATGAGTCATGACAGAGACAGGAATCATTAGCTGACTGCTCTGTCATGACAACCCATTGTCACCCCATGATCACATCATGGGGCTAACAATAGAAAGAAGTGGTCCTGCACCACCGCGCTGTGTCTCACACCGTTGTCAGCAAGGAGTAGGTTAGTTCAAGTCGTTCCAGGAGGTAGACTGGCAGTGGGTGCTCGTTGAACAGAGGAGTTTTCTCATAAAGCCAGCAAATAGATAGAAAAACAACGCCACATACCAACGAAGATCCAGATATTAACGTTCTTTATGTCATCCAACGGTGCAGGTAAAAAGCGGGAAGAGAGCTGGATGCGGGTCCCCTCAGGACAAATCTGTTAGCTGTACATGTCTGCTCATCAGCCCCCACAAGTGATGTCACAGCAAGGCAAAGGTCCATCATTCTTTATGTGCGTGATCTATTTGCCCTCCTAATATTGCTTGATGTTTACCTCCCTGGCATGAAGCCTGATTGATCCTTCTGTATAATCTTGAGGATCACAGTCTTTAATTAATTTGCTATAATCTTTGCAAGAATTTTAACCAGTTGTTATTTTAGCAACTGGAGCTTTAACACCAGCTGATTCCTATTCTTGCACAAGTGTCTTCTGCGTCTTATGAGTCATTTTTTTCCTAACCTGACAATGCAATGAAATTTGGATGTATTACGTATTACTCTGTCTCGGCTGAGAGGTCAAGGAAATTATTCCAAAGCCTGTTTGTTGACTGTGGTCAAAGGCGTCATCTATGTCTAAGTGGTCCTATGCAATCTCCTGGGCCAGTAGAGCTTTCTGGCCAAAATATGAGAAATAAAGCTACTTTAGACCCGACTAATTTTTCAACCAAGTAGGAAAACTCCCTCCTTAGACTTAGTCAATTATCTGAGCCAGGTTTATTGGAGCCTGAACCAGCTCTACAGTGCAGCAGTTCTCTCACACCCAGCCAAGTGGTGGTCAGCTCAAGTCAAGATAACCATGCCTGTCGCTTACAATGTGATGCAGCTAATGATGAGCGAGTTTCGAAATACTCTGATTCGCAATACTTGTAAAGACTACTGTCTAATACTCGCGTATGTATTCGACTAGCATGTGCAATGCAAGTCAATGGGGAATAATCACAATGTAACGAGTGACCCGAATGCCGCACTCTTCGCTACTCGCACAAATAGTATGGTATAGTATAGCATTTGGGTTACTCGTTACATTGCGAGTATTCCCCATTGACTTGCATTGCACACACTTTTTGGAATGCATACGCGAGTATTAGACAGTACTCGTTACGACTATCGTGAATCCAAGTATTTCAAAACTCACTCATCATTAGTGGCAGCTTTCAAGCACCATACTGCCACCTATTTTTTACAAGTTTAGCAAGCTTTGACAATCTTATCAAGAACCGGATAACACTTCGCTCTTGCCATCTACTTCTTTTCCAGTCAAAATGGAGCCACCCAATCCTGAGATTGACTGGTCTACGTCTACTAATCTGTCTGTTCACGCAAGATTTATCCAGATCTGAAACAAACATGCAATTTTTTTTATCCTGTGGCATTGCAGAGCGATGGATTCTAGTCTTCAATCAAGGTTAGTCATGACTGGCCCAATGTCGAAGAAGATTCCCAAGTCATCTTTGGTGGGGTCTGTAAGCTCAAGGTGGGGGTGCTCTTACAAAAGAGCTTTATGCGCTGTAACTTCTAAATGTTCCAGCACCATTTTCCCAATTCTAAGTAATAGTAACACCATGCAACAAGCAACGCTGGTGTTAATGATAAGAAACCAGTGGATCACTATGATAGGATTTCAGGCAAATGATTTTAAAAAGAGTCAGTTCAATGGTGGACAACTAGATTATTGCAAGGAGTGGAGGCCTCCCCTTATGATGAGTGGGTGAAAAAGTTGAATTTGTTTAGCTTAGAAAAAAGATATCTCAGAGGAGATCTCATTTATATGTATATACACGTCTGGTCAATACAAAGGACTGGCACATGAGTTAGGGGCACTTTGCACACTACGACATCGCAGGCGCAATGTCGGTGGGGTCAAATTGAAAGTGATGCACATCCGGCGTCGCAGGTGATATCGTAGTGTATAAAGCATTTTTGATGCGATTAACGAGCGCAAAAGCGTCGTAATCGTATCATCGGTGTAGCGTCGGTCATTTTCATGAATTGGGAATTACCGATGTTACGATGTTGTTCCTCGTTCCTGCGGCAGCATACATCACTGTGTGTGAGGCTGCAGGAGCGAGGAACATCTCCTACCGGCGTCCCAGCCGCAATGCGGAAGGATGGAGGGGGGCGGGATGTTTACGTCCCGCTCATCTCCGCCCCTCCGCTTCTATTGGCCGCCTGCCGTGTAACGTCGCTATGACGCCGCACAACCCGCCCCCTTAATAAGGAGGCGGGTCGCCGGCCAGAGTGACGTCGCAGGGCAGATGAGTGCATGTGACTCACCATGATATCGCAGCTGCGACGGGGGGGACTATCGCGCACGGCATCGCAGCATCGGCTTGTGATGTCGTAGTGTGCAAAGGGCCCATTATTCCTTTCAAAGACAATACGAAGGACCACATTCCCTGCAAGTGGAAGAAAGGAGATTTCCGACAGCTAAATAGGAAAGAGTTCTTTACAGTTAGAGCAGTCAGACTGTGGAATGCCCTACCACAAGAAGTAGTAATGGCAGATACTATAACAGCTTTTAAAGAACGGGCTGGATGATTTCCTCAGTACACACAACATTGTCTGTTAAAAATGATTTAATGACAAAATATATAATAGGTGGAGGAAGGTTGAACTAGATGGACCTAGGTCTTTTATCAACCTATGTAACTATGTGGAGCTGATTTGCAGTTAGTGGGTGCAGCCACAAAACAATGTGATAGAGCGATGGCCCACTGTTTATATCACTGCTACCGCTGCTGATCGGTGGGGGCGCGGGGCATGGGACCCTCATTGATCTGATACTAGGTTAGGTGCAGAGTTTATTTTAAATACAGGGGGCATTATCAGTGTAAGATATAACTAACACAGTACAGTGGAACTTTGTCTTTTTCCATTATCTTTATGTTAGCAGCTGCAGCTCTCACAGCTCTGCTGTACTGCAACACTATTGCAACATTGGCTGCCTGTCTGAAGCAAGCATAAACACTGAGAGGACAACTACAGATGTGTCATTTCTAATCACACACAGCTCTGCAGTGAGATCAGGAGGGCAGAGAGCGACCATTACATATCTCACACTGGTAACTCCCTTTTTTCATTAAAAATAATTTCTGGAGGCAGAATCTCATTCAAATCCATGTCCGGCCCATAGCCTGGAACAGCTTATTTACATATAAGAAAAACGTGCATTTCTCTGGTCTCAAGGTATCATTTTATTCAGTTTCATATGACCTACATGCCCATATAGATTGCTTAGGAGGGTTGATTGTACCGCCAAATTCTAAAATTAAAAGGAAAGCCACAGAAAAGGAATTAATATTCTCCCAAAAATTCAAAGGTTAACAGAACAAAAAAGGGCAACAGTATTTACCTGTCCAGATCACAGAAACTAATATGTTACCAGGATGCAGCAGTCCCCATGATAAAGGCAGCGACAACACAGGTGCAAAATACTGATGAGAAAACCTTATAACCTACCAGTTCATGGAGCGGTGACTGCTTAGTATTAGAATTGTTCATTCAGGGTGCTAGTCACACACATGTGGTGCACAGCGCCTGGCTTCAAGCATATTAATGAGCTTTTAAGTTTAGTCTAGGGACTCACAATACATGAGGACACTTGATGTGGGTTGTGAGCTTATGTATTTTGCCCAAACTATCAACCAATAAATCATATATATGCATGAGATAGCTATATATAAGGTACAGACCAAACGTTTGGACACACCTTGTCATTCAAAGAGTTTTCTTTATTTTCATGACTCTGAAAATTGTAGATTCATATTAAAGGCATCAAAACTATGAATTAACACATGTGGAATGAAATACTTAACAAAAAAGTGTGAAACAACTGAAAATATATCTTATATTCTAGGTTCTTCAAAGTAGCCACCTTTTGCTTTGATTACTGCTTTTCATATAAATGTATGCATGTCACAGATATTTGCCCTTCATATAGCCAAACGACCAAGTAAGTAACAAATAGATTCTGAGCTACTTATCTGAGCCCCATGTTTCGCCTCCGCCTTGATGCGTTTCCCCAAAGAAAGTTCATCAGGAGGCTTGGTGTAAGGATGTATTTACGGTCATAATGTCCATAATGGGTCATGTGGTTCTGCTCACAGAGTACACATAGATTCATTTTATATAGATATACCATTTCCCCAGTGGTGACCTTTCTTCCTGTTACACAGATGTAATTGCCTTCCCTTTTTGTGTTACTGGAAAGCGTCCTGAAAATGGTACCGCGCATGCGCCCATGTATCCCTGAGGCGCACAGACACTATAGGCCTGGTCGCCAAGCCAGCACGTGCGCACACAGCATTGCGGTCAGCATTCCTGCATACCAAGCGCATTTCTATGGTTGTCATGCCAGCACATACGCACAAGGCATATATCTTTCAAGATATACATACACAAAGTCATATATTTTTCATGACTCTGAAAAACAATATTTGCCCTCTTATTGGAGGGTTAAACTGCAATGTCTGGATTCTTTGCCAGGTTTTGGGAGTTTCTTTAAGATTTAAAAGACTTTGTCTTCTGAGATCCTCTTCAACTACCTGTAGGAAGATATCTATTGTAATGCCCATACTGGCGTCCCTGCGGTCTCCTGCCCACCACCTCGGCGGGGACATCGGTTCCCTCACCTGTCTGGACGTCCTACAGTGACTGCTCCATCCCCAGATCCTTCATGCACCTCACAGGCGTCCTGGTTCTACCCGAAAGGTGCGTCCACACCCCTTTTCCTAAAGGGCCAGTTTACCTTAAACTGGAAGTGCCTCTCTGGTCAGTTGAGAGGTTGCAGGTACCTAAGGCAAATTTCCCCTAAGGGAGATGCCTGGGCAACGAGTCATACCTTACTAGTTCTCAGGTCCTGCTGCTGCTGCTGTACTGTGCTATATGCTGCTGCTGATTTATGTTTGTGTTTTAGTGTTTTGCTGATACACTGCTGCTGTTATCCCAAGTCTGCCGCTGCTGCTACAAGCTGCCATGCCGGCTGGCAACCACAATATTCGCTACCGCAAAGTCTCGTTACCAGCTACTGCTGCCGCATCCATCCATATGGGCTGAAACATCGACACTGCCACTGTCAACCATCACCAGAGACTGTCGCTCCTGTACCCCTGGGGCTAGCCATCGCAGCACCAGTCTTCTCAAGTAGCACCCGGTCTCACATCTGCAGTGTAACACCCTCACCATTACAGGCTCTGGTGAAAACCAGGTGTGGTTCCTCTTGGCTTTCTGTGTGCTGTGGCCAGTGGGTCCACTAAATCCCCGGCTCGCCCTGCAAGCATAACATCTATATTATTAAAATCTCCTGCTGGGGGTGTTTTGTTGCTTATTTTTTTAAGTTCAGTCTCAGTAAATGCTCCTATCCTTTCCTCTTTAGAGTTTTCTTCCAAAACACCAACCAAGGTATTAATTCCTTCTAAGTCACTTTCAGTTAATCGCAGTTGCAAGCATTTGTCTTTATTGTGTTGATCAAAGAACTTCCTCCATTTTAGCTTCTGACAAAAGAGATGCACATCTTTTACCTCTCTGAAGCTGTTATAAGGAGGGGTGAGGACAAAGGATAAATTCTTAGAAAATACTCTTTCTTCCATAGAGGGTGTGTTTGGGCTAAAATTAATAATTTGTCTTTTGTCTGATAATATATTACTCAGTTCCTTCTTCTCAAGTCATAGCTGAAAAGACAATGAGGAAGATGAGGAGGGAGATGGGGCAAATAGTGGTTGTAAAGCCGTTGTGTCAGTTCTTCTTTTGGGGGGGATCTATAGCTGGTACAAACCTCCCTTGTTTCCGTCTTTGTCCTTGGGCCTTGGCCTCTATCTTTCCAACAACAATTTCATAACTCTCACTAAAGAGGCTATGGATTCTTCACACCAGGCTTTCAAGAGTTGTGAACTACTGGTTCTATGTGATGGAGTTAAAGAAATTCTTAATCCCCCTGGTACATTGTTATTTTTTATATAGTTCTCCAAGGCCTTTGTCTCCCAACATGACTTCAATTATTTTTTTAGACAATATAAAATTCTTTGAAAATATTATTCAAAGTGAAAATATTTGTTTTCTCCGGTTCACTCTCATCCAAGGAAAAGACCTAGTCAATGTCATTGAACTATGATTTACTAATTTATTATAAATATAGGTTACATAAATAGGTCTAAAGAATAATATTGATTGGCTGACAACAAAAAGACAAAATTATACTTTATTCAATATACAGTGCCTACAAGTAGTCTTCAACCCCCTGCAGATTTAGCAGGTTTGATAAGATGCAAATAAGTTAGAGCCTGCAAACTTCAAACAAGAGCAGGATTTATTAACAGATGCATAAATCTTACAAACCAACAAGTTATGTTGCTCAGTTAAATTTTAATAAATTTTCAACATAAAAGTGTGGGTCAATTATTATTCAACCCCTAGGTTTAATATTTTGTGGAATAACCCTTGTTTGCAATTACAGCTAATAATCGTCTTTTATAAGACCTGATCAGGCCGGCACAGGTCTCTGGAGTTATCTTGGCCCACTCCTGCATGCAGATCTTCTCCAAGTTATCTAGGTTCTTTGGGTGTCTCATGTGGACTTTAATCTTGAGCTCCTTCCACAAGTTTTCAATTGGGTTAAGGTCAGGAGACTGACTAGGCCACTGCAACACCTTGATTTTTTCCCTCTTGAACCAGGCCTTGGTTTTCTTGGCTGTGTGCTTTGGGTCGTTGTCTTGTTGGAAGATGAAATGACGACCCATCTTAAGATCCTTGATAGAGGAGCGGAGGTTCTTGGCCAAAATCTCCATGTAGGCCGTGCTATCCATCTTCCCATGGATGTGGACCAGATGGCCAGGCCCCTTGGCTGAGAAACAGCCCCACAGCATGATGCTGCCACCACCATGCTTGACTGTAGGGATGGTATTCTTGGGGTCGTATGCAGTGCCATCCAGTCTCCAAACGTCACGTGTGTGGTTGGCACCAAAGATCTCGATCTTGGTCTCATCAGACCAGAGAACCTTGAACCAGTCTGTCTCAGAGTCCTGCAAGTGATCATGAGCAAACTGTAGACGAGCCTTGACATGATGCTTTGAAAGTAAAGGTACCTTACGGGCTCGTCTGGAACGGAGACCATTGCGGTGGAGTACGTTACTTATGGTATTGACTGAAACCAATGTCCCCACTGCCATGAGATCTTCCCGGAGCTCCTTCCTTGTTGTCCTTGGGTTAGCCTTGACTCTTCGGACAAGCCTGGCCTCGGCACGGGTGGAAACTTTCAAAGGCTGTCCAGGCCGTGGAAGGCTAACAGTAGTTCCATAAGCCTTCCACTTCCGGATGATGCTCCCAACAGTGGAGACGGGTAGGCCCAACTCCTTGGAAAGGGTTTTGTACCCCTTGCCAGCCTTGTGACCCTCCACGATCTTGTCTTTGATGGCCTTGGAATGCTCCTTTGTCTTTCCCATGTTGACCAAGTATGAGTGCTGTTCACAAGTTTGGGGAGGGTCTTAATTAGTCAGAAAAGGCTGGAAAAAGAGATAATTAATCCAAACATGTGAAGCTCATTGTTCTTTGTGCCTGAAATACTTCTTAATACTTTAGGGGAACCAAACAGAATTCTTGTGGATTGAGGGGTTGAATAATAAATGACTCTCTGAATAAACTTTTCACAATTTAAAAAATAAAAAATAAAAAAAGAAATAACATTCTTTTTTGCTGCAGTGCATTTCACACTTCCAGGCTGATCTACAGTCCAAATGTCACAATGCCAAGTTAATTCCGAATGTGTAAACCTGCTAAATCTGCAGGGGGTTGAATACTACTTGTAGGCACTGTATCTTTTCAAATAACCAACCAAAAGGAGAACACACTATAAAATTAAATATATGACCAGTAATCAGGTGATAAGCGTGACTGAAAAAGCAAGTGGGTGCTACATAACACTCCACTAGCTGTCTATATGTGGGCCAGCGTAAAAATTAAGATAAAGGATCAACATCTGTCTCTTATTCTTTATATTTCCCTGTAGGCAGGGTGGACAGAAGTGTGAGCAGCCTCTTGTTAACGCCTTATTCCTGGTATCTCCAGTATTAGATTAGAAAGACAGAGGTGACAGCAGTATGCGTAGCCTCTTTTTACCACAGCTTTGTTGGTATCGCCGGTATAACTGTAGATTTGATAGGTAGGATGGACAGCTGTGTGAGAAGCCTATTCTTACATCAACACCCCTGGTATTTTCTGTATTAGATCAGATAGACCCCTGTTGTCTCCAGTAGTAAATCAGAATGATAGGGTAAACAGCAGGGTGAGCAGTCTCTGCTTAACTCAGAAACCCTGGTATCTCAAGTGTTAGATCACAAGGACAAGATGGACAGCAGTGTGAGCAGCTTCTTCTTACATCAACACCCCTGATATATCTAAATTTAGATCAGACTATCCACATCTTCCTACGTTTGAAGGGAGATGAAGGCTCTTCCTCCTGCACATACTCACATGCATCTGCCCCATTAACATTCTAGGACAGGCTTCTGTGTCAGTGTAACAAGTCAGCACCCATTTTAATAATATAGTGATTACCTCACTAGACAAAATAATTGTGATTTGCTATTGAAAAGTATTTAGGAATTTATTTATAATGACATGTCTCCTAGGTTTTTTTTGTAATTTCTAGAAAACCCTTTTAATACCAATCAAAACCTTTCTGGGGCTAAACAAATTACTTAACCCATTTATGTAATGTTTACGTTTCACATAATCTAAGAGTGGAATGTAATATTCAATGAGTACAGAATCCTGTTAACATTCTGCTCTTGTGTAATGCTATATGGTAATTCATTCTGACAATTAGCAGGTGCATAGAATTTTGCGTAGTTACAGCTGCTTGTCATTATTCATTTGCTTGTACATAAATATAATTATATATGTTTTAAGTGCTATTTGCTAAATACATTAGAGCAATGTTTTGTACTTTGTATACGTGTCCTAGTAACAACGCATACAGTTTAGGAGGCAAAGTCAGAGGCTATTCACTATGATTAGGGTGCCGTCACACACAGCTTGATTAAAAAAAAACCTTGTGTATTTTGTTTTGCTCCTCTGCACTTTTTGTGTCCAAAATTGCAGCATCCGGAGGTTGGCTGAAAGTCAATGGGAAATTTTGAAACTCGGTTCCTATACTATTTTCAGGTGTCTTGCATTTTTCATGATTAGGGGTTTTATTTAAATATTTTAAAAAGCAAAATTATGTAGGTATTGCTTTTTTCTACTGTTTGTAACATTTTTTTTTTTTTTAAAGAAGTGTGTGAGGGTTCATTACCTTTAACAAATAACTCTTTGACATCCAAGTTGAAGTCTGTGCCACATCGACTGTATGTTGATGAATTTGACACATTGCTTTACTTTTCATTTTATTTGAAGTCCTGAAAAATTAGATGTGACAATTAAGCAAAGACAGAAAATAAATTATTTTCTATGTCACTGATCAATGATCTGAAACCTGTGACTTTACAGCTATAAAGCTTCATGTTCTGGCATGCCATGACGCTGCAGATTGTTTCTGAGCATCAGAGCAGCTGGTGGTAAAGCGCAATACAGAGTCAAGTCAACTCAAGTGTAGTTAAATAAGTATAATACACTTGCATAATACAAGTCAAGCATAAGTTGCACACAATAGTGGTTTTCCCAATTATTACATGCACTTTCATAATTCTGGAATATGCCAATGGAAGGAGATAGGCTAGTCGTGGCATTCCTCCTGAAGACACCAATCGCATTAATGTTATTTAATGTGAATTATTCTAACACCTGTACCGGCGTCCCTGTGATGTCCTGCCCCCCTTCGCCTCTTACCTTCTCAGCCACCCAGCAGTGGCTGCGCCATCCCCAGTCCCCGCTGCTGTTTCCCAGGCTTGCGCACACGGCACAAGCCTACTGGGAATGCCTGTAGGGTGCACGAGGAGACGCCCCTTTTCTTAAAGGGCCAGTACGCCCTGACCTGGAAATGCTTTTCAGCTCGACTGAGAGTCATCAGGTAGGTGCCTGGGAAGCAAGTTCTATATATTGCTAGTTCTCAGGCCCCTTTGTGTGCCACCACTGCTGTGTGCTGTTGCTGATTCATATCTCTGTTTCAGTCTATGAAAAGTCCACTGCTGCTGCTGAAACTATCCTTATCGGCCACTTCCTCGATATCCGCTGCCACTGCTGCAAGTATCTATGCCAGCCGCCTCCTAAAACATCCACAGTTGCTGCTGCAAATATCAACGTCGGCTGCTGATACTGCAGCCACCCATCTATCCCGGCCGAATCCACGACACTGGCTGCTGCTGTTGCTTCTACTGTCAGAGACTGTTGTTGCTTCTACTGTCAGAGACTGTAAGTGCTCGTACCCCTGGGGATAGCTGTCACAGTATCAGCCTTCCTGAATAGCACCCGGTCTCACACCGGCAGCGCAACACCCTCAACATCAGAGGCTGGGGTGAAAACCAGGTGTTGTTCTATAGTCAAGCCCCTTTAGGTTTTCAATGTGATGTGGCCCAGTGAGTCTGCTAATCTCTTGCTCACTCTGCGAGCATTACAATTATGTTATGCATTAGTGAGTCATGTAATGTGTATTGCATTATTATGACAGTTGCAGCAGAGCCCCATGTGGGTGTTCTGAAGAGGGGGACCCCATTACAGAGGATAATGTGACTAAAGAAAAAAGGGAACAACTGAGAAAGAGAAGGAGGTGACCGCAACACAGAGTGATCTAGTGTAGGCAGGTCAGGGTACTCATCGAAGGAACGAGTGACTGGGAGAGACAGGTCCTGGTGCAAGACAGAGCAGGACAAGGAACAAAGTCAGTGTCTTGAGCGGGTGTCCTCTAGGCATATTCAGTAGCTTATAGCTCATTCTGGCCATATTGAAAACATCCAAGGACTGTGATATTGTACCAGGCTGAGTAGTGCTAGCAGAAAAGGATGTATGGTTGGAACAACTGAAGTGATGCTCTGTGACAATCAAATGTACAAGAAGATTTCTGCTCACTATGCAATGTGTATCGCTGCTTATGTTCAGTAAAATTATGTTTTTTTATGAACTTATGGTCTCCCTCAATAAACTGTGCAGGTCCAGGCGGTCTGAAACCATCCGCTACATGCAGCCTCAAAGGCGTATAGCCTCAATAGTGTAACACCACACACCATCTACACCATGTATCACCACACACAAGATCTCCATCTTCATGATGCATATGGGGCTGCGGCAGACGACTACCTCGCCCACGATTATCACCCAGTGCAACACTACATCATCACTTTTTGGTGGCATCTGACTTCTGAGACCTGAAATGAGACTCTTTGATATGCCGTAACATTATATTTTGGAAATTCCACTTTAACATATAGACATGCGTTCATGGCTCCGAATGAACTAACGAATAAATAGGTAGATAGAGGGCACAGTTTACTACTATACAAGCAGGGAATGTCATGCAAGGGCTAGGATTAAAAACCTGCCAAATAATGTATATATCACCCTTGTGCAACCATAACAGCTCTGTCCTATCGAGTCATGGACTTCACAAAACCTCTGTATGTGTTGTATATCTGGCACTAGGATATACGCTGTTGAGCCTTTAAGTCCTGAAAGTTATAGGGTGGAGCATGGATCAGACTTGTTTTCTTAGCACACCCCACAGATGCTTGATCTGCTTGTAATCCTTGATGGAGGCCAAGTTAACACCTTGAACTCTGTCATGTGTCATTTTTGAAGAGTTTCAGGGCAGCATTATTATACTGAAAGAGACTACTGCAATTAACCCCTTCACCCCTGGCCACTAAAACACCCTAATGAGTGGGCCATTTTTTGCAATTCTGACTAGTGTTACTTTGACAGGTTATAACTCTGGAACACTTCAACGGAACCCGGCAATTCTGACACTGTTTTTTGTGACATATTGTACTTACTGAAAGTGGTAAATTTAGGCCGATATTTTTTACGTTTATTTGTGAAAATTTCAGAAATTTGGCGAAAATGTTGCAATTTTTAAATTTTGAAATTTTCTGCCTATAAATCTGAGATATGTCACACAAAATAGTTGCTAAATAACATTTCCCACTTATCTACTTTACATCAGCGCAATTTTCTAAACAATTTTTTTTTTTCGTTAGGAAGTTAGAAGGGGTCAAAGTTCATCAGCAATTTCTCATTTTTCCAACAAAATTTACAAAACCATTTTTTTTTTAGGGACCACATCACATTTGAAGTGACTTTGAGAGCCCTAAGAGACAGAAAATACCCAAAAGTGACCCCCATTCTAAAAACTGCACCCCTTACACTGCTGAAAACCACATCCAAGAAGTTTAGGTGCTTCACAGGAACCAAAGCCATATGGAAGGAAAAAAAGAAAATTTTACTTTTTTACAGATAAATGTTACTTTAGCCATAAAACTTTACATTTTCACAAGGGAGAAAAGAGAAAGTGCACCCTACAATTAATTGTGCAATTTCTCCTGAGTACGCCAATACCTCATATGTGGTAAAAATCAATTGTTTGGGCACACGGCGGAGCTCGGAAGGGAAGGAGCGCCATTCGAATTTTTGAACGCAAAATTAGCTGCACTCATTAGCGGATGCCATGTCGGGTTTGGAGACCCCTTGAGGTGCCTAAACAATGGAGCTCCCCCACAAGTGACCCCATTTTAGAAACTAGACCCCTCAAGAAATTTATCTAGATGTCTGTTGAGCACGTTGAACCCCTGGGGGCTTCACAAAAGTTTATAATGTTGAGCCGCAAAAAGAAAAAAAACATTTTACCACAAAACTGTTGCTTTAACCAGGTAGCTTTTTTTTCACAAAGGTATCAGGAAAAACATCTTCTTACAGGAACAGCAGGCAGGCAGTTGGACAGCTCATCAGAAGACCGAGGACCCAGCGATGGAGGCAGATGTGCCTGGCCAGTGAAGACCTCGGATGACCCGGTGGAGGCAGGTAGGGAACATCGGAGAGGGAGAGCAGATGGAAAGGGGGGAGGGGGAGACCGGAGAAGCAGAGGCAGAAGCAGAAGCATGAGAGCAGAATTGAGATCACGTGGGGGCAGATCGCAGCGGGGGGGAGCAGATTGCAGCGGGGGGGCACATCAGCACTGGCAGGGGCCATGACGGGAGCGCGCAGGGGCAGCACGCAATATTTACAGGGGGTATCAGGAGCGGCAAACAGAAAGCGACGGCGGCTGCAGCAGCGTCGGCGTGGTACTACAATTACCAGCGGGTGCACGCTGCAGACATGTTGGGGGAGAGCTCCCCAGACCAACCCAAGCCTGGGTGGGCGGTCACCTACAGATCAGACCACCCCACTGCACGATGATTGGAGCGATTGCGCGTCATAGCACAATTGCTCCAATCAGTGCTGCAGAGGCTAGGGGTCACCATGTTTGATCTCCTGCTACGATCTGCTGCAACTGCTGCAGCACCTCATAGCCGGATCTCACAGTATAACACTGGTTCAGGCATTGTTTTAGCCGAAACCAGTGCGAACGATGTAGTTGGGGGTTCAGATTTGATCGTCGATGGGGGGTGGCGATGCCATCCCCCCTGGGGTCAAGCAAAGGTCCCCTGCTGTAAGAAACAGCACGGGACATCATTTGAAAGCCGTTGCTATAGCAACGGCAATCAAATGAACTTTAGGCAGGAAAGTTACGTCCCTGGTCGTTAAGTCACGTTAAAATAGGACGTAACTTTACTGCGGTCGTGAAGGGGTTAAAGAATATAATATTTGTTGCAAATTAGTGGGAACATGGTTTGCAACAATGTTTAGGTAAGTGGTGAAAGTAACATCCACATGAATGGCACAACTCAAAGTTACCCAGCAGAATATTGCCCAGAATAATACAGTGCCCCAGTCAGTTTAGAATTTCCCATAGTGCATCTAGGTATCATCTAATTTCCAGGTAAGCAACACACATGCACCCAACCATTAACATAGTGAAATGCAAAATTTAAATCACCGAGCAGAGCTACTTTCTTTTATTAACACATTATGGAACATGCAATTAATATGTGCTAGAATACAGTAGAACTGTTGTAGGGCTAGGCCAAAAAAGCTAGTCTTAAAGGGTATATCTGGGACTTTTAAAACAATAATGTGCTTGCAAAAATCCCATGAAAAATGATAGAAGATAATGCACAACAGTAGTTGGAAACTTAGCTAGCTGCAATCCACCAACTACACAAACACAACTAGAAGTAGCAGTGGAGCGTTCCTAACAAACCTAGACGCCTCGTAACCGCCAGAGAACTAACTAACCTCAAAGATGAAATGAGGAATCCTGACTTGCCTCAGAGCAGACCAAAAGGAAAGTCAAAAGCCCCCAACATATAACGACAGTGATGTAAGAAAAAAAAACACACAGATGGTAGATATAGAATTAAGCAAAGTAAGGCCCTGCTGGCTAGATACAAAATTATAGAATAGATTGCTGGTTGTAGCCAGTAAAAAACCCTGAAACAATGCAAACAGCTGATAATAAAAAAATTCCCTTAAAGACCACATGATCTTCCACCCACTATATCAGGAACTCTTGTGTAAATACATTTAAATAGAAAAAGCAAATATAATGGGAAAGATCTTACCTACAAAAACACATGAGATACAAAAATACAAAAACTCCTGAACAAAACAGGGAGTAATAACTCCCTTTCCACTAGGAATAAATCACCCTCTAAAAATAGTGCAGGAAGAGCACTTATTCACAAAAACAAAAGGGAATATTTTCAAACACTGATTTAGAAAAAGACAACGATTAAGCAAAAACGCCCTTCAGTGCAAATTCAGCCCTTAACTAAGCCCAGACTAAGAGAGCAAAAAATACTTATCAGACATAGCTGAAAACTAAGAAAGACATGAAGACAAAATCGATTCAAAAGGAACGAAAAAGCCGCTGTAGAAATCATTCCTTGAGAATCCAAAAAGGAGCAGAAAAAAGCAAAAACAGAACCTACAGGGAAAGGCAAAAGCCTAAAGGCTGGAGGACAAACTTCAGGACATCTTCACATGGAGCAGAAACAATTATCACCCGCAAAGGTTAGACAAAAACTGCTTTCCTATATCCCCCAGGGCTGGAATCCATAAGCTCCCTGAAGCAGCAATCATCTCCTGCACCTGTCTGAGCAACAGATGCAGAATCAGACTCACTTCCAACACTAGCCACCAGAGGGAGTCCAGAAGCACTCTTGGGAACAGCACCATCTCTGATGATATTCACAACAGATTAGAAATGTGATTACAGAGGGTTTCCAAGCACATAGTTTAGAAGTAATACAATATAAACAGTTTGTTAATACAGATCACCATGTAACCTATAGTAGGCACTTGAAGGGGTTAACAGGCTAGCTAAGCCTGAGTCTCAGGACACTTCTAAAAAAGGGAGTCGTAGTTTATATTCATTCAAGATACCACTTTTAGGTTTCTTCTCAGGAAGCTTATTTTAAAAAGCCCAATAATATTAGCCATCTGGAACAGATAAATCATGGTGGTGGTCCAAAACCACTAGTTTGATCTCAGGGTGGCTTTCCAGGCCTAGTAAAACTCATTATTTGACTAGCCATAGCGCCCCACCTAAAACGTGAGGAGCCACATATTTAAAGTCAACATATTTATCTTCTGACTAAATCAACGTGCATGCCCATTGCTACATGTGTTCAGGGCCGCCACCAGGAAATTCATGGCCCCATACTGGCAAAGTTTTCGGCCCCTTTGAGGCTCAGCCCCCACTGTCCACTCTGGAAAAACTCTACTTCTGTACTCCACTCCCTCCCCCAAAGCGGTCTGAGTAGTCATCATGTGACCAATCATTCATATGCGATTTTCATACTTAGAGTCATGTGCTGACGAGCTGCTATTCCGAATTCTCTCTATGTTCAGTGAAAAAGAGAGACGCAAGAAGAAAAGGTAATTGTTAGATGACCATAAGTATGAACATCACATATGAGTAGAGTGGCCATGTGATGACTGCTGGAACCAGCAAGCAGAGCCGAATTCTGACAGTGAGTATATTACACGCTGTTAGAATTGGGCATGCTACAGGGCTTAATTTTATAATTAAAGGGCTTGTCCAGATTTGAGATGAATGTCTGCAGTTACTTTAGGTGACTGCAGGCTTCTGAATTCTCACAGCACTTGCACTGCACACTTTTAGGGTTCTCTAGTGCCAGTGGAAAGAGTGGACGGTCATATGAACATAAGTATGCGATTTGTATACTTCTGGCCACATTCTGATTAGACGTGTCCGGCCTCACTCAATTCATTTTGATTGATCAAGGCCACGCATGTCTAGTCAGCATGTGACTGCATGTATGTAAATAGCATACTTGTGGTTTTGTTACCTTCCACTCTCACTGCCGGCACCAGATACTCCTGACAATGTGCAGTGTGCATGCCATGAGAACTCAGAAGTCTGCCGTCACAGAGTGACACAGAATGACGGCAGACTCACAACTTTGAATTGTTTCTTTAATGTTCCTAACTTTAGGAGCAACTTACTTTCATGTATAAGACCAGAATTTGGAACACTAGTCTTAATAAATTCTTTACTTGTCTGAGATTTCAGGTTATATAATAGATCAAATAGAAGCATACCAGATCAGATGCCATTGAATGTAATGGATCTATCAAGTTTATTTCTTTTATTACTGGATAGAACAACACATTGGGGCAGTTTCACACATCCATGCTTTATAGTTTAAGTAAGGACTGTGATTCATGAACTGGCCTATGGTCTCATGACATGAATTTGACAGTCCCATTTGCGTACGTGAAACTGCTGAATTTGGTTCCAGAGACCTCCCGCCAGGTATCGACCCTTAAACACTGATGCATGAAACTAATGCTAAGCTACGGTCACATCTCTGTTTTGTCATTCTGTTTGTTCCGTTTTGGCGATAGACAAGCAGAATTAATGGCAAAAACTTATCCACCGCATAACGGATGCAAATGTAAGCAGAGAAGAGTCAGAATATCATTAAGCATCCGTTTGAACAGACACAACATTATAGAACATGGGTCCCATAATTATCTATGGGGCTCCTCTGCTTCAGGTTTGCATCATTTTTAAAATGGACATTTTTTTTTAACATTGATTCAGCTTGTTGGTTCCTAAACATGAAATAAACTGAATGTCAAAACTCATTTGAGAATGTAGAAGCATGGTTTAAGTGTAATTACATGGTAGGCCTCCAAGTGTGTCATTAATGGAGATGAGTGTAAGTTATATATAAAAAAGCAATCTCTTTCTGAAGGTAATGGGATGCGGTGTACAAGCTGCTAATATTGCATTCGGTTCAGTGAGCACTTTTCCTTTATTGCATTGGTGAAGTTATGCCTCTTGTATTGTAACCAATTAAGGCTATGTGCACACGCTGCAGATTTGGTGCAGAAATTTTCAGCATGAAATCTGCCTCTTCTGGCAGAAAAAAACGCATGCGTTTTGGTGCATTTTTTTGTGCCATGGGTTATGGGCACCAAATTTGCAAGTAAAAAATAAGCAACATGAGCACAGCCCTTCAAAATTCTGATTAATTTTGCTGACATAATTGGCATGAAGAAAGACATGCAGATTTGGGCCATGAACTTGAATCTCTAAAATGTGATTGAAGCTGTCATATTACTGCAAATTTCAGTTACATTTTTTCACGCTGGTTTATGTCCTTCCTCAGGTTTAATGTGCACCCACAAAAAAACAGCATAGCCAGGAGCGGGGCTTATTCCTCTGTCTCCTGAGTTTACAATAGGGTCGGACTGGGACTAAAAATCAGTCCTGGCACACAGACCCCACCAGCCCACAAACCATATTGCCTCCCCTACAAATTCCTACATTCCAAAAAATGGTGACGTCACAACGTAAAAAAAAAGTGTCACCCCCCCAAAGATGCATAATAGGCAAGGCATATGTAAGGGACTTACAATTAGGTCCATATGTATTTGGACAGAGACAACATTTTTCTTCTGTACATTACCACAATCGATTTTGAACAAAACAATTCAGATACAGTGGACATTCAGACTTTCAGCTTTAATTCAGTGGGTTGAACAAAATGATTGCATAAAAATGTGAAATAATTTTATAAACTCAATCCCTTAATTTGAGGGGCTCAGAAGTAATTGGACAAATGAAATATTTTGAATTAAATATTAATTTCCAATACTTGTTTGAAAACCCTTTGTTGGCAATGACTGCCTGAAGTCTTAAGGCCCATTTACTCACTGAGACTTTCTAGCGATCCCACCAGCGATCCAAACCTGGCCGGGATCGCTGGAAAGTCTCTAACAGTCACTGGTGAGCTGTCAAACAGGCAGATCTGGCCAACGACACAGCAGCGATACGGACCTGCAGAACGACCTCGCTGGAAAAGGGAACGCTAGCACACCTACGGGCTGGGTCGCTAACGAATCCGTTGTAACGGTGTCAAACACACCAATACATGCTGCGCAGCGGGAAACAAAGGACCAAAGAATGGTCCTGAACGACTTGTAGCGATCAGCGACCTTACAGCGGGGGCCAGGTCGCTGATGCCTTTCACACACTGCAATGTCGCTGGGGAGGTCGCTATTACGTCACAAAACCGGTGACGTTACAGCAATATCGCTAGCGATGTTGCAGTGTGTAAAGAGGCCTTTAGACTCATGGCCATCATCAAACGCTGTGCTTCCTCTGCTGGCCTTTACTGCAGTGGTTTTCAATTGCTGTTTGTTTGTGGGCCTTTTTGTCTGAAGTTTAGTCTTTAACAAGTGAAATGTGGTTCTATTGGGGTGAGATCAGGTGATGACTCGGCCATTCAACAATATTCCCCTTCTTTTGTTAAATAAACTCCTGGGTTGCTTTGGCTTTATGCTTTGGGTCATTGTCCATCTGTATTATGAAACGCCAACCAATCAGGTTGGCTGCATTTGGCTGGATTTGACAACACAGTATGTCTTTGAAAATCCCAGAATTCATCCGGCTGCTTCTGCTCTGTGTCACATCATCAATAAACACTAGGGACCCAGTGCCACTGGCCGCCATGCATGCCCGGCCATCACACTGCCTCCATCGTGTTTTACAGATGATGTGGTATGCTTTGCATTATGAGCTGTACCACACCTTAACCATACTTTTTTCTTTCCATCATTCTGGTAGAAGTTGATCTTAGTTTCATCTGTCCAAGGAATATTCTTCCAGAACTCTGCTGGTATTAAAGATTTTTTTTTTTTTTTTGCAAAGTCCAATCTAGCCTTCTTATTCTTGAGGCTTATGAGTGGCTTGCACTGTGAAGTGAATCCTCTGCACTTTCTTTCATGCAGTTTTCTCTTTATGATAGATTTGGATATTGATACGCCTTCATCCTGGAAAGAGTTACCATGTTGTGAATGGGTTTCTCTTCACCGTCATAATTATTCTGCAATCATCCCCCACTGTTGTCTTCTGTGGGCATCCAGGTCTTTTTGCATTGTTAAGGTCACGAGTGCTTTCTTTCTTTCTCAGGATGTACCAAACTGTAGGTTTAGCCACTCCATATATTGTAGCAGATTCTCAGATTTTTGTTTCTGTTTTTGCAGATGAAGGATGTCTTGTTTCACCTGCACGGCGAGCATCCTTCGACCGCATGTTTACTTCTTGGCAAAAACGTCAAAAAGCAAGCACCACACTTCAATTCAACTCCAGACCTTTTATGTGCTTAATTGAGAATAAAATAACAAAGGAATTGCCCACCCCGGCCCATGAAACAGCCTGAGAGTCAATTGTCCAATTACTTTTGGGCCCTTTAAAACCAGGGTGGCACATGTAAAGGAGCTGAAACTCCTAAACCCTTCATTAAATTTTAATGTGGATACCCTCAAATGAAAGCAAAAAGAAAGGACTTTATGTCCATATCCATTATATAACTATACCTTGAGTATGTTTCCATAAACAGGTAAAACATACAAAATTTATGTCAGTGTCCAAATATATATGGACTAACTCTAGCTCCTGTAAAAATCATACTACCACATTTTCCTGAGAAAATTATGTTAATTCAAATGCAAATGAGATTTTGGTGCAGCCTACGTGTGTCTGTGGGGATTTGGTCATCGAATGAAGTCGGAAGCCGCACATATAAACTTTATTCTCCACCCTCTCCTCCTCTTTGGAGGGGAGTGATGGCGACTGATCTCTTGGCCAAGCCAAGTGTGCACCAAAGCCCCCTCATTTGAATTCTAGTTAAAATTATTTTTCTTTGGTTCTGCACCACTATAATGTACTGTGCTACTATGATATGTATAGGGGCCAATTCATCCCCTATCTGTATAACTAGTTTAATATGCATTTTGAGGGTGATCTACTCCCTTTAACCCCTTCAACTACCAATCCTATTTTCACCTTCATGACCGATCCTTTTTTTTTTCAATTTATTAATTTTACTCACTTATATAACGCTATTAATTCCACAGCGCTATACAGACGTGATCATCTGTCCACATTGAGGCTCAGAATCTACACTGGGTCCAGAATTATTAGGCAAGTTGTATTTTAGAGGATTTTTTTATTATTGATCAACAACTATGTTCGCAATCAACCCAAAAGACTCATAAATATTAAAGCTTAATATTTTTGTCAGTTGGAGTGGGATTTTTTAGATTTGGCTATCTTAGGAGGATATCTGTTTGTGCAGGTAACTATTACTGTGCAAAATCATTAGGCAACTTAATAAAAAACAAATATATTCCCATCTCACTTGTTTGTTTTCACCAGGTAAACCAAGATAACTGCACAAAATTTAGAAAAAAATATTTCTGACATACAAAAAAGAGAATTTTGTTTACTTACCGTAAATTCTTTTTCTTATAGTTCCGTATTGGGAGACCCAAACATTGGGTGTATAGCTTCTGCCTCCGGAGGACACACAAAGTACTACACTAAAAAAGTGTAGCTCCTCCCTCTGAGCATATACACCCCCTGGATAACCAAATCTAGCCAGTTTAGTGCAAAAGCTGAAGGAGAATAGCCACCCACAAGTAGAGCTAGAGCAAGAACCGGAACAACCGGAGCCTCTGTCTACAATAACAGCCGGTGAAAACACGCGGAACAAGAAACTGCCAACAGGCAACAGGGAGGGTGCTGGGTCTCCCAATACGGAACTATAAGAAAAAGAATTTACGGTAAGTAAACAAAATTCTCTTTTTCTTTATCGTTCCTGTGGGAGACCCAGACCATGGGACGTCTCAAAGCAGTCCATGGGTGGGAATAAACAGAAAACTGGGAAGTAGGCAGAACCTAACTTCACAAATGGGCGACAGCCGCCTGAAGGATGCGTCTGCCCAAGCTCTGCATGCACTTGGTAGTGCTTTGAAAAGGTATGCAGACTAGTCCAAGTGGCAGCCTGACAGACCTGCTGAGCCGTAGCCTGGTGCCTGAAAGCCCAAGAGGCACCGACAGCTCTGGTCGAGTGTGCCTTGATCCCCGGCGGGGGAGGCACCTGAGTACACTGGTAGGCATCGGAAATGGCCGACCTAATCCAACGAGCTAAGGTCGGCTTAGAAGCCGAGAGGCCCTTACGCCGACCTGTGGTTAGTAGAGTTGAGCGCGGTTCGTGGTTCGTGGTTCTCCAGTTCTAGGCTCGAGTGATTTTTGGGCTGTTCGAGATCGAACTAGAACTCGAGCTTTTTGCTAAAAGCTCGATAGTTCTAGATACGTTCGAGAATGGTTCTAGCAGCAAAAAGCAGGGCTTTTTACAGCTACAGTGAGCAGGAGCCATCGCTGGCAGCCTGCCACAAGCTGGTAACCAAGATAAACATCGGGTATCCAAGCAAAGCGCTTTGGTTAGTAACCCGATGTTTATCTTAGTTACGTGCAGGAAGCCCACACTTTCCCGCTCAGCTCGCTCCACCCCCTCCTGCCCGCGGCATGTACACATACATACACATACACAAACACACACACACACATCCACCCCCCCCCCCCCGCCCGCCCGCTCGCTCGCTCGCTCGGCTTACCTGCGGTGATGAAGTCCCGCCATCCCGACCTCAGCGCTGTCACTGTCCTCCATGGCCGCCGCTTGTCACATCACCTGTCGCTTCCGACCCGAGACTGACACTGGCGGTGACGTCACGGACCTCTCGCGATACTTGATGTGAAGGCGCCGGTCATTGACCTCAGTGACAGGGGCTGTCAGTGTGCTGGAGATCAGCGCAGGTAATGTACCTCACTGACAGCAGCACTTGTCACCCCCCTGCAGTGACCTGGGCTGACCCATTGATGTTAGCTCAGGTCACTGCACTGCTCTCCCAGCCAATGGGGAACATCCTGCTCTTCATTGACTGGGACAGTGTGCTTCGTCATGGCAACCCCTTGGATTACACCAGACCTGGATTTGTTTTTCAATCTAATAAATTGGTTAAAGAGGGAATGTTTTGGGGAGTGTTTTTTCAAATAAAAATGTGTTTGTCGTCTATTTTTTTTTTATTACTGACTGGGTTGGTGATGTCGGGTATCTGATAGACGCCTGACCTCACCAACCCCAGGGCTTGATGCCAGGTGACATTACACATCTGGTATTAACCCCAAATATTACCCCGTTTGCCACCGCACCAGGGCGCGGGATGAGCTGGGGCGAAGCACCAGGATTGGCGCATCTAATGGATGCGCCACTTCTGGGGCGGCTGCGGCCTGCTATTTTTAGGCTGGGGAGATTCCAATAACCATGGACCTCCCTAGTCTGAGAATATCAGGCCCCAGCTGTCTGCTTTACCTTGGCTGGTGATCCAATTTTGGGGGACCCCTACGTGTTTTTTTTTTAAATTATTTATTTAATTTAAAATAACAGCGTGGGGTGCCCTCAGTTTTGGATTACCAGCCAAGGTGAGGTTGCCAGCTGTGGTCTGCAGGCTGCAGCCGTCTGCTTTACCCTAGCTGGCTACAAAACTAGGGGGAACCCTATGTCATTTTTTTTTCATTTTTTTGGCTAAATACAAAGCTAAGCACCCCTTAGTGCCACATGAAAGGTACCAAAGGGTGTTCCACTTTTTCTCCATTTTTTTCTCCACTTTCTCTCCACTTTTTCTCCACTTTTTCTCCATTTTTTTCTCCACTTATTCTCCACTTTTTCTCCTCTTATTCTCCACTTTTTCTCCACTTTTTCTCCTCTTATTCTCCACTTTTTCTCCACTTTTTCTCCACTTTTTCTCCATTTTTTTCTCCACTTTCTCCACTTTTTCTCCACTTTTTTCTCCACTTTTTCTCCTCTTATGCTCCACTTTTTCTCCTCTTAATCTCCACTTTTTCTCCACTTTTTCTCCACTTTTTTCTCCACTTTTTCTCCTCTTATGCTCCACTTTTTCTCCACTTTTTCTCCACTTTTTCTCCACTTTTTCTCCACTTTTTCTCCTCTTAATCTCCACTTTTTCTCCTCTTATGCTCCACTTTTTCTCCACTTTTTCTCCACTTTTTCTCCACTTTTTTCTCCACTTTTTCTCCTCTTATGCTCCACTTTTTCTCCACTTTTTCTCCACTTTTTCTCCACTTTTTCTCCACGTTTTCTCCACGTTTTCTCCACTTTTTTCTCCACTTTTTCTCCTCTTATGCTCCACTTTTTCTCCACTTTTTCTCCACTTTTTCTCCTCTTAATCTCCACTTTTTCTCCACTTTTTCTCCACTTTTTCTCCACTTTTTCTCCACTTTTTTCTCCACTTTTTCTCCACTTTTTCTCCTCTTATGCTCCACTTTTTCTCCACTTTTTCTCCACTTTTTCTCCTCTTATGCTCCACTTTTTCTCCACTTTTTCTCCTCTTATGCTCCACTTTTTCTCCACTTTTTCTCCACTTTTTTCTCCACTTTTTCTCCTCTTATGCTCCACTTTTTCTCCACTTTTTCTCCTCTTATGCTCCACTTTTTCTCCACTTTTTCTCCACTTTTTCTCCACTTTTTCTCCTCTTATTCTCCACTTTTTCTCCACTTTTTCTCCACTTTTTCTCGTCTTATTCTCCACTTTTTCTCCACTTTTTCTCCATTTTTTTCTCCACTTTCTCCACTTTTTCTCCACTATTTTCTCCACTTTTTCTCCTCTTATGCTCCACTTTTTCTCCACTTTTTCTCCTCTTATGCTCCACTTTTTCTCCACTTTTTCTCCTCTTAATCTCCACTTTTTCTCCTCTTATGCTCCACTTTTTCTCCACTTTTTCTCCACTTTTTCTCCACGTTTTCTCCACTTTTTTCTCCACTTTTTCTCCTCTTATGCTCCACTTTTTCTCCACTTTTTCTCCACTTTTTCTCCACTTTTTCTCCACGTTTTCTCCACGTTTTCTCCACTTTTTTCTCCACTTTTTCTCCTCTTATGCTCCACTTTTTCTCCACTTTTTCTCCACTTTTTCTCCTCTTAATCTCCACTTTTTCTCCACTTTTTCTCCACTTTTTCTCCACTTTTTCTCCTCTTATGCTCCACTTTTTCTCCACTTTTTCTCCACTTTTTTCTCCACTTATTCTCCACTTTTTCTCCTCTTATTCTCCACTTTTTCTCCACTTTTTCTCCACTTTTTCTCCACTTTTTCTCCTCTTATTCTCCACTTTTTCTCCACTTTTTCTCCACTTTTTCTCCATTTTTTTCTCCACTTTCTCCACTTTTTCTCCACTTTTTTCTCCACTTTTTCTCCTCTTATGCTCCACTTTTTCTCCACTTTTTCTCCACTTTTTCTCCACTTTTTCTCCACTTTTTTCTCCACTTTTTCTCCTCTTATGCTCCACTTTTTCTCCACTTTTTCTCCACTTTTTCTCCACTTTTTCTCCTCTTAATCTCCACTTTTTCTCCTCTTATGCTCCACTTTTTCTCCACTTTTTCTCCACTTTTTCTCCACTTTTTCTCCTCTTATGCTCCACTTTTTCTCCACTTTTTCTCCTCTTAATCTCCACTTTTTCTCCTCTTATGCTCCACTTTTTCTCCACTTTTTCTCCACTTTTTCTCCTCTTATGCTCCACTTTTTCTCCACTTTTTCTCCACTTTTTCTCCTCTTATGCTCCACTTTTTCTCCACTTTTTCTCCACTTTTTTCTCCACTTTTTCTCCTCTTATGCTCCACTTTTTCTCCACTTTTTCTCCACTTTTTTCTCCACTTTTTCTCCACTTTTTCTCCTCTTATGTTCCACTTATTCTCCACTTTTTCTCCACTTTTTCTCTACTTTTTCTATGGTCGGTCTACCCATTAGCTCTGCCATGCATAGTGTAGCTCTACACCTACTGCACATGTTACTTTATGATTGACATCTCTTTCGTACCAGAGCTGTCTAAGTCTACTCTGACCCCATATTTGTCATTACTATATTGTCCTTGTACTGTATTATGACATTTGTATCATGTGTTTCATTTCTTGCTGTGTTGCAATTTTTTTGCTGCATCCCAATTGTACCTCTACATTGTTCGAGTTTATGTTATTGTTCTCTCACTCTTATGTGATACTGATTATTGTCATTTTTCATGATTACATGCAGATAAGTCCAATCTGACGAAGGCTCAGGCCGAAACGTCATTTGTAACTTGTTTTGGACAAAAACATATATGCTTATGAAAAAAAAATTTTCTTAATACGGACCAATAAAGAGTGATTTTGCATTACTATCCGTTGTGACTTACTGACTTAGTCTGGGAGATATAGAGTGCCGAGGTTACTCACTAATTTTATCTATTATTACCTCTGAGCACCTATATACCAGTGAGCAGAGCTTCCTCTACAGTAGTTCTCCTGATTAGGCATGCCCTTACCTCATGAGCAGGGCATTGCAGCTTTGGTAGCAACCATTACGACATGGACTCTGCTGCTGTGGACCCGGGGAGAGTGAGTGCAGATTCATTGCACCCACACTCCTCACATGAAGGGTCCGCACTCCTAGAAAATGGGGGATACGTTCCCTGAGTGTCTCCCCCCCATATTCTAGACGGTCCAGAGTCGTCGTGGGACCCCTTTATTTTTTTTCTTACAATAAATTGGTGAAAGAGGAAATGTTTTGGGGACTGTTTTTTCAAATAAATTTCTTTTGTCGATTTTTTGTTTTTGTTAGTACTGACAGTTTATGATGTTGGGTATCTAATAGACGCCATGACATCACAAACTGCTGGGCTTGATCTCAGGTGACTTTACAGCTAGTATCAACCCGATTTATTACCCCGTTTGCCACTGCACCAGGGCACGGGATGAGCTGGGGTGAAGCGCCAGGATTGGCGCATCTAGTGGATGCGCCACGTCTGGGGTGCCTGCGGCCTGCTATTTTTAGGCTGTGAAGGCCCAATAACTATGGACCTTCCCACCCTGAGAATACCAGACCACAGCTGTCCGCTTTACCTTGGCTGGTGATCCAATTTGGGGGGTCCCCTACTTTTATTGTGTAATTATTAATATTTATAAAATAATTATAAAAAAGAGCCTGAGGGGACCTCCACATTGGATCCCCAACCACGGTAAAGCTGCCAGCTGTGGTTTTCAGGCTACAGCCGTCTGCTTTACCCTAGCTGGCTATCAAAAATGGGGGGACCCAACGTAATTTTTTTTTTTAACTATTTTTTAAATAGAAAAAATTAATGGGCTTCCCTGTATTTTGATTGCCAACCAAGGTAACGGCAGGCAGATGGGGGTGGCAACCCATAGCTGTCTGCTTTATCTGCGCTGAGAATCAAAAATACCGCGGAGCGCTACGTCATTTTTTTAAAGATTTATTTTTACAGCACTGTGATGTCCAGCAATCAAAATACAGGGAAGCCCATTTTATTTTTAGTTATTTAAATAAATAATTAAAAAAAATATATGTTAGCTCCCACTGCATTTTTTGTATTGCTAGCTAAGGGTAATCCAAGCAGCTACTGGCTGCTAACCCCCACTGCTTGGTGTTACCTTCACTGGCAATGGAAAATCCAGGGAAGCATTTTTTTTTTTTTTTGCCAAAAAGCTACAAAAAAAGGACGTGAGCTTCGCCATATTTTTGTATGCTAGCCAGGTATAGCAGGCAGGTGCTGGAAGAGTTGGATACAGCGCCAGAAGATGGCGCTTCTATGAAAATGCCATTTTCTGAGGTGGCTGCAGACTGCAATTCGCAGCAGTGGGGCCCAGAAAGCTCAGGCCAACCGGTGGTGCGGATTCCAATCCCAGCTGCCTAGTTGTACCTGGCTGGACACAAAAATGGGGCAAAGCCTACGTCATTTGTTTTCTAATTATTTCATGAAATTCATGAAATAATAAAAAAAGGGCATCCCTTTATTTTTGGTTCCCAGCCGGGTACAAATAGGCAACTGGGGGTTGGGGGCAGCCGTACCTGCCTGCTGTACCTGGCTAGCATACAAAAATATGGCGAAGCCACATAATTTTTTCAGGGGGCAAAAAACTTCTGCATACAGTCCTGGATGGAGTATGCTGAGCCTTGTAGTTCTGCAGCTGCTGTCTGTCTGTATGGAGAAGAGCAGACAGCAGCTGCAGAACTACAAGGCTCAGCATACTCCATCCAGGACTGTATGCAGAAGTTTTTTGCCCACCAAAAAAATGACGTGGGCTTCGCCATATTTTTGTATGCTAGCCAGGTACAGCTGGCAGCCACGGGCTGCCTCCAACCCCCAGTTGCCTATTTGTACCCGGCTGGGAACCAAAAATATAGGGAAGCCCGTTTTTTTTAATTATTTCACTTATTTCATGAAATAATTAAAAAACAAATGACGTGGGCTTCGCCCTATTTTTGTGTCCAGCCGGGTACAACTAGGCAGCTGGGGATTGGAATCCGCAGCACAGGTTAGCCCGAGGTTTGTGGGCGCCTCTGCTGCGGATTTCAGTCCGCAGCCGTCCCAGAAAATGGCGCTCTCATAGAAGCGCCATCATCTGGCGCTGTATCCAACTCTTCCAACAGCCCTGGAGCCGGGTGGCTTGTTGGGTAATCATGAGTTAATACTGGCTTTGTTTTACCAGCCAGTATTAAGCCAGAGATTCTTAATGTCAGGCACGTTTGACCCGGCCATTAAGAATCTCCAATAAAGGGTTAAAAAAAGACACCACACAGAGAAAAAATACTTTAATAGAAATAAATACACAGACACATTAGAGACTCCATCTTTATTACCCCTGTCAGCCCTCCACGATCCTGCTCTTCTGTCTTCTTTCTTTCTAGTGTAGTAGTAGTGACGATTGTAGTGAGGGGCATCACTTGGGGCTGGGGAACCTCCATCCTAACTACAATGCTCACTACAATCGGGAAGCAGCGTGCAGCCTTCACTCCGTGAGTGATCACTGCTGGCTGCTAGCGGTAACGCTGACAGACGCGTTACCATAGCAACGGTGCTCCCGGAGCTGCGGTTAGCGGTGACGTCACCGCTAACTGCGTTGCTATGGCAACGGTGATCTCCGTTAATGACCGGCTGTGTCAGCCGGTCCCTAACGGAACGGGGAGTCGACCGTGTGCTAGAGCATGTCGCCGGTACACGGCGATACACATATGTGCACCGTGTACCGGAGAGATGCACTCGCAGGTCCTACATGACGTGTCATAGTCATGTGACCAGTCTGTAGCCAATGAGATAATAGCCACGTGACTGGTCACATGGCTATTTTGACGTCACGATAGGTCCTGCTTCTCTGCTGGCAGTGCAGGTCACCGGGAGGATTCAGCGATCATCGGATGGAATAGCGGCAGGAGACAGAGTGCAGAAGGGATCGCGAGGACCGGTAAGTGTTATGGCAATGTTTATTAACTGTTTGTGTACATTTATAATGCATTTTTATGTGTTTGTGATTGCCTCCCATTATAGCCTATACGTTCGAGTTCGGTTCGTCGAACGTTCGACGAACCGAACTCGAACGGGACCCCCGTTCGGCGAACCGGCCTCGAGCCGAACCGGGACCGGTTCGCTCATCTCTAGTGGTTAGCACAAAAAGAGAGGTGCACCGCCTAAGAACAGAGACACATAGATCCGGAGCGCCCGCACCAGATCCAGAGTATGCAACGCTTTTTCAAAGCGATGAACAGGAGCCGGACAAAAGGAAGGCAGGGAAATGTCCTGGTTAAGGTGGAAAGGAGAAACCACCTTAGGGAAAAAGTCCGGAGTCGGACGGAGAACCACCTTGTCTTGATGAAAAACCAAAAAAGGTGACTCCGAAGAGAGCGCAGCCAAATCAGAGACTCTCCTGAGGGAAGTTATGGCCACTAGAAAGACCACTTTTTGTGAAAGACGAGACAAAGAAACCTCCCTAAGAGGCTCAAAGGGGGGTTTCTGCAAGGCCGTGAGGACCAGATTGAGGTCCCAGGGATCCAAGGGCCGCCGGTAAGGCGGAATGATGTGAGACGCGCCCTGCATGAAGGTGCGCACCTGCGCCAGCCGGGCGATACGCCGCTGGAACAACACTGACAGAGCCGAGACCTGTCCCTTGAGGGAATTGAGGGATAGTCCTAGCTGCAGACCGGACTGTAGAAAAGACAGGAGGGTCGGCAAGGAAAAAGGCCAAGGAGCATGGCCGGAAGAGCGACACCAGGACAGGAAAATTCTCCAGGTCCTGTGATAGATTTTGGCCGAGGAAGACTTCCGAGCCCGAGTCATAGTGGAGATGACTTCAGAAGGAATACCAGAAGTCGTCAAGATCCAGGACTCAAGAGCCATGCCGTCAATCTGAGAGACGCAGAATTCTGGCGGAAAAACGGACCTTGTGAGAGAAGGTCTGGACAGTCCGGGAGATGCCACGGCACCTCTACGGACAGATGGAGCAGGTCTGGGTACCAAGCTCGCCTGGGCCAGTCCGGAGCAATGAGGATGACCCGACGGCCCTCCATTCTGATCTTGCGCAGGACTCTGGGCAAGAGAGCTAGAGGGGGAAACACGTAGGACAGACGAAACTGGGACCAATCTTGAACCAGAGCGTCCGCTGCAAAGGCCTGAGGATCGTGGGAGCGAGTCACGTAAACCGGAACCTTGTTGTTGTGCCGGGATGCCATTAGATCCACTTCCGGAGTGCCCCACTTGCGGCAGATTGACCGAAACACTGCCGGATGCAGGGACCACTCGCCGCTGTCCACGGTTTGACGGCTGAGATAATCTGCCTCCCAGTTTTCTACGCCTGGGATGTGGACTGCGGATATGGTGGACTTGGAGTCCTCTGTCCACTGAAGGATGCGTTGGACCTCCAACATTGCCAGGCGGCTGCGTGTCCCGCCTTGGTGATTGATGTAGGCAACCGCTGTCGCGTTGTCTGACTGGACTCGGATGTGCTTGCCCGCCAACAGGTGGTGAAAGGCTAAGAGAGCTAGAAGCACAGCTCTGGTTTCCAGCACATTGATCGAGAGGGCTGATTCGGACGGAGTCCAAGTGCCCTGCGCTCTGTGGTGGAGATATACCGCTCCCCAGCCGGATAGACAGGCATCCGTGGTGAGGATCACCCAGGACGGGGCCAGGAAGGAGTGTCCCTGAGACAGAGAGAGAGGCCGAAGCCACCACTGAAGGGAGCCCCTGGTCTGTGGCGACAGAACCACTAACCTGTGCAAGGAGGAAGTCCGCTTGTCCCAACAGCGGAGAATGTCCAGCTGCAGAGGACGCAGATGGAACTGGGCAAAGGGAACCGCTTCCATTGACGCCACCATCTGACCCAGCACCTGCATTAGGTGCCTGATGGAATGACGGCGGGGCCTCAGCAAAGAGCGCACCGCCATATGGAGGGACTGCTGTTTGACTAAGGGCAGCTTCACAAGTGCCGGCAGAGTCTCGAATTGCATCCCTAGGTACGTGAGCTTCTGGGTCGGAGTCAGAGTGGATTTGGGCAGATTAGTCCAATTCGGGTGGCTGGTCAGAGTGGCGAGAGTGAGCGAGACACTCCGCTGACAGTCTGCACTGGATGAAGCCTTGACTAGAAGGTCGTCTAGGTAAGGAATCACTGCCAACCCCTGGAGGTGCAGAACCGCAACCACTGCTGCCATGACCTTGGTGAATACTCGAGGGGCCGTGGCTAACAAGAAGGGGAGAGCCACGAATTGGAAATGTTCCTCTCCGATTGCAAAACGTAGCCAACGCTGGTGTGAAACTGCAATTGGCACATGCAGATAGGCATCTCTGATGTCGATGGATGCCAGGAAATCTCCTTGGGGCATTGAGGCAATGACTGATCGCAGAGACTCCATGCGAAAATTCCGCACCTGAACATGCTTGTTGAGAAGCTTGAGATCCAGGATGGGTCGGAAGGAACCGTCCTTTTTGGGAACTAGGAAGAGATTTGAGTAGAAACCTCTGAACCGTTCCCGGGCGGGAACCGGTACAATTACTCCGTTGGCCTGCAAGGATGCCACGGCCTGAGAGAAGGCGGCGGCCTTGGAGCAGGGGGGAGTTGACAGAAAAAATCTGTTTGGCGGTCTGGAAGAGAATTCTATCCTGTAGCCATGGGAGATGATATCCCGCACCCACTGATCGGAGATGTGTTGAAACCACACGTCGCCAAAGTGGGAGAGCCTGCCACCGACCAAGGACGTTGCTGGCGCGGCCAGATAGTCAAGAGGAGGCTGCCTTAGTGGCAGCAGCTCCTGCGGTCTTCTGAGGACGCGGCTTCGTGCGCCAGTTGGGTTTTTGGTCCTTGGCTGAGTTAGTGAACGAGGCCGAGGGCTTAGAGGACGACCAGTTGGAGGAACGAAAGGAGCGAAACCTCGACTGGTTCCTGCCCTGGACAGGTTTCCTGGTTTTAGTTTGTGGCATGGAAGTACTCTTCCCGCCAGTAGCTTCCTTAATAATTTCATCCAGTTGTTCACCGAACAGCCTGGACCCAGCAAAAGGGAGCCCAGCAAGGTACTTCTTTGAAGAAGCGTCTGCCTTCCACTCTCGAAGCCACAAGATCCTGCGGATAGCGAGGGAAGTAGCCGAAGCCACCGCAGTGCGGTGAGAAGCTTCCAGCATGGCAGACATGGCATAGGATGAAAAAGCTGAAGCTTGGGAAGTTAAGGTAACCATTTCGGGCATAGATTCCCTGTTGAGGGAATGCATCTCCTCTAGAGAAGCAGAGATGGCTTTGAGAGCCCACACTGCTGCAAAAGATGGGGAGAACGAGGCCCCTGCCGCCTCATATACAGATTTGGCCAGAAGGTCAACCTGGCGGTCAGTGGAATCTTTAAGAGAGGTGCCATCAGCCACTGATACAACGGTCCGGCCTGAGAGTCTAGACAACGGAGGGTCTACCTTTGGTGAATGAGCCCACTCCTTGACCACCTCAGGTGGAAAGGGAAAACGGTCATCAGAACCACGCTTTGGGAAGCGTTTGTCAGGACAGGCCCTAGGCTTGGTCACAGTGGCCTGAAAACTGGAGTGGTTAAAAAACACACTCCTTGTCCTCTTAGGCAAGGTAAACTGGTGCTTTTCTGCCAGAGAGAGTTGCTCCTCTGATACTGGCGGATTGAGGTCTAGTACAGAATTAATGGACGCAATCAAATCACTAACATCCGAGTCACTTTCGGACAGATCAATGGGGCACATGGAGGCCGCCTCCGAGCCCCCAGTAACGGCATCCTCCTCGTCCTGCGAGTCAGCTCTTGAATCAGAGCCGCGGGACGAGAAAGGAGAGGGAGCCTGCGTCTCCTCTTAGGAGGACGGGGTCTGGGACCAGATGAAGAATCCTCTGTGAGCTCCGCTGAGAGAGCCCTAGCAGCAGAGGCGCCCTGAGAAGGGGGCTGATGCATGTTCAGCAAAGTCCGGGACAGCTGTCCCATGGAGTTGGCAAAAGACTGGGAGATTGACCTAGAGAAGGATTCTACCCAAGCCGGGGGTTCAGCCACCGGAGGGACCACTGTGGGTGCGATTCCAGGCTGAGGCATTGTCAGGTTAGAGCAGGCATCACAATGTGGATATGTGCTCGGTTCAGGCAGTATGAGCTTACATGCAGTGCATATAGAGTACAGCCTTGCAGCCTTGCTCCTTGTGTGAGACATGCTGCTGAAGTGGGGGCTCTGAGCCAGAATGACCCCCAGAGAGTATATAAGCAGGTCCACAACCGGAGGTTGTGGCTTACCAGACCGTTTGTGTGCCCTCCAGATCCCACAGCCCGGACCCCCAGACAGATTAGCAGGGATGCTGCAGCCAGTGCCGATCGCTGAGAGAACGCTGATAAAATGGCGCCGGAGCGAGGAGAGGGGGCGGGACCTACTCTGAGAGCGGGATCTGGAGGGCCAAGGAGATTTACAGGGGAGGGGACATTTACTCAGAGAGGAGTGTCCCTCCCCTGTGCCGAACGGCCGCTGGGCGGAGCCGCACTGTCCCTCTGCATGATTGACATGCAAGGGCAGTGAATCGAAACTAGGCCTCAGGCGAAGCCGGGGCCTAAATTTAAGCGATGCGGCCGGCGCGCAGGCTCCATCGTCGCGGTTCACAGGTGACAACCAGAGAACCGGCCGGAAATGTCAGAACAGTTACACAGCACACTCTCCCCAACAATAAAGTACAAGGGACCCCCCGAACATAAATGTCTCAGATACTTAGCTTGTGAGACGCAGGGTTTCAAGTCCCTGGGGATGAGTGCTCCATCAGCAGGATCCTCAAGGGCTGCGGATGGAGACCGGTCTCCTGCAAAGCAGGGAGAACCGTGCTGGCTCCCACTTCAAGCCAGAGCCCGAGGGATGGTGAAGGAGCGCGGCATGTAAGGCTCCAGCCCTGGAATCAACCTTAACAACACCGCCGACACAGTGGGGTGAGAAGGGACATGCCGGGAGTCCAGGCTTGGACCCGCTTTTCTTCAAAAACTTTCCAAAATGAAAAATCAGATGAGAATGCATGTGTGGATGTATGCCTCCTGAACACAAAGCAATGAACTGGCTAGATTTGGTTATCCAGGGGGTGTATATGCTCAGAGGGAGGAGCTACACTTTTTCAGTGTAGTACTTTGTGTGTCCTCCGGAGGCAGAAGCTATACACCCAATGTCTGGGTCTCCTATAGGAACGATAAAGAAAACAAAACCCCAAAAAATTAGTGACCAATATAGCCACCTTTCTTTATGATGACACTCAACAGCCTACCATCCATAGAGTCTGTCAGTTGCTTCATCTGTTTATGATCAACATTGCATGCAGCAGCCACCACAGCCTCCCAGACACTGTTCCGAGAGGTGTACTGTTTTCCGTCTGTGTAGATCTTACATTTTATGAGGGACCACAGGTTCTCTATGGGGATCAGATCAGGTGAACAAGGGGGCCATGTCATTATTTTTTCCTTTACTGGCCAGCCACGCTGTGGAGTAGTTGGATGCATGTGATGGAGCATTGTCCTGCATGAAAATCATGCTTTTTTTAACGATACCGACTTATTCCTGTACCACTGCTTGAAGAAGTTGTTTTCCAGAAACTGGCAGTAGGTCTGGGAGTTGAGCTTCACTCCATCCTCAACCTGAAAAGGTCCCCCAAGTTCATCTTTGATGATACCAGCCCATACCAGTACCCCACCTCCACCTTGCTTGTGTCTTGAGTTGGAGTGGAGCTCTCTGCCCTTTACTGATCAGCCTCTGGCCCATTCATCTGGCCTATCAAGAGTCACTCTCATTTCATTAGTCCATAAAACTTTAGAAAAATCAGTCTTAATATATTTCTTGGCCCAGTCTTGATGTTTTATCTTATGTTTCTTGTTCAAAGGTGGTCATTTTTCAACCTTCCTTACCTTGGCCATGTCCCTGAGTATGGCACACCTTGTGCTTTTTGATACTCCAGTAACGTTGCAGCTCTGAAATATGGCCAAATTGGTGACAAATGGCATCTTGGCTGCTTCACGCTTGATTTTCGTCAATTCATGGGCAGTTATTTTGCGCCTTTTTTGCCCAACACGCTTCTTACGACCCTGTTGGCTATTTGCCTTGATTGTTCGGTGATCACACTTCAAAAGTTTGGCAATTTCAAGACTGCTGCATCCCTCTGCAAGACATCTCACAATTTTGGACTTTTCAGAGCCCATCAAATCTCTCTTCTGACCCATTTTGCCAAAGGAAAGGAAGTTGCCTAATAAGTTTGCACCCCTTATATAGGGTGTTGATGTCATTACACCACACCCCTCCTCATTACAGAGATGCACATTACCTTGTTTACTTAATTGTTAATTGGCTCTCAAGCCTATACAGCTTGGAGTAGGACAACATGTATAAAAATGATCATGTGATCAAAATACTCATTTGCCTAATAAGTCTGCATATAGTTTAAATTCCCTGTCAGTATGTCTTTGGAGTGTGGGAGGAACCAGGAAAAAACTCACACAAACACAGGGAGAACATACAAACTCCTTGCAGATGTTGTCCTTGGTGGACACGAGCGCTGCAAGACTGCAGTGCTAACCACTGAGCCACTGTGCTGCCCTGACCAGTGTCACTTTATGAGATTATAACTCTGGAACACTTCAACGGATCCCAGTGATTTTGAGATTTTTTCGTGACATGATGTACTTCATTATAGTAGTAAATGTAGGACGATATTTTTTGGATTTATTTGTGAAAATATTGGAAATTTGGTCAAATTTCACAATTTAGAAACTTTGAATTTTTATGCCCTTCAACCAGAGACTTATGTCACACAAAATAGTTACTACATAACATTTCCCACGTCTACTTTATATCAGCCCAATTTTTGAAAAATGCTGCTCTCACTTCAAGATCACCAGTGTGTTCAGGTTCCACACCAAAAGGCAGTATGCTCCACATTGACATAGTGTGTGCCTGCAAGGGTTAAAGGGAACCTATCTGGTGCAATATGCACCCGGAACCATGAGCAGCTCTGGGTGCATATTGCTAATCCCGGCCTAACTGTCGATGTATCTAGTAGAATAGATAAAAGTATTTCTAAAGATCTTTTATCTTATGCTAATGAGCACGAGGACTAGTCCAAAGGGCGTTATATCCCCATGACTAGTCCGCCCTCTTAGCATGTTAGCATTCCTACAGGGGCGTGCTAACATGCTATACAATGCAGCATCACCAGCGGTGCAGCGCGTACCTGTGTTCGCTGTGACCGCTCTTCTGAATGCCGGGCACTTCCGGTCATGCGCAGTATGAAGCCGGGTGTAAGTGTCCCGGCTTCAGAGAGGTCTAGTGCACATGAATGGAAGTGCCGGCATTCAGAAGAGCGCTGGTGACACTGCATTGAATAGCATGTTAGTACACTCCCGTGGGCGTGCTCTATGCTAAGAGGGCAGCTAGTCAGGGGATATAACGCCCTTGGGACTAGTCCCCTCGCTCATTAGCATAAGATAAAAGATCTTTAGAAATACTTTTTCTAAAGATCCCTTTATCTATGCTAGTGTATACGGGGACAGTTAGGCAGGGATTAGCAATATACACCCAGAACTGCTCATGGTTCTGGGTGAATATTGCACCTGACAGGTTCCTTTTAATTTATCTCCCCTCACTCAATCCAGCACTCAACCTCTGTTATAGTCTATCAAGTGAGCATAAATCACACATCCCGATACAGTCCACACACCCAGGCTACACAACACGCTGCCACCACTCATTAAACACACGGGGTGATGAGTCCCGAAATATACTACTGTCTGACAATCAACAGTCACACATTCGCTGTAATGCTATGGGGATTCTTTAGAGCATACAGTGACATACAAAAGTTCGGACACCCCTTGTCAAAATTACTGTTATTGTAAACATATTTATTTTAGTAAAAAAAAAAAAATAAAATAAATGATATTTATATTTTCATCTTTTACATATAAAAAAATTACAAAAAGGAAAATGAGTCAATGTAAAAGTTTGGGCAACCTTAGAGATGTGTGTGCTCAGATAAACAAACAGATGGCATCAGCCCCATATGTTACCTCTTTTGCCACAGCATCAGTGCAAAGGGATTGGCACATCTAATGGATGCGCCACTTCTGAGGTGGTTTCGGCCTGCTATTTTTAGGCTGGAGGACCCAATAGCTATGGGCCTTTCCAGCCTGAGAATACTAGACCCCAGCACCCAGCTTCACCTTGGCTGATGATCCAATTTGGGGGGACCCCATGGGTTTTTAAAAATTATTTATTTAATTTATAAATAATTTAAAACATGTTTTGGATTACCAGCCAAGGTAAAGCTGGCAGCTGCGGTTTACAGCTATCTGCTTTACCGTAGCTGGCTACCAAATATATATACCTCACATTGTTTAAAAAAAAAAATAAATATTGAATTTAGAGCTAAACACAAAGCTAAACACCCTTTAGTGCCACATGAAAGGCAATAAATGGTGTAAGCTTACAATATGCAGGGGTGGGTGGGACATTAAATATGAGTTGCACATCTATCTATAGTGTGTAAAACTACATGTTAAAAACGCATGTCCATGTGCTGAGTGTTTTTTTTGCACCAATAGACTTGCATTAGCGAGGTACGCAGGCACGCGCAGCATGCAATTTGCCCAGCATGACAAATTTTGCAGAGATAAAACTACATGTGCTCCCCTTCACGACCAAGGACGTCCTAAATCACGAAGGGGTGATCTGCGGTGAGCCAGCAGATTCCCACACAGGTCTGCTGATTTGATCCACTCACACCTGCTAACTCCTTAGCTAGCGCTGTCAAAATGTGACAGCACAATTTAAATGCCTACAGTGGGTAACGCGCACTTACCCGCCACCATCGGAGGCCCCGTGACGTGATCACTGGGAGTTCATGGTTCTCATGGTAGCACAGGGTCATGTGATGACTCCTGTCGCTATCATGACTCACTTCCTGTTACAGCCGGCAGAGCGCTGGCTGTAACAGAAGACAAGCATTTCTGGTGATCTGAGCTGTGCCGCTCAGATTAGGAGAAATGAATGATTGCTCAGACTGCTGATCCTTATAGTTCCCAAGGGATACTAGTAAAATACATAAAAAAACCCTAAAAGTTCAAATCACCCCCATTTGCCCCATTGAATATTAAAGGGTTAAAAAAAATAAAAGATATACACAAATTTGGTATTGCCAAGTGCAGAAATGCCCGATCTATCAAAATATCAAATCAATTAATCTGATCAGTAAACGGCGTAGCGGCAAAAAAAAAAAGAGAATTTTGTTTACTTACCGTAAATTCTTTTTCTTATAGTTCCGACATGGGAGACCCAGACCATGGGTGTATAGCTTCTGCCTCCGGAGGACACACAAAGTACTACACTAAAAGTGTAGCTCCTCCCTCCGAGCATATACACCCCCTGGATGACAAATCTAACCAGTTTAGTGCAAAAGCTGAAGGAGGACATCCACCCATAAGTAGAGATAGAGTAAAACCCGGAATAACCGGAACCTCTGTCTACAACAACAGCCGGTGAAAACACACGGAACAAGAACTGCCAACAGGCAACAGGGAGGGTGCTGGGTCTCCCATGTCGGAACTATAAGAAAAAGAATTTACGGTACACAAAATTCTCTTTTTCTTCATCGTTCCTTATGGGAGACCCAGACCATGGGACGTCTCAAAGCAGTCCATGGGTGGGAAATAAACAGAAAACTGAGAAGTAGGCAAAACCTAACTTCACAAATGGGCGACAGCCGCCTGAAGGATGCGTCTGCCCAAGCTCGCATCTGCCGAAGCAAGAGCATGCACTTGGTAGTGCTTCGAAAAAGTGTGCAGACTAGACCAAGTGGCAGCCTGACAGACCTGCTGAGCCGTAGCCTGGTGCCTGAAAGCCCAAGAGGCACCGACAGCTCTGGTCGAGTGCGCCTTAATCCCCGGCGGGGGAGGCACCTGAGAACATTGGTAGGCATCGGATATGGCCGACCTAATCCAACGAGCCAGAGTCGGTTTAGAAGCCGAGAGACCCTTGCGCTGACCTGTGGTTAGCACAAACAGAGAGGTGCACCGCCTGAGAGCGGCGGTGCGTGACACATAGATCCGGAGCGCCCGCACCAGATCTAAAGTATGCAACGCTTTCTCAAAGCGATGCACAGGGACCGGACAAAGGGAAGGCAATGAAATGTCCTGGTTAAGGTGGAAAGAAGACACCACCTTAGGGAGAAAGTCCGGAGTCGGACGGAGAACCACCTTGTCTTGGTGAAAAACCAAAAAGGGTGACTCCGAAGAGAGCGCAGCCAAATCAGAGACTCTCCTGAGAGAAGTTATGGCCACCAAAAAGAACACTTTCTGTGAAAGTCGAAACAAAGAAACCTCCCTAAGAGGCTCAAAGGGGGGTTTCTGTAAGGCCGTGAGGACCAGATTAAGGTCCCAGGGATTCAAAGGCCGCCGGTAAGGAGGAATGATGTGAGATGCGCCCTGCATGAAGGTGCGCACCTGGGCCAGTCGGGCGATACGCCGCTGGAACAACACTGACAGAGCCGAGACCTGTCCCTTGAGGGAATTGAGGGATAGTCCTAGCTGCAGACCGGACTGCAGAAAGGACAGGATGGTCGGCAAGGAAAAAGGCCAAGGAGCATGGCCGGAAGAGCGACACCAGGACAGGAAAATTCTCCAAATCCTGTGGTAAATCCTGGCCGAGGAAGACTTCCGAGCCTGAGTCATAGTGGAGATGACCTCGGGAGGAATGCCTGAAGCCGTCAAGATCCAGGACTCAAGAGCCACGCTGTCAATCTGAGAGCCACAGAATTCTGGCGGAAAAATGGACCTTGAGAGAGAAGGTCTGGGCGGTCCGGGAGATGCCACGGCACCTCTACGGACAGACGGAGCAGGTCTGGGTACCAAGCTCGCCTGGGCCAGTCTGGAGCAATGATTATGACCCGACGGCCCTCCATTCTGATCTTGCGCAGGACTCTGGGCAAGAGAGCTAGAGGGGGAAACACGTCGGCCAGACGGAACTGGGACCAATCCTGAACCAGCGCGTCCGCTGCCAAGGCCTGAGGATCGTGGGAGCGAGCCACGTAAACCGGGACCTTGTTGTTGTGCCGGGATGCCATTAGATCCACTTCCGGAGTGCCCCACTTGCGGCAGATTGACCAGAACACTGCCGGATGCAGGGCCCACTCGCCGCTGTCCACGGTTTGACGGATGAGATAATCTGCCTCCCAGTTTTCTACGCCTGGGATGTGGACTGCGGATATGGTGGACTTGGAGTCTTCCGTCCACTGAAGGATGCGTTGAACCTCCAACATCGCCAGGCGGCTGCGAGTCCCGCCCTGGTGATTGATGTAGGCAACCGCTGTCGCGTTGTCCGACTGGACTCGAATGTGCTTGCCCGCCAACAGGTGGTGAAAGGCCACGAGAGCTAGGAGCACAGCTCTGATTTCCAGCACATTGATCGAGAGGGCTGATTCGGACGGAGTCCAAGTGCCCTGTGCTCGGTGGTGGAGAAATACTGCTCCCCAGCCGGAGAGACTGGCGTCCGTGGTGAGGATCACCCAGGACGGAGACAGGAAGGAGCGTCCCTGAGACAGAGAGAGGGGCCGAAGCCACCACTGAAGAGAGCTCCTGGTCTGTGGCGACAGAGCCACTAGCCTGTGCAAGGAAGAGGTCCGCTTGTTCCAAAGGCGGAGAATGTCCAGCTGCAGAGGACGCAGATGGAACTGGGCAAAGGGAACCGCTTCCATTGACGCCACCATCTGACCCAGCACCTGCATGAGGTGCCTGATGGAATGACGGCGGGGCTTCAATAGAGAACGCACCGCCAGATGAAGGGACTGCTGTTTGACTAAGGGCAGCTTCACAAGTGCCGGCAGAGTCTCGAATTGCATCCCTAGGTACGTAAGTTTCTGGGTCGGGGTCAGAGTGGACTTGGGCAGATTGACAAGCCACCCGAATTGAACAAGCGTGGCGAGAGTGAGCGAGACACTCCGCTGACAGTCTGCACTGGATGAAGCCTTGACTAGAAGGTCGTCCAGGTAAGGAATCACTGCCAACCCCTGGAGGTGCAGAACCGCAACCACTGCTGCCATGACCTTGGTGAATACACGAGGGGCCGTGGCTAACCCGAAGGGGAGAGCCACGAATTGGAAATGTTCCTCTCCGATTGCAAAGCGTAGCCAACGCTGGTGTGAAACTGCAATTGGCACATGCAAATAGGCATCTCTGATGTCGATGGATGCTAGAAAATCTCCTTGGGTCATTGAGGCAATGACCGATCGCAGAGATTCCATGCGAAAGTGCCGCACCTGAACATGCTTGTTGAGAAGCTTGAGATCCAGGATGGGCCGGAAGGAACCGTCCTTTTTGGGGACTAGGAAGAGGTTTGAGTAGAAACCTCTGAACAGTTCCCGGGCGGGAACCGGAACAATTACTCCGTTGGCCTGCAAGGATGCCACGGCCTGAGAGAAAGCGGCGGCATTGGAGCAGGGGGGAGTGGACAGAAAAAATCTGTTTGGCGGGCTGGAAGAGAATTCTATCCTGTAGCCGTGGGAGATGATATCCCGCACCCACTGTTCGGAGACGTGTTGAAACCACACGTCGCCAAAGTGGGAGAGCCTGCCACCGACCAAGGACGTTGCTGGCGCAGCCAGATAGTCAAGAGGAGGCTGCCTTAGTGGCAGCGGCTCCTCCGTTCTTCTGAGGACGCGGCTTCGCGCGCCAGCTGGGTTTTCGATCCTTGGCTGAGTTAGTGGACGAGGCTGAGGGCTTAGAGGATGACCAGTTAGAGGAACGAAAGGAACGAAACCTCGACTGGTTCCTGCCCTGGAAATGTTTCCTGGTTTTAGTTTGTGGCAAGGAAGTACTCTTCCCGCCAGTAGCTTCCTTAATAATTTTATCCAGTTGTTCACCGAACAGCCGGGACCCTGCAAAGGGGAGCCCAGCAAGGTACTTCTTGGAAGAAGCGTCTGCTTTCCACTCTCGAAGCCACAAGATCCTGCGGATCGCGAGGGAATTAGCGGAAGCCACCGCAGTGCGGTGAGAGGCCTCCAGAATGGCAGACATGGCATAGGATGAAAAAGCCGAAGCCTGGGAAGTTAAGGCAACCATTTCGGGCATAGAGTCCCTGGCGAGGGAATGTATCTCCGCCAGAGAAGCAGAGACTGCCTTAAGAGCCCACACTGCTGCAAAAGACGGGGAGAACGAAGCCCCTGCGGCCTCGTATACGGATTTGGCCAGAAGGTCAACCTGGCGGTCAGTGGGATCCTTAAGTGAGGTGCCATCAGCCACAGATACAACTGTCCGGGCTGAGATTCTAGACACCGGAGGATCTACCTTTGGTAAATGAGCCCACTCCTTGACCACTTCTGGTGGAAAGGGAAAACGGTCATCAGAACTACGCTTTGGGAAGCGTTTGTCAGGACAGGCCCTGGGCTTGGTCACAGTGGCCTGAAAACTGGAGTGGTTAAAAAAACATACTCCTTGCTCTCTTAGGTGAGGTAAACTGGTGCTTTTCTACCAGAGAGGCTTGTTCCTCTGACACTGGTGGATTGAGGTCCAGTACGGAATTAATGGACGCAATCAAATCACTTACATCCGCATCACCCTCAGATAGATCAATAGGGTACATAGAGGTAGCGTCCGTGCCCACAGTAAAGGTATCCTCCTCGCCCTGCACTTCAGCTCGTGAATCAGAGCCGTGGGACGAGGAAGGAGAAGAGTCCCTGCATCTCCGTTTAGGAGGACGGGGTCCGGGAACAGATAAAAAATCTTCTGAGAGCTCTGCAAAGCGAGTCGGAGCAGCAGAAGCGCCCTGAGAAGGGGGCTGATGCATGGTCAGCAGAGTCCGGGACAACTCTCCCATGGAGTCGGCAAAGGACTGGGAGATAGCTTTAGAAAACGATGCTACCCAAGCCGGGGGTTCAGCCACCGGGACTGGAGCAGCCGGAGGGACCCCTGAGGAGGCTCCAGGCTGAGGCACTACCATGTTAGAGCAGGCATCACAATGTGGATATGTGCTCGGTTCAGGCAGTATGAGCTGACATGCAGTGCAAATAGAGTAAAGCCTTGCAGCCTTGCTCCTAGTGAGAGACATGCTGCTGAGGTGGAGGCTCTGCAGTAAAGAATACACTCCTTCAGAATGACCCCCAGAGAGTGTATAATAAAGTCCACAACCAGAGGTTGTGGCTTACCAGACCGCTTTTGTGTGCCCTCCGGATTCCACAGCTTGGACCCCCAGACAGATGCAGTAGCTGCAGCAGCCAGCGCCGATCAGTGTGTAAACGCTGATAAAATGGCGCCGGAGTGAGGAGGGGGGGCGGGGTTGAGTCCAAGAGCGGGAACCGGAGGGCCAAGGAGAAATACAGGGGAGGGGAACATCTCCTCAGAGAGGAGTGTCCTCTCCTCTGCTGAACGGCCGGTGGGCGGCGCCGCACTGTTCCCCTGCATGACTGACATGCAGGGGCAGTGAAATCGAAACTAGGCCGCATCTGAAGCCGGGGCCTAGATTTTTCCATGCGGCCGACGAGCAGGCACCCTCGGCGCGGTTCTCAGGAAAAAAACAGAGAACCGGCCGGAAATCACAACAAAGTGAAATAACACAACTCCCCACAATAAATGTACAAGGGACCCCTGAATAACGTCTCAATACTTAGCTTATGAGACGCAGGGCCAGGTCCCTGAGAAGTGATCGCTCCGTCCGGCAGGATCCTGACAGGGCTGCGGATGGAGACCGGTCTCCTGCAAAGCAGAGAGAACCGTGATGGCTCCCACTTCAAGCCAGAGCCTCAGAGGATGGTGAAGGAGCGTGGCATGTGAAGGCTCCAGCCTTGTAAAATCAACCTTAACAGCACCGCCGACACAGTGGGGTGAGAAGGGACATGCCGGGAGTCCAGATTGGACCCGCTTTTCTTCCAAATCTTTGAAATCAAAAAATCAAAAATCAGAGAATGCATGTGTGTGTGACCTCCTGAACACAAAGCATTGAACTGGTTGGATTTGTCATCCAGGGGGTGTATATGCTCGGAGGGAGGAGCTACACTTTTAGTGTAGTACTTTGTGTGTCCTCCGGAGGCAGAAGCTATACACCCATGGTCTGGGTCTCCCATAAGGAACGATGAAGAAATTCCAAACACCAAAATTATGGATTTTGGTTGTCGCAAAATGCAATAACAGGCGATCAAAAGTAGCATCTATGTAAACATGCTACCATTAAAAACGTCATCTCCAGAAGCAAAAATAAGACATCACTGAGCCACAGATCTCGAAAAATAAAAACGCTACAGGTCGCGAAAATGGCGCAAAAAGTGCAACACCTTTTTTGGAAAAACTTCTGAATTCTTTTAACCCCTTAGATAAAAGTAAACCTATGTTTGGTGTCAACGAACTCGTACTAACCTGAAACATCACACTGACATCAGTGTTACTATATAGTGAACACGGTGAAAAAATATCCCAAAAATAATTGTGCAATAGCACTTTTTTTGCAATTTTTCTGCACTTGGAATTTTTTTGCTGTTTTCCAGTACACTATATGGTAAAACTTTTGGTTTCTTTTAAAAGTACAACTCGTTCTGCAAAAAATAAGCCCTCATATGGCAAGATTTACAGAAAAATAAAAAGGTACGGCTCTTGGAAGAAGGGGAGCAAAAAACGAAAACGGAAAATTGCCTGGGGGTTAAAATGGTGCAATGTGATTTTTTATCTCATTGAATATTTTATACACAGATGTAACTAAACCCCTAAAAGAAAGACAATTGCTGCATGCCCCCACTGTGCGATATTCTGCCATCCATATCCACTGTGCCAGTACTGCAGAGGTCAGATGACACAAACCCCTGGTACAGCACAGGAGTGGAGGGCACAGTACAGGAGGGCGCATGGGACAAGGAACGCTGGGGGAGGTGGGGGTGCGGAGTGGAGAGAGTGAGGTGGGGGCACAGAGTGTGGTGAAAGGCACAGAGTGTGCAGAGTGCAGTGGAAGGCACAGAGAGTGCGGTGGGGGCACAGAGTGTGGTGAAAGGCACAGAGTGTGCAGAGTGCAGTGGAAGGCACAGAGAGTGCGGTGGGGGCACAGATTGTGGTGCAGCGCACAGAGTGTGCAGAGTGCAGTGGAAGGCACAGAGAGTGCGGTGGGGGCACAGATTGTGGTGCAGCGCACAGAGTGTGCAGAGTGCGGTAGAAGGCACAGAGTGTGCAGAGTGCGGTAGAAGGCACAGAGTGTGCAGAGTGCGGTAGAAGGCACAGAGTGTGCAGAGTGCGGTAGAAGGCACAGAGTGTGCAGAGTGCGGTAGAAGGCACAGAGTGTGCAGAGTGCGGTAGAAGGCACAGAGTGTGCAGAGTGCGGTAGAAGGCACAGAGTGTGCAGAGTGCGGTAGAAGGCACAGAGTGTGCAGAGTGCGGTAGAAGGCACAGAGTGTGCAGAGTGCGGTAGAAGGCACAGAGTGTGCAGAGTGCGGTAGAAGGCACAGAGTGTGCAGAGTGCGGTAGAAGGCGCAGAGTGTGCAGAGTGCGGTAGAAGGCGCAGAGTGTGGTGGAAGGCACAGAGTGTATTGGGGGGGGAGTCACAGAGGGCAGTGGGAGCAAAGAAGGTGGGAGGCGCAGAGAGGGGCACAGAGTGCACTGGAGGTACAGAGGGAGCAGAGTGAGGTTGGACACAGAGAGTGGAGGCACAAAGCGCGCTGAGTGTGTGGGGCGCTGAGTGCGAAAGGGGGTGTGAAGTGCGGAGAGTACGGGGGGGGGCGAGGAGCGTGTGTAGGGGGCACAGAGTGCGGGGAGTGTGGGGGACGCAGAGTGCGGACACTGCGGGGAGTGTGGAGGGCGCAGAGTGCGGACACTGCAGGGAGTGTGGGGGGCGCAGAGTGCGGGGAGTGTGGGGGGCGCAGAGTGCGGACACTGCGTGGAGTGTGAAGAGTGCGGACACTGCAGGGAGTGTGGGGGGCGCAGAGTGCGGGGAGTGTGGGGGGCGCAGAGTGTGGAGGGTGCAGAGTGCGGACACTGCGGGGAGTGTGGAGGGTGCAGAGTGCGAACACTGCGGGGAGTGTGGAGGGTGCAGAGTGCGGACACTGCGGGGAGTGTGGAGGGTGCAGAGTGCGGACACTGCGCGGAGTGTGGAGGGTGCAGAGTGCGGACACTGCGGGGAGTGTGGAGGGTGCAGAGTGCGAACACTGCGGGGAGTGTGGAGGGTGCAAAGTGCGGACACTGCGGGGAGTGTGGAGGGTGCAGAGTGCGGACACTGCGGGGAGTGTGGAGGGCGCAGAGTGCGGACACTGCGGGGAGTGTGGAGGGCGCAGAGTGCGGACACTGCGGGGAGTGTGGAGGGGGCAGAGTGCGGACACTGCGGGGAGTGTGGAGGGCGCAGAGTGCGGACACTGCGGGGAGTGTGGAGGGCGCAGAGTGCGGACACTGCGGGGAGTGTGGAGGGCGCAGAGTGCGGACACTGCGGGGAGTGTGGAGGGCGCAGAGTGCGGACACTGCGGGGAGTGTGGAGGGCGCAGAGTGCGGACACTGCGGGGAGTGTGGAGGGCGCAGAGTGCGGACACTGCGGGGAGTGTGGAGGGCGCAGAGTGCGGACACTGCGGGGAGTGTGGAGGGCGCAGAGTGCGGACACTGCGGGGAGTGTGGAGGGCGCAGAGTGCGGACACTGCGGGGAGTGTGGAGGGCGCAGAGTGCGGACACTGCGGGGAGTGTGGAGGGCGCAGAGTGCGGACACTGCGGGGAGTGTGGAGGGCGCAGAGTGCGGACACTGCGGGGAGTGTGGAGGGCGCAGAGTGCGGACACTGCGGGGAGTGTGGAGGGCGCAGAGTGCGGACACTGCGGGGAGTGTGGAGGGCGCAGAGTGCGGACACTGCGGGGAGTGTGGAGGGCGCAGAGTGCGGACACTGCGGGGAGTGTGGAGGGCGCAGAGTGCGGACACTGCGGGGAGTGTGGAGGGTGCAGAGTGCGGACACTGCGGGGAGTGCAGAGTGCGGGGAGTGTGGAGGGCGCAGAGTGCGGACACTGCGGGGAGTGTGGAGGGTGCAGAGTGCGGACACTGCGGGGAGTGCAGAGTGCGGGGAGTGTGGAGGGCGCAGAGTGCGGACACTGCGGGGAGTGCGGAGGGCGCAGAGTGCGGACACTGCGGGGAGTGCGGAGGGCGCAGAGTGCGGACACTGCGGGGAGTGTGGAGGGTGCAGAGTGCGGACACTGCGGGGAGTGCAGAGTGCGGGGAGTGTGGAGGGCGCAGAGTGCGGACACTGCGGGGAGTGTGGAGGGTGCAGAGTGCGGACACTGCGGGGAGTGCAGAGTGCGGGGAGTGTGGAGGGCGCAGAGTGCGGACACTGCGGGGAGTGCGGAGGGCGCAGAGTGCGGAGGGCGCAGAGTGCGGGGAGTGCGGAGGGCGCAGAGTGCGGGGAGTGTGGAGGGCGCAGAGGGTGCGGAGAGCAGCGCCTGGAGGAAGTGGCAGCCCCTGCTGCAGCTCTCACACCGGAGGACGGATCCTGCACAGAGCCCGCCCCGCTCCGGCAATAACAGGCGCTGCTGCACCGCTCGCATGGTGTACTCTGCGCCCAGCGCTCCGCTCACACATGCGCTATGGCGGCTGCTAACTGCAGTAATGGGCTCATGATAGGAGGTGCCATGCAGTCCCCAGGTGTCCACAGCCTGCAGCACGTCAGGAGACAGCAGCTCATGGACCCCCGCAGGAGACAGGCTGCCCTCTCCTTCCTCACTAACATCTCTCTGGACGGGCGCCCTCTGCAGGCGATAAGTCAGGCAGGTGCAGCAGAGGACGGCGCTCCGCTACCTGTCACCCCCGGGCACGTCCCGCAGGGCACTGCCAGCTGGGCCTCTCCACAACTTGTGCCCGTATGTTCAGCGGAGGAGGACGAAAGTCCGGGGGCAGGACTGGAGCTGGCGGAGGCTGAGGACGCCTTCACTGCTGTGCCCATGGCATCTGTGAGCAGGGGGCGCCTCAACTCCTACACTTATGGCATTCTGCCAGCTGCCTTCACCAGGACGTCCTGCCCTGACCCCTTGCAGGGGCTGCTCTCCAGCGCCATGGATATCCCCAGGGCCAGGTGAGGAGGCTTTATTCTCCAGTATTACGTCATCATCCAGCACTGTGTGCAAAGTGACGTCATACTACCAGTATGCATGTGTGATGTCACCACTCACCAGTATAGCTGATTACAAATTATTACTGCTGACCATAAACAAAGTGTGTTTGTCCTATGCTATTTGTCCCATTGCTGCTGCTGCCATGTGTCCTACATCGTCCTGTTGTCTGTGGTGCACTAACCTCTGTACAGCAGGGTTGTCTGAGTCCGACCCTGTTAGCTTCCTATACTATCCCTGACTGTCGGGATTAGAAGTCGCACTACGCCCCCATGCTTCGGACCCCCTAGGTCCCCATGCTTCGGACCCCCTAGTTCCCCATGCTTCGGACCCCCTAGGTCCCCATGCTCTCCGGACCCCCCAGGTCCCCATGCTCTCCGGACCCCCCAGGTCCCCATGCTCTCCGGACCCCCCAGGTCCCCATGCTCTCCGGACCCCCCAGGTCCCCATGCTCTCCGGACCCCCCAGGTCCCCATGCTCTCCGGACCCCCCAGGTCCCCATGCTCCGGACCCCCCAGGTCCCCATGCTCCGGACCCCCCAGGTCCCCATGCTCTCCGGACCCCCCAGGTCCCCATGCTCTCCGGACCCCCCAGGTCCCCATGCTCTCCGGACCCCCCAGGTCCCCATGCTCTCCGGACCCCCCAGGTCCCCATGCTCCGGACCCCCCAGGTCCCCATGCTCCGGACCCCCCAGGTCCCCATGCTCTCCGGACCCCCCAGGTCCCCATGCTCTCCGGACCCCCCAGGTCCCCATGCTCTCCGGACCCCCCAGGTCCCCATGCTCTGCGGACCCCCCAGGTCCCCATGCTCTCCGGACCCCCTAGGTCCCCATGCTCTCTGGACCCCTCCATGCTATAGCATGAGCTGCTGTCACAGGCTGAGCACATCCATACATTGCATCAACCTCATTCTCTAAAAGGAAACATTCAGGTTTTGTTACGGTAAATGTTTTTTTTTTTAATGTGTGTTTTTATAAACTGCAGCATGTGCTGCCTTGATCAGCTCTTACAATACACCCAGTAAATTCCGCGTTCAGGGCTGAAAATACACAAGCAGCAGCATCATTCTGAGTATTTGATCAGTTCGGCATTTATTGCTATTGTTTCCCATTGAGTAAAAAAAAAAAATGTTTTTGCTTTTGCCCAATAGAGAAAAAAAAATAGCAATGAATAAAAATACATATTCTTGATCAATTCTTTTTTTTTTCTGTGTCCCTATCAGGATCTGTGTTATGGATGTATAAATCCGCCTTGTGAACGCGGCCCTTAGGCAGGACTTGGATGGCTGTATTTTATGGTCTGAGTATAGACAGTAAGGCTATGTGCGCACTTTGCGTTTTTTCATGCGTTTCTGCAGCGTTTTGAGCTGCAGCGTTTTAATGCCAAAATGCATGCGTTTTGATTTTCAAGCAAAGTCTATGGGAAATTGGGATTTCTTGTGCGCACAATGCAGTTAAAAACGCAGCGTTTTAGTTGCAGAAAATTTGGCAAAAACAGCGTTTAAAGAAGCAGCATGTCAATTGTGTTTGCCATTTTGGCAGCGTTTTGAGAATACTGAAGTCAATGAGAAGTTGCAAAACGCAATCTTCAAAATTCTAGCGTTTTACATGCTTTTTTGATGCAGAAAACATGCTTTTTGGACCAATTAAATGCATGCGTTTTTGACAAAATATTAATGGCATGATATGTCCCTTTACACACACATAGTCTGACAATTAAATGCTTGAAAATCAATAAATGTAATTTTATGCATAAATATTAGCACAAAGTTATCATTTTATTAAAATAAGCCATTTTTTGTATTATTTTAATATTGATATTTATCATTTTTTTCTTTTTTATTGTTTGTATGTTTAATCTTTATTTAGCATTGTATTTGTAGTCAAAACGCATCTGATTTTAAGCAAGTGAAAAAGCATGTAAAACGTGTTAAAAACGCAAGCGTATTTATAGCGTTTTTGAGGTCAAAACCAAATTTGACAAAAAACATTAATGCCAGAGGATGTGTTTAGAACTGCAACTACCTCAACGCAAAGTGCGCACATAGCCTAATACTGAGGGGCTAAGGGTCCCCTGACCCCAAAGTAATGGCCTCATATACGTTTATGATCCAAAAGGGCCTCTGTGTCACAACAGTACATGGACCCTTCGGCAGGGCATGGGCGGCTGTGTTTTATAGCCTGCATACAGATAGTAAGGCTGGAATCAAATTGCGAGTGTAAAATCGGTCCGATTCTCATGCCAGAAAGTCGTACGATTTTTAGTTCACTTTTCATCCGTGTGCTGTCAGTGTGCTGTCAGTGTACAATCAGTTTTTACCCTCAGCAGCTGCTACTCATGTACTGTTATGTACAGGAGCATTTACATTATTCTCAGCTACTTGCTAGAAATGTATTGTGAAAAACGCATGTCACTAGGATGGTCCGTATGCACCCATAGACTTGCATTGAAGAGACTCGTGCGAGAAACTCACCAAAACGCAGCATGCTGCGATTTTTTTTTTTTCTCAGTCTGATTTGGACTGAGAAAAAAATAGCAGATGGGAGCTGCCTCATTGAATAACATTGCGAGTTAATCGCAAGTGTGAAGCCGGCCTAATACTGGGGGGCTAAGGGTCTCCTGCTTTGCAGTACAATAAGATCTGTCTATAAGGCCACGTGCACACATTGAGTATTTGGTCAGTATTTTACCTCAGTATTTGTAGCCAAAACCAGGAGTGGGTGATAAATACAGAAGTGGTGCCCGTTTTTCTATGATACATTTCCTCTGATTGTTCCACGCCTGGTTTTGGCTACAAATACTGAGGTAAAATACTGAGGTAAAATACTGAGGTAAAATACTGAGGTAAAATACTGAGGTAAAATACTGAACGTGTGCACGTGGTCTAGAAGAATTGGCTTGCAGGTGATCGTGGGTCCCCGTACCCCCTGGGTCCCCCAGGGTCTGCCCTGCCAAGAGGCTGTTCGTTCAAGTCTGGAGACCCACAGTAGGTCCGGTCATTGCAGTCCACATATAGACAATGAAATCCGACTCTCTGGCCCCGGCCTTATGTTAGAGCTGCACAACGACTGGTTGTATGATGGCAATTCTCAGACAACTTTTGTGACCAAAAAATGGCATTTTATTTCATGATATTGTTTTAGAGCTGTGAAGAAAAAACAAAACATAAATTGCAGACAAATCAAATTTAAGTTGTACGCAACATACAGTACATTACAGCCGGAGCGTGCAAAGTTGCGCGTTACCTGGGACCACAAATCTTATGGCTATAATGGCAAGTCACGGGTTACAACGCATTGACAATCATTTGATGGCCACACTCCATAATTCTCACATCACACGGCCGGTATTCCAGTGTAGCCCTAGCTTACATCCTAAAAGTCACCTCTATTGTCAGACTACGGTCACTCGAGCAAATAGAAAAATCCTCCGATTATCATGCAGAAAGCTGACAGGATTTCATCTGCATTGTCACCCATATGACATCCATTTATAGACATCAGCAGTGAGTACAATTTACAAGTCCAAATACAGATTCCTATATTAATAAAAATAATCGCGTCCCATAAGGATCGACAATTTAGCCCCCGATTTTTATGGATGCTTTACCATTGTTAACATGGGGAACTTCACTGATATATAAAAGTGGGTGACAATACTGATGAGAAATCGTCCTTTCCTTAATAACATTCAGACTATTTTTTATTTACACCATTAGTAGCTGTTTAGGAATGATAATGGTGAAGTTGACATTTTCTTCCATTTGTAGATTTTCCTTCTGACTTTTCAGCCCCGTTGGTAAAGTGCTGAGTGATTTCACTGCTCGGTAGGACGTATGAGGGGAGCATTCAATGACCTGTAACCAGCTCTGCAGATGGAGCTGCTCATTACAAGTGCTGTGCACTCCAAGAAACCGCAGCGCCATCTTAATTTGTGCATTTACATACTCTGTAGGTCATAAATCATTTGCCTGCATTAACCCTATCTGGTTTTGTTGCTTCAGGTTTTTTTTTTTTTTTTTTTTTTTTTTTGTAAAAAAAGCAGATTTCATCAAATGTGCTGTACTGAGCACAGGAAAAAGTTCCAGCAATCTCATGATTTTATATATATATACATATATATTAGTGGCCGTATATTTTTTTTATTTATATATGCAGTTATATATTACACACAGTGCCTACAAGTAGTATTCAACCCCCTGCAGATTTAGCAGGTTTACACATTCGGAATTAACTTGGCATTGTGACTTTTGGACTGTAGATCAGCCTGGAAGTGTGAAATGCACTGCAGCAAAAAAGAATGTTATTTCTTTTTTTATTTTTTTTTTAAATTGTGAAAAGTTTATTCAGAGGGTCATTTATTATTCAACCCCTCAAACCACAAGAATTCTGTTTGGTTCCCCTAAAGTATTAAGAAGTATTTCAGGCACAAAGAACAATGCGCTTCACATGTTTGGATTAATTATCTCTTTTTCCAGCCTTTTCTGACTAATTAAGACCCTCCCCAAACTTGTGAACAGCACTCATACTTGGTCAACATGGGAAAGACAAAGGAGCATTCCAAGGCCATCAGAGACAAGATCGTGGAGGGTCACAAGGCTGGCAAGGGGTACAAAACCCTTTCCAAGGAGTTGGGCCTACCTGTCTCCACTGTTGGGAGCATCATCCGGAAGTGGAAGGCTTATGGAACTACTGTTAGCCTTCCACGGCCTGGACAGCCTTTGAAAGTTTCCACCCGTGCCAAGGCCAGGCTTGTCCGAAGAGTCAAGGCTAACCCAAGGACAACAAGAAAGGAGCTCCGGGAAGATCTCATGGCAGTGGGAACATTGGTTTCAGTCAATACCATAAGTAACGTACTCCACCGCAATGGTCTCCGTTCCAGACGAGCCCGTAAAGGAACCTTTACTTTCAAAGCGTCATGTCAAGGCTCGTCTACAGTTTGCTCATGATCACTTGGAGGACTCTGAGACAGACTGGTTCAAGGTTCTCTGGTCTGATGAGACCAAGATCGAGATCTTTGGTGCCAAACACACACGTGACGTTTGGAGACTGGATGGCACTGCATACGACCCCAAGACTACCATCCCTACAGTCAAGCATGGTGGTGGCAGCATCATGCTGTGGGGCTGTTTCTCAGCCAAGGGGCCTGGCCATCTGGTCCGCATCCATGGGAAGATGGATAGCACGGCCTACCTGGAGATTTTGGCCAAGAACCTCCGCTCCTCCATCAAGGATCTTAAGATGGGTCATCATTTCATCTTCCAACAAGACAACGACCCAAAGCACACAGCCAAGAAAACCAAGGCCTGGTTCAAGAGGGAAAAAATCAAGGTGTTGCAGTGGCCTAGTCAGTCTCCTGACCTTAACCCAATTGAAAACTTGTGGAAGGAGCTCAAGATTAAAGTCCACATGAGACACCTAAAGAACCTAGATAACTTGGAGAAGATCTGCATGGAGGAGTGGGCCAAGATAACTCCAGAGACCTGTGCCGGCCTGATCAGGTCTTATAAAAGACGATTATTAGCTGTAATTGCAAACAAGGGTTATTCCACAAAATATTAAACCTAGGGGTTGAATAATAATTGACCCACCCTTTTATGTTGAAAATTTATTAAAATTTAACTGAGCAACATAACTCTTGTTGGTTTGTAAGATTTAGGCATCTGTTAATAAATCCTCCTCTTGTTTGAAGTTTGCAGGCTCTAACTTATTTGCATCTTATCAAACCTGCTAAATCTGCAGGGGGTTGAATACTACTTGTAGGCACTGTATATGTACAGTCATATAAAAAAGTTTGGGCACCCCTATTAATGTTAACCTTTTTTCTTTATAACAATTTTGGTTTTTGCAACAGCTATTTCAGTTTCATATATCTAATAACTGATGGATTGAAATGAGGTTTATTGTACTAACAGAAATTGTGCAATCCACATTTAAACAAAATTTGACCGGTGTAAAAGTATGGGCACCCTTTATCAATTTTTTTTATTTGAACACTCCCACTTTTTACTGACTTATTAAAGCACTAAATTGGTTTTGTAACCTCATTGAGCTTTGAACTTCATAGGCAGGTGTATCCAATCATGAGAAAAGGTATTTAAGGTGGCCACTTGCAAGTTATTCTCCTATTTGAATCTCCTATGAAGAGTGGCATCATGGGCTCCTCCAAAACAACTCTCAAATTATCTGAAAACAAAGATTATTCAACATAGTTGTTCAGGGGAAGGATACAAAAAGTTGTCTCAGAGATTTAAACTGTCAGTTTCCACTGTGAGGAACATAGTAAGGAAATGGAAGAACACAGGTACAGTTCTTGTTAAGCTCAAAAGTGGCAGGCCAAGAAAAATATCAGAAAGGCAGAGAAGAAGAATGGTGAGAACAGTCAAGGACAATCCACAGACCACTCTTCATAGGAGATTCAAATAGGAGAACAACTTGCAAGTGGCCACCTTAACCCCTTCACGACCTTGGACGGAGCTATCCGTCCAGGATCGTGTCCCGTTAAGCCCCGCCCCCTGCCGCGGGCAGGCGGCGTGGATCGGCACACATATCAGCTGTTTTCAACAGCTGACATGTGTGCCTGCTAGCCGCGGGTGGAATCGCTTCCACCCGCGGCCATTAACCCCTTAAATCTTGCTGCCAAAGTCTGGCAGCAAGATTTAAATGCGCGCGGCCATGTTTGTTACTCACCGCCGCCCCCACCGGAAGTCACGTGTGTTATCACGTGACCATCGGTGGTTGCCATCGTAGCACAGGGTCATGTGATGACGCCTGCTGCTACGATGTTTCACTTTCATTTTCCCTCGGCCGAGAGCAGAGGGAAAACCAAAGTGACTGAATCTGCTGATTACAGAGGTATAGCTGTGATCAGCAGATAGCGATCAGCAATCGGATTGCTGATCGCTATAGCCCCCTAGGGGGACTAGTAAAATAAAATAAAAAAGTAAAAAAAAAAGTTTTAAAAAATAAAAAAAAAAACAAAAAACCTAAAAGTTCAAATCACCCCCCTTTCCCCCCATTGAAAATTAAAGGGTTAAAAAATAAATAAATATACACATATTTGGTATCGCCGCGTTCAGAAATGCCCGACCTATCAAAATATAGAATCAATTAATCTGATTGGTAAACGGCGTAGTCGCAAAAAAAATCCAAACGTCAAAATTACGTTTTTTGGTCGCCGCAAGTTTTACGCAAAATGCAATAACAGGCGATCAAAACGTAGCACCTGCGCAAAAATGGTACCATTATAAACGTCAGCTCGAGGCGCAAAAAATAAGCCATCACTGAGGCATAGATCCTTAAAAATAAGAATGCTACGTGTTTCGGAAAATGGCGCAAAATGTGCGCCACTTTTATTGGACAAACTTGTGAATTTTTTTTAACCCCTTAGATACAAGTAAACCTATACATGTTTGGTGTCTACAAACTCGCACCGACCTGAGGCATCACATAGATACCTCACTTTTACCATATAGTGAACACAGTGAATAAAATATCCCCAAAACTATTGTACGATCACACTTTTTTTGCAATTTTTCCGCACTTGGAATTTTTTTGCCGTTTTCCAGTACACTATATGGTAAAACTTATGGTTTCATTTAAAAGTACAACTCGTCCCGCAAAAAACAAGCCCTCATATGGCAAGATTGATGGAAAAATAAAAATGTTACGCCTCTCAGAAGAAGGGGAGCAAAAAACAAAAACGCAAAAACGGAAAGTGCCCGGGGGCTGAAGGGGTTAAATACCTTTTCTCATGAGTGGATACACCTGCCTATGAAGTTCAAAGCTCAATGAGGTTACAAAACCAATTTAGTGCTTTAATAAGTCAGTAAAAAGTAGTTAGGAGTGTTCAAATAAAAAAAATTGATAAGGGTGCACATACTTTTGCACCGGTCAATTTTTGTTTAAATGCGGATTGCACATTTTCTGTTAGTACAATAAACCTCATTTCAATCCAGAAATATTACTCAGTCCATCAGTTATTAGATATATTAAACTGAAATAGCTGTTGCAAAAACCCAAATTGTTATAAAGAAAAAAGGTTAATATTAACAGGGGTGGCCAAACTTTTTCGTGTGTGTGTGTGTGTGTATATATATGTGTGTGTGTATATATATATATATATATATATATATATATATATATATATATATATATATAATTATCCTGTGTATGTATAAATAAAAAAAATATACAGCCACTATATATATGTATATGTATGTGTGTATATATATATATATATATATATATATATATATATATATATATATAATATATATATATATATATATATATAATGTATATAGTGTGTGTATATATTATGTGTGTGTATATATCTGGTCTTGGTCTGCCCACATGTGGCTTTTCATGGTGAGCAATAGTAAAACCTCATCTATAGCTGATTAGTATGGAAGCATTGGGTGACTTATTTTACTAAATTTGCGATTCACGTTCAGCATGTAGGTCGCATTAATGGCCGGCTCTGGATGCCACTCAGGGGCTTTGATCTTGAAAGCATAGAAGCATTTAGCTGCAGGAATATTTTCTGATTTGTAGTGTTCAGAGCTGACAGTCTAGTTACAAAGACCACACCTAGTAAATAGAATGCCAGTGTAGAAATTGCCTATAAAATTGCCAGCCAATTTTTATTGACCATGTACTTATTATATAGGAGACACCAAGCAATTAAGGCTACATTTACACGTTCAGGATTTGATGAGTAAATTTTACCCTGCAATTCCATAGTCATTTACAGTGTATGAGAATGATTTTTTCAATACCTCATTCACATGTTGCAGAAAAATATTGACAAGAATTAAAGCACGCTGCCTGTTTTTACATCTGCAGTCTGCTTATTGTGCAGATTTTCACTGCTGATTTTGCACTGTACAATAAACAATTGTTTATAATGGAGTAGAGTGAAATGTGCAATCAAATCCATGTAACACATTCAGATTCTTTTGCAACCAAATCTACAGAGGAATTTTTCACAATTTATGAATAAGTATATATAGAATGAATAACAAGGTTGCTATCATATTCTTTTCTTAAAGGGAACCTGTCAGCAGGTTTTTCCTACCTCATCTAAGAGCAGCATGATGTAGGCAAGGAGATTCTGAATCCAACTGTGCATCACTTAGATTCTTGGGTGCAGTCGTTCTGACAAAATCAGAATTTTTAGATATAGCCATCTAGCAGAGCTGAGTGAGCTTCCCCGACCACACCAGGCTCTATATAGATTTTACATTGACAGTGAGGTGTCACTCACAGAGAGGGTACTACCATGAGCGTGACAGTGTAGTTCATCAGTAATCATCACTAGGTGATAAAGCCTTTAGATTAAGTAAACATCACCAGGCAGCCTGATAAGAGATGCATAGTTGATTTTTGTTTTTTAACCCCTATAGCATGCTGTTCTCAGATTACATAGCAACAACCTGCTGACAAATTCCCTTTAGAGAAGGCACCAAAAAAAAAAAATCAAAATTATATTTTTATATAGCGCTAACGTATTCCGCAGCGCTTTACATACATCAGGAAAACTGTCTCCATTGGGGCTCACAATCTAAAGTCCCTATCTGTATGTGTGGGAGGGAACCGGAGAGCCCGGAGGAAACCCACGCAAACACAGGGAGAACATAGAAACTCCTTGCAGATGGTGTCCTTGGTGGGATTTGAACCCAGGACCCCAGCGCTGCAAGACTGCAGTGCTAACCCCCCTGGCCTAGACTTCCTGCTTTGCAGGGGCAATGTGCTCCTATTAATTGTCAGCTCAGACTAGCAGGATGATGCATGCCAAGTCTGAGCTGAGCGCTGTCCCAGGCTGCCAACAAAGGCAACTATGTTTGTGCAGTACTGGAGAACCACTGTAAGGGCTCACTCACATTGTCATGTATTCTCTGATGCAAGAGAATTGGACCAATTTATGCTAGTGTTACTCGAATTATCTTCTGCCAGAGATAGATCTAAGTGTCACCTTAATGTGATCCGATTCTCTCACATGAGAACACAGTGAATATAATTTTTCCATCTTCTCCAGTGCCTGTGTATGCTGTAATCGGACTGCGCTCAGATGACATCCAAGTGCAGTCCATTGATTCACGTGCACCCATAGACATCGGATAGCACTCAACCGTGTTATACACTTGTGTGAGCGAGCCCTTAGGGGTACTTTGCATGCCGCGACATCGCTACTGCGATCTCGTCGGGGTCAAATCGAAAGTGACGCACATCCGGCGCCGGTAACGACGTCGCAACGTGTAAAGCCGAGATGCGCCGATAAACGATCACAAAAGCGTCGTAAATCGGTGATCTGTGTAGCGTCGGTCATTTTCATAATGTCGCACCAATAGGAGATACGATGTTGTTCCTCGTTCCTGCGCCAGCACACATCGCTGTGTGTGAAGCCGCAGGAGCGAGGAACATCTCCTTACCTGCCTCCACTGGCAATGCGGAAGAAGGAGGTGGGCGGGATGTTTACGTCCCGCTCATCTCCGCCCCTCCGCTTCTATTGGCCGCCTGCCGTGTGACGTCGCTGTGACGCCGCACGATCTGCCCCCTTAAGAAGGAGGCGGTTTGCCGGCCAGGGCGACATCGCAGGGCAGGTAAGTGCGTGTGAAGCTGCCGTAGTGATAATGTTCGCTACGGCAGCAATCACAAGATATCACAAGATATCGCTGCTGCGATGGAGGCGGGTACTATCGCGCTCGGCATTGCTAGCATCGGCTAGCGATGTCGCAGCGTGCAAAGTACCCCAAAGACTGAATCTGGTTGGATCCAGAAAACAAGCTGCACAATCAGGCTCTAAGCCAGTGTTTCTCAACTCCAGTCCTCAAGACCCACCAACAGATCATGTTTTGAGGTTTTTCTCAATATTAGAAAGGGAATAATTCCATCACCCGTGCAACATTAAGGAAATCCTGAAGGCCTGATTGAGGAAAACTGAAAACATGATCTGTTGGTGGGTTTTGAGGACTGGAGTTGAGAAACACTGCTCTAAGCATATAGACTGCAAGCGGTGTGTGCTTATTACATAGGTAACGGGAAACTAGAAGACAACAGGGTGCTCTGTAAGTCAAGCAATAAGCTGTACGCTATAGAGTTATAAATCCCTCTATTCTTGAGAACAGAGAGCAAGTTACAAAGTTTGTTTTTATAAGTTTTAATGGGTAACTGTTACCCATTTAAAGAACTTAAGACAACCCCTTTATGATTCTAGACTTGTCCCAGTGGTAAGTAACATTGAGAAGCTAACATGTAGAATAAAAATTAGAAACCATACTTCTCACTAGACTTTCCCCCCACTCAAAGCTGCTGCTCTAGTGGCCTCCACAGGACCGGAAATGATGTTACGATCAGTGACCTGACCGCTGAAGCCACTGCTGGATCAGGTCACTGGTGGATTTTCATATCATCACTTCCAGTCTGGTGGAGATTACCCTAGCTGCAGATCTGGAAGGAGGGTTGATTCAGTTGGTAAATATGGCTTCTTTTTTTTTTTTTTTCTTTTAACAATGAGAGCTGTTTGAATAAAAGGGTTTTTCTAAAATTGCATGTTAGGCCTTATCAATAAGATATGGGATAATTAGCTGATTATTGGGGATCTGACAGCTGGCACCTCCAGTGCGATGTTGACTTTTTTTTTTTTCTTGACAGCTAATCAAAATATCATGGCCATATTGTAAACTATCAATAATTATGATTATAAGTGATACATGCTTACAGCCCATAATTCTGATAATATGAAGACATTAGCTGCAGTAAGTAAGCTATAAAATACAGGTGCATCTCAATAAATTAGAATATCATCAAAAAGTTAATTTATTTCAGTAATTCAATACAAAAAAGAAAACGCATATATTATGTTGTAGAGTGATTACAAAAAGAGTGATCTATTTCTAATGTTTATTTCTGCCAATGAAAACCCAAAAGTTATCTCAGAAAATTAGAATAATTACCACAAAACACTTGCAAAGGCTCCCTTTCCATTTAAAATGGTCCCTTAGTCTGGTTCAGTAGGCTGCACAATCATGGGGAAGACTGCTGACTTGACAGATGTCCAGAAGGCAGTCATTGACACACTCCACAAGGAGGGTAAGCCACAATAGGTAGAGTTGAGCGAGTACCTAACTATTCGGACTTGCATACGCATAACGAGTACTGTCTAATACTCGCGTATTCATTTCGAATAGTGTGTGCAATGCAAGTCAATGAGGAAAAACGCACAAAGTAACGAGTAACCCGAATGCCGTACTATTCGTGCGAGTAGCGAATAGTGCGGAATTTGGGTTACTTGCTACATTGCGAGTATTCCCCATTAACTTGCATTGCACATGCTATTCGGAAACGCAAACACGAGTATTAGACAGTACTCATTATGAGTATAGCGAGTGCGAATAGTTAGGTACTCGCTCAACTCTAACAATAGGTCATTGCTAAAGAAGCTGGCTGTTCAGAGTGCTGTATCCAAGCATATTAATGGAAGGTTGAGTGGAAAGAAAAAGTGTGATAGAAAAAGGTGCACAAGCAACTGGGATAAACGCATTCTTGATAGGATTTTTAAGAAAGGCCATTCAAAAATTTGGGGGAGTTTCACAAGGAGTGAATTGCTGCTGGAGTCAGTGCTTCAAGAGCCACCACACACAGACGTATCCAGGACATGGGCTACAACCAGGGGTGGGATTCAAATTTTTAACAGGTTCTCTGTAAACCCCACCCATTTGAAAACCACATCCATTCTGTAACCACACCCATTTTGTTAGCCACACCCATTTTCACACACTTTCCTCAATCAAAAAATCCAAGTAATTTAAAGTAAATTCTCTTTCCCCTTCTTCCCCTCCTCCACCTTCACTCTCCTGTCCAGCACCAGTTGTTCCAGTCACTGTCAGTCATATTGTATTAAACGGTTTTTCTACAATTTTTAAAAATTATTACTAAAGGAGCCCTGCTAAAATTGAAACAAACGACCTTCCCCATACAGATCCTATCCCATCTGGTCTCTTTCCCCTGCAGATCCCATCCCATGTGGTCTCTTCCCCCCCTGCAGATCCCATCCCATTATGACCTCTCTTTCCCCCTGCATATCCCATCCCATTATGACCTCTCTTTCCCCCTGCAGATCCCATCCCATTATGACCTCTCTTTCCCCCTGCAGATCCCATCCCATTATGACCTCTCTTTCCCCCTGCAGATCCCATCCCATTATGGCCTCTTTCCCCCTGCAGATCCCATCCCATTATGGCCTCTTTCCCCCTGCAGATCCCATCCCATTATGGCCTCTTTCCCCCTGCAGATCCCATCCCATTATGGCCTCTTTCCCCCTGCAGATCCCATCCCATTATGGCCTCTTTCCACAGCAGATCCCATCCCATTATGGCCTCTTTCCACAGCAGATCCCATCCCCTTATGGCCTCTTTCCACAGCAGATCTCATCCCATGTGCTCCTTTTCCACTGCAAATCCTGTCCCATATGACTCCTTTTCCCATATAGCTGCCATCTTATGTGATCTCCTTTCCCCATATAGCTCCCATCTTATGTTGTCCCCTTTCCCCATATAGTTGCCGTCTTATGCGGCTCCTCTCCCTGCTCCCTGCATCTTTGGCTCACTGAGCGATTACCTGCTCCAAGCATCGGCGGCCTCTCCTCTGTTTTCCGTCCTCCGCAGCACTCTGCACACTGACGCTGACAGACGGCAGGAGGAGTAGCTACCTCCCCACACTGCCGTGACCTCTCTGCAGCGTCAGCACGTCGCTGCACGCCGGGTCAGGGAGCAGACAGGCTCCACTGAACCCGGAAGTATGGCACTTGCGGAGGTACGGGCGATTCATTTGTGTTAGAGTCTTAAAGACACTAACAAATGAATACAGGGAACCGGATCGCCGGAGCTGTTTCTTGCCGATTCGGGGAACCGGCTTCTATTTTAACAACTGGTTTTCCCAAACCGAACAGAACGGGCTGAATCCCACCCCTGGCTACAAAATGTCACATTCCTTGTGTCAAGCCACTCATGACCAATAGACAACGCCAGAAGCGTCTTACCTGGGCCAAGGACAAAAAAAACTGGATTGTTGCTCAGTGGTCCAAGGTGTTGTTTTCAAATGAAAGTAAACTTTGCATTTGATTTGGAAATCAAGATCCCAGAGTCTGGAGGAAGAGTGGAGAGGCCACAATCCAAGCTGCTTGAGGTCTAGTGTGAAGTTTCCACAATCAGTGATGGTTTGGGGAGCCATGTCATCTGCTGGTGTAGGTCCACTGTGTTTTATCAAGACCAATGTCATTGCAGTCATCTACCATCAAATTTTAGAGCACTTCATGCTTCCCACTGCTGTCAAACCTTTTGGAGATGGAAATTTCATTTTCTAGCAGGATTTGGCACCTGTCCACACTGACAAAAGTACCAATACCTGGTTTAATAACCACAGTATCACTGTGCTAGATTGGCCAGCAAACGCACCTGATCTAAACCCCATAGAGAATCTATGGGGTATCATCAAGAGAAAGATGAGAGACACGAGACCCAACAATGCAGACGAGCTGAAGGCTGCTATCAAAGCAACCTGGGCTTCCATAACACCTCAGCAGTGCCACAGGCTGATCGCCTCCATGCCACACCGCATTGATACAATAATTCATACAAAAGGAGCCCCGACCAAGTATTGAGTGCATTTACTGTACAGACCTTTCAGTAGGCGCCAACATTTCTGAGTTTAAAATCATTTTTTCAGTTGGTCTTATATAATATTATAATTTTCTGAGATAATGACTTTTGGTTTTTCATTGGCTGTAAGCCATAATCATCAACATTAACAGAAATAAACACTTGAAATAGATCACTCTGTGTGTAATGACTCTATATAATATATGCGTTTCCTTTTTTATATTGAATTACTGAAATATATTAACTTTTTGATGATATTCTAATTTATTGAGATGCACCTGTAACTACTGGCAAAGTAAGCATTGTAAGTTCTTAAGTTTAAAAAAAAATCAGACTACTTTTTTTTTTTTTTTTTTTTTTTATGAACCGGTCAAAAAAGTGTCCTGGAATTTATGTAAGGTTGGCAATCCAGCTCAAGTCACCCCAAGAATGAGGGGCTGCAGAGCACTGTCTTGAATGGAGTAGAAGGGCACAAGCTCGGCCTCTGCTCTGTTTATTGTTGATAGGACTGTCAGGGTAAGCTGTTCTCGGCTTTCTCCGACATTTATGAATACAATAAATAGAGTGGGGCCTGAAGCCCCTTTTTCAGAGTCACTGTCACTGATGAACAAAAAGAGCAGACTCCCAATTATCAGCAAGTTGTCCCCTTGCAGTATAACTTTCAATTTTGGGAAAACCCCTTTAACTTTAAAAATGTAGCTGAACTCCCTTAAAAATGTCTGATGAGCTCTGTAAGGGGTAAGCAAAGCTTAGACCACTATGAAGTATTAAAGGGTTTCTGTCAGCAGGTTTTTGCTATGTAATCTGAAGACCGCATGCTGCAAGCATTTTAACACGTTTACTTGTTTACTTGCAATGTTTGTTTTAGCTTCAGGAAATTATTTTTGCTGGACTAGGACATGAATAATTCCTTATAAAATTAAAGGTTTATTAGTATGGATTCAAAATCTATTTATATGAATAGATAACAAAATAATTAAAACAATTTAAATATATATTTATATTTAAATTGTTATTTTGTTATTATGTATTCATATACATAGATTATGAATGCATACTAATAAATCTTAGATGTTAAAAGAATTTTTTCCTGTCCAAATTTTAGTACTCTTATATTTTATAATTTGAGGTCAATTCTGAAATTGCTGGACTAGGTCAGCTACAGGTCAGCTAGTCCAGCACACCGCTTGCTGTGCCATAAACTGCAGCATCGCTCTGATCAGCAGAAGTGCTCATCTACTGTGAGTGTTGGCACTCTGTCGGCTCTCACAGGAAGCGAGTCATGGTTGCGTCAAAGCTGACCCTGCGCTACCATAATAACACATTGGTGCCCCTGCCGCCATCCCCATCCATGGTCGCTAAGAGGTTAACATTAGGCTGAGAGCAATGCGAGATTTTCTCACATTGCACTCGTGCGTGTCATATGCCATTGTGATGCTGGCTGTAAAGTAAGGCCATGTGCACATGTTGCGTTTTAAACTGCGCTGTGTCATTGACAAAATGCATGCGTTTTGCTTCCCTATCAAAGTCTATGATAAATCAGAAATTTCCATGTGCACGTTGCTTTTTTTAGGCAGCGTTTTGTTTGACAAATAGTTGTCAAAATCGTTGCATATAAAAAAGCAGCATGTCACTTCTTCATTGCATTTTGGTTGCATTTTCCACCCATTGAAATGAATGAGGTGTGTCAAAAGTCAACCAAAATGTTTAGCTGTGCGTTTGCACTGCATTTTGGTTGCATTTTGGATCCGTTCTTGTCAACAAAAATGCAGGTCTCTCTCTCTCTCTCTGTCTCTCACTCCCCCCCCTCTCTCATACTCACCGATCATCGGCACGGATGTCACACTGCTCCTGCGGACTCTCCTGCTTCTGAAAGTGCCAGCTGCTCATTAGGCTCATAGTCACTTCATCCACTCATTAGGCTTATCTCATATTCACTTCTTCCCCCACCCACCGGCGCCTATGATTGGTTGCAGTCAGACACACCTCCACGCTGAGTGCCAGTTGTCAGACTGCAACCAATCACAGATGCAGGTGGGCGGATCTATATCATGCAGTACAATAAATTAAATATAATTTTAAAAAAACGGCGTGCGGTCCCCCCCAATTTTGATACCCAGCCAAGATAAAGCCACACAGCTGAGAGCTGGTATTCTCAGACTGGGGAGGCCCATGTTATTGGGAGCCCCCCAGTCTAAAAATATCAGTCAGCAGCCGCCCGGAATTGTCGCGTCCGTTAGATGCGACAGTCCCAGGACTTTATCCGGCTCATCCCGAATGTCCTGGTCCGGTGGCAATTGGGATTATAAGGAGTTAATGGCAGCCCATAGCTGCCACTAAGTCCTAGCTTAGTGATTGCAGGCGTCAATGAGACAACCCCGATCACTAAACTTTAATTGAAAGTAATAAACACGAACACCGAAAAATTCTTTATTTCAATTAAAAGACAATAAACCACCCTCTTTCACCACTTTTTTAACCCCAACACAACACTCCAGGTCTATTGTAATCCACACGAGGTCCCAGGATGCTTCCAGCACTGCTATATCTGACAGTGAGCGGCCATAGAGCACCACCGCTCGCTGTGAGCTCCACGCAGCAACTGAAGTGAGTCGCGCTATCAGTGGTGACATCACTCAGCTTAACCGCGGCCACAGCTGGAGTCCTCCACCTGTGACAGCAAATCATCCGAGTGACTGAAGTGAGCCGCACGATCAGCGGTGCCGTCACTGAAGGACTCACCTGTGACCGCAAATCAGGCCACGACACAGATACAGAGCCGCGCGATGACAATGAACTGGGGTGAACCTCTTACCTCACAGCTGCGGGCCCCACACTACTGCCTGTGTCGCAGCACTTACGTCAGAAGTTCACCAGAGTTCATTCTCATTGTGCGGCTCTCTCTGCTTTCAGTGGCCAGTCATTCTCTATGGTGCTGCTGTGACAGAACAGGGATGTAGCAGAGCTGAATTGCCGTGGGACTGCACTGTCAAAAATGCATTCAAAACACATGTTTCCAGTTGTCAGTCTGCCACAGGGTGCTTTTTTTTTTGTCAAATCAAGAACGCAGCGTGCGGACATACCCTTAAGGCCACTTTACACACAGAGATAAATCTTTGGCAGATCTGTGGTTGCAGTGAAATCATGGACCTATTGTTCCATTTATACACAGCCACAAACCTGGCACTGATTGTCCACAATTTCACTGCAACCACAGATCTGCCGCAGATTTATCTCTGTGTGTAAAGTGGCCTTTAGGCTGATTTAATTATGGGACTAACTATTTCATTCACAGGTCAGAATCTTACTCAAAAAAAAAAAATCTCTGTCACTTCTATTAAAGGGACTCTGTCACCAGGTTTTTGCTCCCCTATCTGAGAGCAGCATAATGTAGAGACAGAGATCCTGATTCCAGTAATGTGTCACTTACTGATCTGTTGTTGTCATTTTGATCAAATCAATCTTTTCTCTGCTGCAGATCTAGCAGTTATACAGAGCTCATGAATATGCTGGACTACCTGGCAGCACCCCAAGTAGTCCTCTAATAATAATAATAATCTACTGCAGATTAAACAGTGATTTTATCAAAATTACACCAAACAGCTCAGTAAGTGACACATCGCTGGAATCAGGGTCTCAGTCTCTACACCATGCTGCTCTCAGATTAAGTGGCAAAAACCTGGTGGCGGATTCCCTTTAAAGTACAGTCCCACCTAGCGATATTGCCGCACGACCGTGATATGCACAAAATTGTATTAGTAGGCAGTCAGTTTAAAAAGTGCGTCTCTGCCTCATCATAGCTGCCTGTCCTGCGGTGGTCCCTACTGCGGACCCCACACTGATTTCATTTTATGGATAACTCTACCAGTCAGTATCACATGGCTCAGTCCTATGGGTCAGGTGTGGCCATGTTTATTCTGAGAGACTAATCAAGTTATTGTGGATCTACAGTGTTACATAATGAGAACATCTACAGTAAATGTAATCCCTGAGCGCATAAGGACACTGAGCTTTATACCCACAAACACTGAATTCATTCATTTCACTGCTTTACTCTGTGGTATTTAAGATGTTTTATTGGGATCACCAGAGATTTTATTAAATACGCTCAGGCTCACAATTGTTCCCTACTGTGAGCAAAGTCTAATAAACACAAAATCACATTTTAGCATTTACAGAAACGTGGGTTTTGTTTTTTGTTTTTTTGAAGATTACTAAGAAGTCTATTAAGGGACCTTTGGAAAAAAGAAAAACGTCAGTAAGCGTCTCCAGGCAAAGAGAAATTGATGTAAAGGTGCAAATGTATTGTATGGACCTCACATTTCTGAGAATAGTAACTAAAACAGTTAGAGAATATCCAATCATCCAAATATTCTGTGTTACATAAACACGAAATGGACAGAGATATTGGAACCCATCTCTTTATCATTGAAATCTAGTTTTTCATTTGTCTGTTCCCCTTGTGTATAATATCCAGTACTTGGCCACAGAGGCTCCTTTAAAACCTTTGTGATTCAATGGATCCTTCTAAAGAGATCACTGAATTTGAGCGTGGTCCTGTAATAGGACGTCACCATTGTAACAAGTCAGTTTGGGAAATTTGTTCCCTCCTAGATATTCCAAGATCAATTGTGAGCGGTATTATTGAAAAGTGGAAGCGTTTCCGAACAGAAAAACTGTTGCAATCACATGTTACAGACTGGGTCACAGAATGCTGAAGCACTTAGTGCATAAAATCACCATTGTTTGCAGACTACATAACTGCAGAGTATAACCCTCCTTTCGTATTAACATCTGCACAAAAAGAGAGCACTGGGCTCTACATGGCATGAGATTCCATGGCCAAGCAGCGGCATGCCAGCCTTACATGACCAAGCACAATGAGAAGCATTGGATGGAGTGGTGTAAAGCATCCACCATGACTCTGAAGCAGTGGAAACGTACCGTATTTATGGAGTGATGAATCCCACTTCACCATCTGGCAATCTTGAGGATGTGTCTGGGTTTGGGGAATGCCAGGAGAACGTTGCCTGACTGTATTGTGCTAACTGTATAGTTTGGAGGAGGAGCGATAATGGTATGGGGCATTTTTCAGGGGTCAGCCCAGCCACTTAGTTCCTGCAAAGGAAAATCCTAATGCTTCAGTATACCAAGTCATTTTGGGCAATTTTATGCTTCAAACTTTGTGTGAACAGTTTTGCCAAGGCCCTTACCTATTCCATCCTGACTGTTCCTTAGTGCACTAAGGAAGGTCCATAAAGGCATGGTTGGCTAAGTTTGATGTGTAGGAACATGACTTGCCTGATGTCAGCATCATCAAACTCTGTTGGGATGAACTAGAACAGAGATGATGAGTCAGGCCCTCTAATATCATTTTCTGATCTCACAGTTGGTTTTCTGGATGAATGGGCAAATATCCCCGCAGACCAACAGAAGATTCCTGTAGTAAGACTTCCCAGAAGAATATATGCAGTTATAATTGGAGAAGGGGGACCAACTCTGTATCAAAGAGGTATCCACTACTTGAACAACCCCTTCTCAATTGCTGTATTCCCCATGGTAGCATAAAACCCACTATAACCAATTAACTTACCATTAATAAAGAATAAATACTGAGACACATGACATTTGGATAAAAATGGCCGTGGTGTTTTATTATTGGTAACTTGATAAATTAAAATCACCATATTATTAAAAATAAATAACCATAAAATTCCATAAATACCACCATAAAGTACCATTAACCACTTATAAAACCACAATCCACCCAACATAGTTGGGCGATTTTTCCCCAACTAATAAAACATCACGACAAAAAATTAATGAACAGTTAAAAACCATGACTTTACACTGGGAGGGCGGGCGGGGGATTCTTCTTTCTTCACAGCTGGAAACTGACACAGCTGGCTCACAGCTGGCTCCTTATAAAGGCAAGTCTCCTGCATATTTACCTCTGTCCACCAATGACAGACTTTAAAATTGGCGCGCAGCAGGCTGACCAATCACACAGCCTGCTCGCGTTACTCACAGGGGGCAGATTAACCCCATAAATTCCCATCATAACTACTTCCATTACCACCACGCAGCAGGCTGACCAATCACAGCAGCCTGCTCGTGTTACCACATGAAGGGAATTAACCCTTCATTCCCCATACTGAATTTGGCACCGCTGAATGCCACAACTTAAACTTGTAACACCTATGAACATAACGTCAGGGGGCCCATGCCACCATGTAATCACCAGGCTATACGCTGCTGGTGATTATACATGGTAGCATAAAGCCCACTATAACCAATTAACTTACCATTAATAAAGAATAAATACTCAGACACATGACATTTGGATAAAAATGGCCGTGGTGTTTTATTATTGGTAACTTGATAAATTAACCATATTATTAAAAATAAATCACCATAAAATTCCATAAATACCACCATAAAGTACCATTAACCACTTATAAAACCACAAACCACCCAACATAGTTGGGCGATTTTTCCCCAAACGGCCGAGTATTAACAATACGAGGCCCCCCCCAAACACCGCAGCCATTTTTCTATCATATTCTGCATACCCACATTAAAAATGTCCAGACCAACATCAGAGAGATGTACCCCATCTGACCTGTATAGGCCAGCCGTAAAACCTTCCAGATCACTATGGCAATACGAGAAGTCGCCCAAACTAACAAAAAATTTTGCCATGTCACGATTGACACGTTTCCTTATTTTTTCCAAAAAGGCAAGCTGGCCATTCCAGACCAGTCTTGGTACAATTTCAGAAAAAATCAGCGCTGAATAAGGAAAAAGGTTCTTTATTAGCGCAAAATCCCTGTGGAAATTAGATAAGTCCAATGTCTTTATTTTACCTATGTCATTCCCTCCGATGTGTAAAATTATGAGATCAGGATACGGGTGAGTCAACAGCATACCTTTTAGGGTGCCAACCAATTTAGAAAATTTCAGACCCCTTATACCGCACCAAAAAACATTTACTAGTTCATACTGAAAAGATAAGTTCTCTGTGTAACTTCTACAAGCCGCTCTCCTCTGCGCCCAATGTATAAACGAGTGACCTACAAGCCAAATCACCATTGGGCCTAGAATTGGAGAGAAACAGAATAAATTAATTATAATAAATTAGGGCGTATATACAACTGATAGCGGTTTGACGCCCATCTACCAATTTTACCAATTCTTTTTCCTTTGAGGCCAGCTCTTGCTGCCTCGGTAGCAGCCCCGATCCGAAAAGAATGTGATGAGAAGTTGGAGCTATCTAGCTGTAATTTAACCATACATTTTTTTAATATTGCATTAAATTGAAACTTAGTGGCAGGAGAACCATCTACATGTAAAAACAACAAACCCGGGGTATCCCCCCGTACAGTAAGCCATTGACATAAATTGGTGACGGGGCATATACATGAACCCCGTAAAGGGCGCAACTTCACAGAACACCCTTTACCAAGTTGGTCCATTTTCGACCTACTAATAAATAACACAGCACCAGAGTCAGATACATTAACATCCTTCCTATATAAACCCGAGGTGTTGCACCGACTATGTGACAACAACTCACTTATCCTGAGTGCTGCAAAGAAACAAATCACGAAAGCTGCACGAAATAAACATAACTCAAAATTATTAAAACAAACTTCACTCAACATAAACCATAAACTTTCTAATAGATTCACGGATATAGGCCTGCGGCGATAAGGCACCACACAACCTTTTTTACAACCCTTTAGTGCCTGCCGAACCGCAAATAAGCTCAATAGAGACTCCTCACCATATAATTTTAAGAAAAAAGAGATTCCACAAAATGTTTTATAAAAAAGGTATAACGATAACCTAAACCAACATAAAAATTCAAAAAACCAAGTGCTGTAGACACATCACACTTGTGGGGAAACAGATTCCTGGAATCACAAAATTGATTCCAAGCCAACCAAGCAGCCGAGTATGCCTTCCAAGTCCCTGGTGCAATAGAATTTTTAATGGAAGCTGCTACTAATCCAAAATTGCCTCCCATAGCTGGGACGGGCATGCAGTCAAAAGGGGGTCCATTTTTCCTGAACTCTCCCTGAATTCCTCTAACCGCTGAGAAGAGAGGTAAAAAACGGAAGCATTAGTGCATTCAGGAGCAAAACGAGCCTTCAACCAAATATTCCACCTCAAACACAAAAGGACCAATTTTCGCAATATACCACCTAGAAACCTACACTTCACCACCAAGGTGTTCAAAGCAAAAACCAAACCTTGACAATGTGATATGAGTATAATCCTCTTATTCCCTAGTTCCTTAAGGCCCCGTCACACTAAGCAACATCGCTAGCAACATCGCTGCTAACGAACAACTTTTGTGACGTTGCTAGCGATGTTGCTGTGTGTGACATCCAGCAACAACCTGGCCCCTGCTGTGAGGTCGTTGGTTGTTGCTGAATGTCCTGGGCCATTTTTTAGTTGTTGCTGTCCCGCTGTGAAGCACACATCGCTGTGTGTGACAGCGAGACAGCAACAACTAAATGTGCAGGCAGCAGGAGCCGGCTTCTGCGGAGGCTGGTAACCACAGTAAACATCGGGTAACCAAGAAGCCCTGTCCTTGGTTACCCGATATTTACCTTTGTTACCAGCCTCCGCCGCTCTCACTGTCAGTGCCGGCTCCTGCTCTGTGCACATGTAGCTGCAGCACACATCGGGTTAATTAACCCGATGTGTGCTGTAACTAGGAGAGCAAGGAGCCAGCACTAAGCATTGTGCGCTGCTCCCTGCTCTGTGCACATGTAGCTGCAGCACACATCGGGTAATTAACCCGATGTGTGCTGTAACTAGGAGAGCAGGGAGCCAGCGCTCAGTGTGCGCTGCTCCCTGCTCTCTGCACGTGTAGCTGCGTGCGCTGGTAACCAAGGTAAATATCGGGTTGGTTACCCGATATTTACCTTAGTTACCAAGCGCAGCATCTTCCACGCGGCGCTGGGGGCTGGTCACTGGTTGCTGGTGAGCTCACCAGCAACTCGTGTAGCCACGCTCCAGCGATCCCTGCCAGGTCAGGTTGCTGGTGGGATCGCTGGAGCGTCGCTTAGTGTGACATCTCACCAGCAACCTCCTAGCAACTTACCAGCGATCCCTATCGTTGTTGGGATCGCTGGTAAGTTGCTTAGTGTGACTGGACCTTTACCCCAAATATGCACTGAAACAAAAACCGGAAAAAGCTCCAATAACACCTGTTTCTCCAGCAAACCTTCCGACAACCAAGCTGAAGGCCATGAAGAAAAGCACCAGTGTGTACGAAAAATCGTACCGAACCCCACTTCCTTAGACACCCCTGTAAACCAAAGTAGATCCTGAGACAACATAAAATCCTGCTGAACGCAGCTAATCCCGTTAAAACTTTCTAAAAATTCATACCAAATTGTTAAATCCTTCCTCATCTCCCACGAAATTCTAATGTGTGAACCTGAACACCTAACACCCTTAGTTGCATCATACAAACGTCTTGAAAACACTCTCCCATTGGCAAAATTCTTAATGCAAAGTTCAAACTACCCAGAAGAGATTGGAGCTCTCGCAGGGTACACTTTTTCTTCACTAAAAAACTCGCAATACAGCCTTTTAACTTCATAATCTTCTGGCCAGGGAGTCTCAATTCCATTTTTTGTGAATCCAAAACAATCCCTAAAAACTCGAGCTCTGTACAAGGGAAAACTGTTTTATCATGAGCTAACGGAACCCCAAAAAACTTCATCAAACCCAAAAATTTATTTAGTAATTGCAAACAACGTCCTGACCTACCAACAAATAAGAAATCGTCCAAATAATGTAACATACCCCCCTCTGAAAACCCCTCTTGAACTGCCCAATACAAAAACGTGGAAAATGACTCAAAATAATAACATGATAAAGAAAAACCCATAGGGAGGCACCTGTCAAAATAAAAAGAACCCTCAAAACAAAAACCCAAAGAATTAAAACCCAAGGGGTTAATTGGCAGAAGCCGGAAGGCAGACTTAATATCTGATTTGGCCAGGAAACAATCCGGGCCAAACTTCCGTAACAAATCCACTGCCTCATCAAAAGATGTGTAACTCACCGAAGATGCATTAGGTTCAATAGCATCATTCAGTGAGCTACCTGTTGGATAAGACAGGTGATGTATGATCCTAAAAGAATTAACCTCCTTCTTGGGGACAACCCCCAAAGGTGATATCCTAAAATTTGTAAACGGAGGAAATTCAAAAGGACCAGACACCCTGCCCAACAACAGTTCTTTTTCAATATGTGACCTGACTACCTCCTTATGACTATCGACCGATTGTAAATTCTTAGTTACATTACAACCTATACCTTCAAAAGAAGGTACAGGAAAACCAGCCTTTAACCCACTAAGAACCAGAGCTGCCTTCGGCCTGTCTGGAAAACGGTCTAGCCACGGGAGCATTCCTTCCAGGCTCACTGGAGTCTGAGCCTTTGAAAAACTGCTCCCTAACACCAGATGGCTGTACCGTGGACTGACCATGCTTTTTAAAACATTTAAACAAGGGGTGAGCCCCGCCACAAAACGAGCACTCATGGCGAAAGCGACAGGTACCCTGCCACTTGCATGAGGACTCATTGAATGCAAAGCACACCCCCCTTTTTGAATTGACATTCACCTGCTGACTGTGAGGGTTCTGTCGCTGAGGCAGCATTAAATTCAGCCATAACCCGACATCTTTAACACCCCACTTGACAGCAGGGTGAACCGCCAATTTCTGTCTGAAAGACTCATCGTAATTCAGCCACGCTAAGCCACCGAAATTACGATAAGCCTCCAAAATACAATCTTGGTGTTGAAACAAACCACTACACAATTTAGGAAACTTCTCCCCAAGAACTGCAGCATAAATGGAGAAAGCCTGTAACCATGAATAAAATGATTTAAAATTTTTCTTCCTCTCTGAATCAACCTCTTGTTTTCCATCCGGTTTCTCCACTTTATGCTGCAGTTCCCTAGCAACCGGTAACAGAGAAAAGATATCTACATACTCTTGTCTCCAAATCTTTTCTTTAATGGAAGCACTGCGATGAAAACCCAAAGGGGAAACATCACATGTCAGTGCTTCCTTTAAATGAGACTCTGCCACCCCAGGGAACCTGTCCTGAATAGAAACTTCAGCAACAGGTGCCTGGGGAAGCACTACATGGCCCCCAAGCAACTCGGACAAAGTCCTAATGACCATATATTTAACACAATTAATATTGGGTGCTCCAGCAAGGGGGCTCTCACCATGTCCTCCGCTCCCGGGTCCATCCAACGCGCTGTAAAGGGGTTGACGACCTCCACTTGCTGCGACGTCCTCTTCGGATTCTTTGGTCGAGCTCCAGACCTGCGTCGCCGCCGCCAAAGCCCCAGCTGAGCTCTTTTGCAAAGGGGCCAGCGGCGCGTACAGGCCCGTGAGCGACCCAGGATCTCCGCTATACCCGGCCACAACAGCCGGAGCGGAACTCCCGGCGGCGACTTCCGGGATAATCGCCCGCCGGGCATTCTGGGAGTCGCGCCCCGATGACGCGGCCAAATCTCGTCGGCTTCTTGGGCGGTCTCGCGATGCTCCGGACCCTCCTCTCGCCGGAACTCCCGCCTCTCGCGATGTCTCCGACGCCTTCCTCTCCGCGCCGCGCCGACCGCGAGCAGATGCCGACCTCTTCCTCCCTCCGCCGGACCGCTGGGAACAGGATGCAGGCGGTGAGTAGACGTCGCTCTTCTTCCTCTTCTTCCGCAGGGATCTCCGGGCATCTTCTCCATCTCCGGGCCGCAGAAGCTCTTCCCTCCGCGCCGGAACGCCGGCGGGATCCGGAGCTGGATCCAGGACCACTTCGGCGGCTTCGTTCATCGGCGCCAGACACCTCTTCAGCCACTCCTCGCCGTCCACTGCGCCGACCCGAGCCATCATCTTCTCCAGGAGGGACTCCATCTGGATTCTTCTTTCTTCACAGCTGGAAACTGACACAGCTGGCTCCTTATAAAGGCAAGTCTCCTGCATATTTACCTCTGTCCACCAATGACAGACTTTAAAATTGGCGCGCAGCAGGCTGACCAATCACACAGCCTGCTCGCGTTATTCACAGGGGGCAGATTAACCCCATAAATTCCCATCATAACTACTTCCCTTACCACCACGCAGCAGGCTGACCAATCACAGCAGCCTGCTCGTGTTACCACATGAAGGGAATTAACCCTTCATTCCCCATACTGAATTTGGCACCGCTGAATGCCACAACTTAAACTTGTAACACCTATAAACATAACGTCAGGGGGCCCATGCCACCATGTAATCACCAGGCTATACGCTGCTGGTGATTATACATTATAAAACAGAAACACCCTATACACACTTCCAGCAGCATTCCAGTGATGAAGCCACTGGCTCTCCCAGGGCTTATGTGACATTGTCGCCCAAGCCCTGCAGCCGACCAGCGGCTTCACTTTCACTTCCTTGAATGGAACTGAAATTTGGAAGAAGTCAGATAGCAGCAGCTCTCACTTCTTCTGAGTGTCAGTTTTGACTGAAGAAAGTGAGAATGTATAATCACCAGCAGCGCATAGCCTGGTGATTACATGGTGGCATGGGCCTCTGGAGTTTAATTTTTGTGGGCTACAGGTGTAGGGCTGTGGCATTGAACAGTACTAAATGCAATATGGGATGTTAAGGGTTAATACCCTTCATGTGGTTACACGAGCGGGCTGCTGTGATTGGTCAGCCTGCTGCATGGTTATAATGGAAGATACTATGGTTTGGGAGTTATAGGGTTAATCTGCCCTCTGTGAGTAACGCGAGTAGGCTATGGGATTGGCTAGCCTGCTGCGTGCTATTTTTTTAAAGTTTGTCATTGGTGGACAGAGTAAAAGTGCGGGAATCTTACCTTTATAAGGAGCCAGCTGTGAGCCAGCTGTGTCAGTTTCCAGCTGTGAAGAAAGAAGAATCCCCCGCCCGCCCTCCCAGTATTTATTTATGTCTTTTAAACTGTTTTTTATTTTTGTCGTGATGTTTTATTAGTTGGGGGAAAATCGCCCAACTTTGTTGGGTGGATTGTGGATTTGGTATAAGTGGTTAATTTGGAATTTTATGGTTATTTATGAATTTTTTATGGTTATTTATTGGTTTTAATTATATGGTGATTATTTTAATTCTAAAGTTACCAATAATAAAACACCACGGCCATTTTTATCCAATTTTCATGTGTCTGAGTATTTATTTAATTATTAATGGTAAGGTAATGGGTTATAGTGAGCCTTATGCTACCATGAAGCGGCCGCTAATTGGCTACAGAGCTCTTCTGACATATCATCACTCAAGCCCCAAGAGAGGGGCCGTCATCGCTGCAACAACATCGGAAGCACATATAGCCTGTTTTTAGTCTATAAGTGGAATATAGCAATTGAAGGGGTTGTCAGAGTAGAGGATAACCCCTTTAATGCCTATGCATTTAGAATAGAGTGTCCTAAAAGCTTCTTTAGGTGTAATATGAAGGTGACCAAATACAGGTGCATCTCTAAAAATTAGAAAATCATCAAAAAGTTAATTTATTTCAGTAATTCAATACAAAAAGGGAAACGCATATATTATATAGAGTCATTACACGCAGAGTCATCTATTTCAAGTGTTTATTTCTGTTAATGTTGATGATTATGGCTTGCAGCCAATGAAAACCCAAACGTCATTATCTCAGAAAATTAGAATATGATCTAAGACCAACTGAAAATATGATTTTAAACTCAGAAATATTGGCCGACTGAAAAGTCTGTACAGTAAATGAACTCAATACTTGGTCAGGGCTCCTTTTCCATGAATTAATGCATCAATGCGGCGTGGCATGGAGGCGATCAGACTATGGCACTGCTGAGGTGTTGTGGAAGCCCAGGTTGCTTTGATAGCAGCCTTCAGCTCGTCTGCATTGTTGGGTCTGGTGTTAGATTAGATTCTCTATGGGGTTTAGGTCAGATGAGTTTGCTGGCCAGTCAAGCACAGTGATACTGTGGCTATTAAACCATATAATGGTACTTTTAGCAGTGTGGACAGGTGCCAAGTCAGTCTGGAAAATTACATTTCCATCAGCTTGTAGGCAGAGGGGATTAAGAAGTGCTCTAAAATTTCTTGATAGACGGCTGCGCTGACTTTGCTCTTGATAAAACACAGTGGACCTACACCAGCAGATGACATGGCTCCCTAAACCATCACTGATTGTGGAAACTTCACACTAGATCTCAAGCAGCTTGGATTTTGGCCTCTCGACTCTTCCTCCAGACTCTGGGACCATGATTTCCAAATTTACTTTCATCTGAAAACAATAACTTGGACCACTGAGCAATAATCCAGTTCAGCAATAATCTCCTTGGCTCAGGTAAGACGCTTCTTTCGTTGTCTATTTGTCATGAGTGCCTTGACACAAGGAATGCGACAGTTGTAGCCCATGTCCTGGATACGTCTGTGTGTGGTGGCTCTTGAAGCACTGACTCCAGCAGCAGTCCACTTCTTGTGAATCTGCCCCAAATTTTTGAATGGTCTTTTTTTTAACAATCCTATCAAGGCAGCGGTTATGCCGGTTGCTTGTGCACCTTTTTCTACCACAGTTTTTCATTCCACTCATCCGTCCATTAATATGCTTGGATACAGCACTGTCAACAGCCAGCTTGTTTAGCAATGGCCTTTTGTGGCTTTCCCTCCTTGTAGAGTGTGTTAGTGATTGCCTTCTGTCACTCAGGAACACAGTAAATGTGGAACTATTACTGCTCTGTATATTGGTTATATTGGTGGATTTGCTGAGGAAGAAGTAGGGTAACACTTCGAAAAATGTAGAATGAAACCACCTTACATTTTACCTTTCCTGAATTTATGTCATATTTTCAGTAGCGCAGTAATAGTTCCACATCTACAGTGTTCCTGAGTGACCTTGGCTTTTACCGCACGTGGTCTCTGCAGCAGCTGGTTATAGGCTTAAAATCTGTTTGTGTGACACACAACTTAATAAGATGAGCACATTTCCTTATTTCTTTTATTTTGTATACTGGTTCACACCCATATTGCGCTTTTCTTCCCTTCATGTTTTTGTAGTGACTGCCTTCTGGACATCTATCAAGTCAGCAGTCTTCCCTATGATTGTGTAGCCTACTGAACCAGACTAAGGGACCATTTTAAACACTTAGGAAGCCTTTACAGGTGTTTTGTGGTAATTATTCTAATTTTTTGAGATAATGACTTTTGGGTTTTCATTGGCTGTAAGCCATATTCATCAACATTAACAGAAATAGATCACTCTGTGTGTAATGACTCTATATAATATATGTGTTTCCATTTTTATATTGAATTACTGAAATAAATTAACTTTTTGATGATATTCTAATTTATTGAGATGCACTTGTACCTTTGTCCAGAATGGGCCCTATTCAACGAAGATTTGACAGCAGAATTCTGGCGTTAAAACTTTGAAAAGTCACAAAATGTAGGTGCAACTCAGAGTTTTGCCTGAATTTTATGATTTAGCATTTTCACACATCTTCTCCCAGCTCTGACATAATGGGCGAAGGTGGGACGCCACAGCTTGTCTGATTTATGGCGAGTTGTGGCTTTGCCTATGCCAGAAATCTCACTCCAGTACCTGACTGAAGTGAGATTACACTCCACTCATCAGGCGCTCCAGACTCATAAAGGGGCAGGCACCTCTTCATGAAAAAGGAGCGTCTTACTCGGCATGCCCCTCATCAAAACCAACCATCTTGATGAATCAGGTACATTCTATACAATATCTTGACACTTGTGCTTTTTTTTGCATTGCAGTCATCTGCAGAAAAAATGTATTGCATTCAGATTACTGGAGCAGAAACTGCAGTCTCCACTCTGGCTCACACAATATGGTAGTGACAGGACTCAGAGGATCGTGATGAAGCCAAAGTAAAGTTGTGGAGGTGAAACTGAGAACACCACTAAAAAGGGGTATAAAAGTTTTTGATTAGTTACTCCCAAAAGAGCTAAAAAATAAGATAGCAGACATTTCTGCATTTTGTAAACTCTACAGAACAACAAATCTTTTCCTATTCGAAAACTCAATTTTTGTCAACATTTTCCAGGAAATTAAATTGCTTGTGAATCGATTAGCCATAAACTGAATGGATGCCAAAGCTTCCAATTGCCCTGAAAAGATGTATATGAAACTGTGAGGCCTCCTGGTACTGTATGCAACCTCTTTCTAACACTTTAATATACAGTTAGGTCCAGAAATATTTGGACAGTGACACAATTTTCGCGAGTTGGGCTCTGCATGCCACCTCATTGGATTTGAAATGAAACCTCTACAACAGAATTCAAGTGCAGATTGTAACGTTTAATTTGAAGGTTTGAACAAAAATATCTGATAGAAATTGTAGGAATTGTACACATTTCTTTACAAACACTTCACATTTTAGGAGGTCAAAAGTAATTGGACAAATAAACCAAACCCAAACAAAATATTTTTATTTTCAATATTTTGTTGCGAATCCTTTGGAGGCAATCACTGCCTTAAGTCTGGAACCCATGGACATCACCAAACGCTGGGTGTCCTCCTTCTTAATGCTTTGCCAGGCCTTTACAGCCGCAGCCTTCAGGTCTTGCTTGTTTGTGGGTCTTTCCATCTTAAGTCTGGATTTGAGCAAGTGAAATGCATGCTCAATTGGGTTAAGATCTGGTGATTGACTTGGCCATTGCAGAATGTTCCACTTTTTTGCACTCATGAACTCCTGGGTAGCTTTGGCTGTATGCTTGGGTCATTGTCCATCTGTACTATGAAGCGCCGTCCGATCAACTTTGTGGCATTTGGCTGAATCTGGGCTGAAAGTATATCCCGGTACACTTCAGAATTCATCCGGCTACTCTTGTCTGCTGTTATGTCATCAATAAACACAAGTGACCCAGTGCCATTGAAAGCCATGCATGCCCATGCCATCACGTTGCCTCCACCATGTTTTACAGAGGATGTGGTGTACCTTGGATCATGTGCCGTTCCCTTTCTTCTCCAAACTTTTTTCTTCCCATCATTCTGGTACAGGTTGATCTTTGTCTCATCTGTCCATAGAATACTTTTCCAGAACTGAGCTGGCTTCATGAGGTGTTTTTCAGCAAATTTAACTCTGGCCTGTCTATTTTTGGAATTGAATGGTTTGCATCTAGATGTGAACCCTTTGTATTTACTTTCACGGAGTCTTCTCTTTACTGTTGACTTAGAGACAGATACACCTACTTCACTGAGAGTGTTCTGGACTTCAGTTGATGTTGTGAACGGGTTCTTCTTCACCAAAGAAAGTATGCGGCGATCATCCACCACTGTTGTCATCCGTGGACGCCCAGGCCTTTTTGAGTTCCCAAGCTCACCAGTCAATTCCTTTTTTCTCAGAATGTACCCGACTGTTGATTTTGCTACTCCAAGCATGTCTGCTATCTCTCTGATGGATTTTTTCTTTTTTTTCAGCCTCAGGATGTTCTGCTTCACCTCAATTGAGAGTTCCTTAGACCGCATGTTGTCTGGTCACAGCAACAGCTTCCAAATGCAAAACCACACACCTGTAATCAACCCCAGACCTTTTAACTACTTCATTGATTACAGGTTAACGAGGGAGACGCCTTCAGAGTTAATTGCAGCCCTTAAAGTCCCTTGTCCAATTACTTTTGGTCCCTTGAAAAAGAGGAGGCTATGCATTACAGAGCTATGATTCCTAAACCCTTTCTCCGATTTGGATGTGAAAACTCTCATATTGCAGCTGGGAGTGTGCACTTTCAGCCCATATTATATATATAATTGTATTTCTGAACATGTTTTTGTAAACAGCTAAAATAACAAAACTTGTGTCACTGTCCAAATATTTCTGGCCCTGACTGTAAATGGCCCCTTAGTAATGTTAAAAAGTGACCTCAACATATCTAGCTATGGGTAAACGGATGGTAACGGGTGGTAAACAGCAGCCAGTTCACACATTAATCTTTACTACTGTGCTGTCACATACTATATATACAGTTTGTTTACTGTTCTATGGCTTCCTCTCCCCATGTCTATGGCTAAGCTGTGGTATCCTCTCGCTATGCAGATTCACCTCAAAATAGCTGCTGTATTTCCTGCCTCAGCTTTTATACAGGCTTTGATAGTCCCTCATGATGGACTGTACTATATATCATGTGATGTGATAGATGCATGGTATTATTGGATTACATGGCCTTGTCACACCCAAGGCCATGTACTCCTTTTCTGGCTGATGCAATGTGTAAAGCCATTGCACTATTTTAGGCAATTCGCTTGAGGTGATTTGCAAATTGTTCAAATTAGCTGAATTCAGTGAATTCCTAAAATTGCCACAAACATCCTATTTGCATTGACTCCACTTGTTCCTCTCTACTGAACATGTTTTAAGCCATCACTATTTAGGTGCAGAGTACATCCCTAAATCTATATCAAGATTTATAATCATTCTGCTAACAATGCTTATGAATTTGGTATTGTATGCTCTGGAAAAAAATTGGCAGGATGTTTAGCTGCAGATAAGTAAATTATTACTATGGAGCACATCTATAAATGCATTTGTATGCCAAACTGCGGCAAAAAAAATCTACATTTTGGCTGAAAATGTATTGTTCAAAATAAACCAAGTGGATTGCCTACTGCAAATCCTTTCTGCATGAATGTAACGTAAAGCGGGCTTTACACGCTACGAGATCGCTACAGCGATCTCGTTGAGGTTACGGATTTTGTGACGCACATCCGGTCGCTTTAGCGATGCCGTTGCGTGTGACACCTATGAGCGATTTTGCATCGTCGCAAAATCGCTCATTGGTGACATGGGGGTCCATTCTCAAATATCGTTACTGCAGCAGTAACGAAGTTGTTCCACGTCCCTGCTGCAGCACACATCGCTGCGTGTGACACCGCAGGAATGAGGAAGCTCCCCTTACCTGCCTCCCGGCCACAATGCGTAATGAAGGAGGTGGGCGGGATGTTCGTCCTGATTATCTCAGCCCCTCCACTTCTATTGGGCGACGGTTCAGTGACGCTGCTCTGACGTTGCTGTGACGCTGAACGAACCGCCCCCTTAGAAAGGAGACGGATCGCCGGACACAGCGACGTTGCAAAGAAGGTAAGTAGTGATGGGTCCGGGCGATGTTGTGCAACACGGGCAGAGATTTGCCCGTGTCGCACAGCCGATGGGGGCGGGTACGCACGCTGGCGATATCGGTACTGATATCGCAGTGTGTAAAGCGGCCTTAAGGCTAGGTTCTCAAAGGTTTTTGAGGAGTTATTTTTTTTCTTTTTACCCGATGTTTCAAAAACCACCTCATAACTGTTTGGCAAACTTTTCCTTTTTGTTTCTATGTGAAGTCCACTTAGTTTCATGTAAGTAGTGTTTGAGGTCTTAGGGTTTTTTTCCCCCCCTTGAAGAGGTTTTAAAAAAATTGCATGTCACTTCTTTGGAACTGATCCTGATTAAATTGGCTTCAAAATAAGTAATTTCAAATCAAAAGGCTGCAAATTTTCAAAACCACATCAAGAAAAGCTTCAGAAAAGAAAAACTACCTCTAAAAAAAACCCCCGGTTTCCAATTGAAAAATTCTGCCATTTTTTTTTTTGTTTTAAGTCTAAAAGCTTTCTGTGAACAAAGCCCTGTACTTATCTAGGAAAGAGCTGTAATGACCCTTTTAAGGAACTAGTTTTGAAATGCGCTCTATATGCAGTGAACAGTAGAGAGAAGCCTAATAGACTTCCAAGACCAAAAGGCACCCAACAAGAAGGTGAGGCATAATGATGAGCGAACAATACGATGCTCGAGTGCTCTTTACTCTTTAGTGGAATGCTCTGACGGGCTCGAATAACACCATACAGAGAGCCATAAAGATAGCATTTCCAAGGGAGGGATAGCAGGGTTTTGTTTTTATTTGGCACCTACATCCGAAAATATTGGCTCTCATTGGGGGTAAAAACACCAAGCATACCCAAGCACCCTGATGCACGATCGAGTATCGAGCAATGGCGAGCACGCTTGCTCATCATTAGCAAGGAGGTCTCAAAGGATTATGTACCGTAGTAACTAAAGGCAACAAGCAGCATTGAAACACATTCAAATGGAAGTCTTATATGTAAACCATATGCAAATTAACTCCTAATGAGACCTGAAACTTTGGACAAAATCAGATTGGGTTTTTATCTACTTTTGCCATCTACATTATAATATACTCTGGCCAAAATAATGTGAACACTTGACCCTCACACATATGAGCTTGTTGGACAGATCATTGCAAAGTAGATATGAAACTATGAAGTGGAGCTTCTTTTTTGAACCTATAACATCATCCACTTTTCTGTGAATGATTTTGTGTATATCGTTAGGAATTTGTGTCCAATTAGCCAAAATATGATTTGTGAGGCTATGCACTGATCTTGATATTTATTGACCTTACTTTGTGCACAGGGACTAGTAATGAGCGAGCACTATCATGCTCAGGTGCTCGGTACTTGTAACAAGCAGTCAAACGAACTTGACCCGAGTATCGAGTATAATAGAAGTCAATGGGAAACTCTAGCATTTTTCCAGAAAATCTCTCTCATTACTAGTAGTAGACCATTTATCCCAAAACTGGGAAGGGCCTTTTCCAAATTCTTGTTGGAAGCATACAATTGTCCAAAATGTCTTTGTATGCTGATGGGTTATGATTCCTCTTCACTAACAATAAAGTACCTAGGGCCAAACCTTGAAAAGATACCCTTTACTATTAACCCTCCTCCATCAGACTCTCAGTAGGCACAACGCATTTCAGTAAGTAGTGTATTCTGTTCATCTGTAAAAACATAGATCTGTCCATTAAATTACAAGGGAGTGAATCCTGACATGCCACTCTGGACATTTTTCCACTACTCCAGATGTTTTAGTAGTGATTTTAGGCTCATATATCTTCCATCTGAAACCTGTGTTTTTGTGGTCTACAGCTTTATTACTATTTGATTCTACTTCATAATGTCAGAGCATTTATGGTTACAAAGTAACCAGCGTTTCCTTTTATTTTCCATAAATCAATTGTACACGTGAAAATAATAACATAGAAAGAATATCTTTATCAGAGGAATCTGCCTCTTTCACCACCTGGACTTATTATTCATTCTGGATATTCTCAATTCACAAGCAAATATGGCTTCAGTGACCACAGATTTTCCCAATTCTGAGATAAATGACAGCTCGTGCTCATAATGTTCAATGGAGAGAGGCCCTATAGGGTGTTCAGTTCAAAAACCGAATCTCGGCTTCGCTCATATCTAGTTACGGCTGAGAACTTGCCACTGTCGTTTACAAAACATTTTTTAAAGAAAAAAAAAATCACTTGATCTAGAGGTAGAACAGCTATTTTCCCTGCAAAACTCTCCTGGCTGATTGTAACGCCTGCACAATTTTGCAATGTAAACGCTGCACAATCAAGTGATTACTTGTTTTCCAATCACAGAACTGCAGTGACTAATGGCTCATCTGGTTTTTACCAGTGGTCCCGATGCTGTGTTTGGCCTTAAGGAGGCTTTACACACAACAACATCGCTAACGAGATGTCGTTGAGATCACGGAATTCGTGACACATATCTGGCCTCGTTAGCGACGTTGTTGCGTGTGAAACGTACAAACGACCGTTAACAATCAAAAATACTCACTTGATCGTTGACTCGTCGTTCTAATCCCAAATATCGTTGCTGTTGCAGGACGCAGGTTGTTCGTCGTTCCTGAGGCAGCACACATCGCTATGTGTGACACCCCAGGAAAGACTAACAACACCTTACCTGCGTCCTCCAGCAACATGGTGGGTGTCACTTTCTTTCGACTGCACTCTGCCCCTCCGCTTCTATTGGACGGCTGCCGTGTGACGTCGCTGTGACGCCACACGAACCGTCCCCTTAGAAAGGAGGCGGTTCGCCGGCAACAGCGACGTCGCTAGGCAGGTAAGTACGTGTGATGGGTCCTAGTGATGTTGTGCGCCACGGGCAGCGATTTGCCCGTGACGCACACTGCAGGGAGCCAGCGCTAAGCAGTGTACGCTGGTAACCAAGGTAAATATCGGGTAACCAAGCAAAGCGCTTTGCTTATAGTAACCCGATGTGTACCCTTGTTATGTGTGCAGGGAGCCAGCGCTAAGCGGTGTACACTGGTAACCAGGGTAAATATCGGGTAACCAAGAAAAGCGCTTTGCTTAGTTACCCGATATTTACCCTTGGTTACCAGCGTACACCGCTTACACAGAGTCGGTGCTCGTTGGTCTCCCGCCGTCAAACACGCCGAAGTGTGCTGCATACACAGCGCGAGACCAGCGAGCAAACAATGAACCAGAACAGTGTGTAACGATCAGCAATTTCACAGCAGGGGCCAGGTCACTGCTTAGTGTCACACACAGCGAGATCATTGATGAGGTCACTGGTACGTCACAAAACCTGTGACTCAGCAGCGATCTCGCTATGTGAGAAGTACCCCTAACTCTGTTTTTCTATAAAGATTGCATGCCTGTGTGCTTGATTGTATGCACCTGTTTGCAGTGATTGAGACAGAAACACCTGAAAACAAGCAATGAATTTCTAATACTTTTGCTGTGACTATATGAAACAACTGCATCATAGCTGCAACCCATAACTGCATTTGGAGCCATTTTTAGACTTGACTAGCCCAGTTCTTTAAAACGTTCATCTGAATGTAACCTAAGGCGGGCTTTACACGTTGTGACATCGGTAACGATATATCGTCGGAGTCACGTCGTTAGTGACGCACATCCGGCGCCGTTACAGACATCGCAACGTGTAAACCCTAGGAGCGATGATCACCGATCGCAAAAACGTCAAAAATCGTTGATCGGTGACACGTCGCTCCATTTCATAATATTGCTGCTGCTGCCGGTACGATGTTGTTTGTCGTTCCTGCAGCACCACACATCGCTATGTGTGACACCGCAGGAACGACAAACATCACCTTACCTGCCTCCACCGACAATGCGGAAGGAAGTAGGTGGGCGGGATGTTATGTCCCGCTCATCTCCGCCCCTCCGCTTCTATTGGCCGGCCGCTTAGTGACGTCGCTGTGACGCCGAACGCACCTCCCCCTCCCTCCAAAGTGTGTGTGTGTGTGTGTGTGTGTGTGTGTGTGTGTGTGTATATATATATATATATATATATATATATGTAATATATATATATATATATATAATATATGTATATGTATATATATATATATATATATAATATATGTATATATATGTATATGTATATGTATGTATAATCACCAGCAGCGTATAGCCTGGTGATTACATGGTGGCATGGGCCCCCTGACGTTATGTTCATAGGTGTTACAAGTTTAAGTTGTGGCATTCAGCGGTGCCAAATTCAGTATGGGGAATGAAGGGTTAATTCCCTTCATGTGGTAACACGAGCAGGCTGCTGTGATTGGTCAGCCTGCTGCGTGGTGGCAATGGAAGTAGTTATGATGGGAATTTATGGGGTTAATCTGCCCCCTGTGAGTAACGCGAGCAGGCTGTGTGATTGGTCAGCCTGCTGCGCGCCAATTTTAAAGTCTGTCATTGGTGGACAGAGGTAAATATGCAGGAGACTTGCCTTTATAAGGAGCCAGCTGTGAGCCAGCTGTGTCAGTTTCCAGCTGTGAAGAAAGAAGAATCCAGATGGAGTCCCTCCTGGAGAAGATGATGGCTCGGGTCGGCGCAGTGGACGGCGAGGAGTGGCTGAAGAGGTGTCTGGCGCCGGTGAACGAAGCCGCCGAAGTGGTCCTGGATCCAGCTCCGGATCCCGCCGGCGTTCCTGCGCGGAGGGAAGAGCTTCTGCGGCCCGGAGATGGAGAAGATGTACGGAGATCCCTGCGGAAGAAGAGGAAGAAGAGCGACGTCGACTCACCGCCTGCATCCTGTTCCCAGCGGTCCGGCGGAGGGAGGAAGAGGTCGGCATCTGCTCGCGGTCGGCGCGGCGCTAAGAGGAAGGCGTCGGAGACATCGCGAGAGGCGGGAGTTCCAGCGAGAGGAGGGACCGGAGCATCGCGAGACCGCCCAAGAAGCCGACGGGATTTGGCCGCGTCATCAGGACGCGACTCCCAGAATGCCTGGCGGGCGATTATTCCGGAAGTCGCCGCCGGGGGTTCCGCTCCGGCTGCTGTGGCCGGTCACAGCAGAGATCCTGGGTCGCTTACAGGCCTGTACGCGCCGCCGGCCCCATTGCAAAAGAGCTCAGCTGGGGCTTTGGCGGCGGCGACGCAGGCCTGGAGCTCGACTGAAGATTCTGAAGAGGACGTCGCGGCAACATCCGTTCAACGCGATGGAAGGACCCTGGAGCGAGGACATGGTGAGAGCCCCCTTGCTGGAGCACCCAATGTTAGGGATAACGGTAAAGGACATTGTCATTAGGACTCTGTCTGAGCTACTTGGGGGCTATGTAGTGCTACCCCAGGCACCTGCTGCTGAAGTTTCTATTCAGGACAGGTTCCCTGGGGTGGCGGAACCTCATTTAAAGGAAGCACTGACATGTGATGTTTCCCCTTTGGGTTTTCATCTCAGTGCTTCCATTAAGGAAAAGATTTGGAGACAGGAGTATGTAGATATCTTTTCTCTTTTACCGGTTGCTAGGGAGCTGCAGCATAAAGTGGAGAAACCTGATGGAAAACAAGAGGTTGAGTCAGAGCGAAAGAAAAATTTAAATCATTTTATTCATGGTTACAGGCTTTCTCCATTTATGCTGCAGTTCTTGGGGAAAAGTTTCCTAAATTATGTAGTGGTTTGTTTCAACACCAAGATTGTATTCTGGAGGCTTATCGTAGTTTCGGTGGCTTAGCATGGCTGAATTACGATGAGTCTTTCAGACAGAAATTGGCGGTTCACCCTGCTGTCAAGTGGGGTGTTAAAGATGTCGGGTTATGGCTGAATTTAATGCTGCCTTAGCGACAGAACCCTCACAGACAGCAGGTGAATGTCAATTCAAAAAGGGGGGTGTGCTTTGCATTCAATGAGTCCTCATGCAGGTGGCAGGGTAACTGTCGCTTTCGCCATGGGTGCTCGTTTTGTGGCGGGGCTCACCCCTTGTTTAAATGTTTTAAAAAGCATGGTCAGTCCACGGTACAGCCATCTGGTGTTAGGGAGCAGTTTTTCAAAGGCTCAGACTCCAGTGAGCCTGGAAGGAATGCTCCCGTGGCTAGACCGTTTTCCAGACAGGCCGAAGGCAGCTCTGGTTCTTAGTGGGTTTCAGGCAGGTTTTCCTGTACCTTCTTTTGAAGGTATAGGTTGTAATGTAACTAAGAATTTACAATCAGTTGATAGCCATAAGGAGGTAGTCAGGTCACATATTGAAAAAGAACGGTTGTTGGGCAGGGTGTCTGGTCCTTTTGAATTTCCTCCGTTTACAAATCTTAGGATATCACCTTTGGGGGTTGTCCCCAAGAAGGAGGTTAATTCTTTTAGGATCATACATCACCTGTCTTATCCAACAGGTAGCTCACTGAATGATGCTATTGATCCTAATGCATCTTCGGTGAGTTACACATCTTTTGATGAGGCAGTGGATTTGTTACGGAAGTTTGGCCCGGATTGTTCCTGGCCAAATCAGATATTAAGTCTGCCTTCCGGCTTCTGCCAATTAACCCCTTGGGTTTTAATTCTTTGGGTTTTTGTTTTGAGGGTTCTTTTTATTTTGACAGGTGCCTCCCTATGGGTTTTTCTTTATCATGTTATTATTTTGAGTCATTTTCCACGTTTTTGCATTGGGCAGTTCAAGAGGGGTTTTTCAGAGGGGGGTATGTTCCATTTTTTTGGACGATTTCTTATTTGTTGGTAGGTCAGGACGTTGTTTGCAATTACTAAATAAATTTTTGGGTTTGATGAAGTTTTTTGGGGTTCCGTTAGCTCATGATAAAACAGTTTTCCCTTGTACAGAGCTCGAGTTTTTAGGGATTGTTTTGGATTCGCAAAAAATGGAATTGAGACTCCCTGGCCAGAAGATTACGAAGTTAAAAGGCTGTATTGCGAGTTTTTTTTTTTAGTGAAGAAAAAGTGTACCCTGCGAGAGCTCCAATCTCTGCTGGGTAGTTTGAACTTTGCATTAAGAATTTTGCCAATGGGGAGAGTGTTTTCAAGACGTTTTGTATGATGCAACTAAGGGTGTTAGGTGTTCAGGTTCACACATTAGAATTTCGTGGGAGATGAGGAAGGATTTAACAATTTGGTATGAATTTTTAGAAAGTTTTAACGGGATTAGCTGCGTTCAGCAGGATTTTATGTTGTCTCAGGATCTACTTTGGTTTACAGGGGTGTCTAAGGAAGTGGGGTTCGGTACGATTTTTCGTACACACTGGTGCTTTTCTTCATGGCCTTCATCTTGGTTGTCGGAAGGTTTGCTGGAGAAACAGGTGTTATTGGAGTTTTTTCCGGTTTTTGTTTCAGTGCATATTTGGGGTAAGGAACTAGCGAATAGGAGGATTATACTCATATCACATTGTCAAGGTTTGGTTTTTGCTTTGAACACCTTGGTGGTGAAGTGTAGGTTTCTAGGTGGTATATTGCGAAAATTGGTCCTTTTTGTGTTTGAGGTGGAATATTTGGTTGAAGGCTCGTTTTGCTCCTGAATGCACTAATGCTTCCGTTTTTTACCTCTCTTCTCAGCGGTTAGAGGAATTCAGGGAGAGTTCAGGAAAGATGGACCCCCTTTTGAATGCATGCCCGTCCCAGCTATGGGAGGCAATTTTGGATTAGTAGCAGCTTCCATTAAAAATTCTATTGCACCAGGGACATGGAAAGCATACTCGGCTGCTTGGTTGGCTTGGAATCAATTTTGTGATTCCAGGAATCTGTTTCCCCACAAGTGTGATGTGTCTACAGCACTTGGTTTTTTGAATTTTTATGTTGGTTTAGGTTATCGTTATACCTTTTTGTATAAAACATTTTGTGGAATCTCTTTTTTTCTTAAAATTATATGGTGAGGAGTCTCTATTGAGCTTATTTGCGGTTCGGCAGGCACTAAAGGGTTGTAAAAAAGGTTGTGTGGTGCCTGATCGCCGCAGGCCTATATCCGTGAATCTATTAGAAAGGTTATGGTTTATGTTGAGTGAAGTTTGTTTTAATAATTTTGAGTTATGTTTATTTCGTGCTGCTTTTGTGATTTGTTTCTTCGCAGCACTCAGGATAAGTGAGTTGTTGTCACATAGTCGGGTTTATATAGGAAGGATGTTAATGTATCTGACTCTGGTGCTGTGTTATTTATTAGTAGGTCAAAAATGGACCAACTTGGTAAAGGGTGTTCTGTGAAGTTGCGCCCTTTACGGGGTTCATGTATATGCCCCGTCACCAATTTATGTCAATGGCTTACTGTACGGGGGGATACCCCGGGTTTGTTGTTTTTACATGTAGATGGTTCTCCTGCCACTAAGTTTCAATTTAATGCAATATTAAAAAAAAAAAAAAAAAAAAAAAAAATGTATGGTTAAGTTACAGCTAGATAGCTCCAACTTCTCCTCACATTCTTTTCGGATCGGGGCTGCTACTGAGGCAGCAAGAGCTGGCCTCAAAGGAAAAAGAATTGGTAAAATTGGTAGATGGGCGTCAAATCGCTATCAGTTGTATATACGCCCTAATTTATTATAATTAATTTATTCTGTTTCTCTCCAATTCTAGGCCCAATGGTGATTTGGCTTGTAGGTCACTCGTTTATACATTGGGTGCAGAGGAGAGCGGCTTGTAGAAGTTACACAGAGAACTTATCTTTTCCGTATGAACTGATAAAGGTTTTTTGGTGCGGTATAAGGGGTCTGAAATATTCTAAATTGGTTGGCACCCTAAAAGGTATGCTGTTGACTCACCCGTATCCTGATCTCATAATTTTACACATCGGAGGGAATGACCTAGGTAAAATAAAGACATTGGACTTGTTATCTAATTTCCACAGGGATTTTGCGCTAATAAAGAACCCTTTTCATTATTCAGCGCTGATTTTTTCTGAAATTGTACCAAGACTGGTCTGGAATGGCCAGCTTGCCTTTTTTAGAAAAAATACGGAAACGTGTTAATCGTGACATGGCAAAAATTTTTGTTAGTTTGGGCAACTTCTCGTATCGCCATAGTGATCTGGAAGGTTTTACGGCTGGCCTATACAGGTCAGATGGGGTACATCTCTCTGATGTTGGTCTGGACATTTTTAATGTGGGTATGCAGAATATGATAGAAAATGGCTGCGGTGTTTGGGGGGGGCCTCGTATTGTTAATACTCGGCCGTTTGGGGAAAAATCGCCCAACTATGTTGGGTGGATTGTGGTTTTATAAGTGGTTAATGGTACTTTATGGTGGTATTTATGGAATTTTATGGTGATTTATTTTTAATAATATGGTTAATTTATCAAGTTACCAATAATAAAACACCACGGCCATTTTTATCCAAATGTCATGTGTCTGAGTATTTATTCTTTATTAATGGTAAGTTAATTGGTTATAGTGGGCTTTATGCTACCATGTATATGTATATGTATATGTGAGATCAACCATGAAGGATATGGGGATGAAAAAAGACAAGCAAAGCATAAATGACACAGGGCTTTCTTAGCACTGCTGCCACTTGGTGCAAGAGGCTGCAATGGTCAGATCTTTATTTGTTCTAAGTAATATTCAGATATGGCTTTGGTGATGGTAAGGAAACCTTTTGTAAAGGGAACCTTTATTGTGCACATGGCTGTGGAGAACATTAGTTATTTTCAAGGAGGCATGATTATGGCTTTTGTGGCCCCTCTTTTGCTGGATAAAGCCCTGCCCACATGACTGGGACTGGAAGAGGACTCCCAAATATTTATTTATTTAAGCATGGAGGTGGTTTTTCAGGCTTAAAATGTGACAGGTTCCCTTTATGAGTGAATCTGTAATCACAGTGATATCACTGGTGTAATGCTTACTGATACAAGGGCAGGCACACACCCCAATTCCCAGCGACATGCAGACACCATAATGCATATATCCCAACTTTAACAGTTGAGCATAACGCACCATGGCAATTTTTATTCCATACTAAACCTTTTCCCTAACTATACGCAGTCCTTTGAGTGCCCAAACAGGAATATTTCTCCTATTAGAGCCAATTGGTGTTAACAGTATAATGCCCTCACAGCCACCCATACAATATGCAGCACCCACAGCTCTCCACACACAGTATGATTTACCTAGTGTCTCCCCACAAAGTATTGTGCCTTGACAGCTACTCATAATATATTCCCCCTTATAGTATGATGCTTCCAACAGCTCCCCTACAAACAACATCAGGCTATGTGCGCACGTTGCGTAAAAACATGCAGTTACGCTGCGCTTTGTAGCGCAGCGTAACTGCATGCGTCCTGCGTCCCCTGCACAGTCTATGGAGATTGTGCAGGGGCCGTGCGCACGTGGCGTCTAAGAGCGCAGCGCTTCGGCTACTGCCGAAGCGCTGCGCAAAAAGAAGTGACATGTCACTTCTTTCCTGCGCTTTGCCGGCAGCTCCTGCTCTGTCTATGGCAGGAGCTGCAGGCAGAGCGCATGGAATCGGCGCTCACTACGGACATTTCTGCAGCGATCTAAAGCGCACATGTGCTCTTCAGATCGCTGCAGAAATTTCTGCAGGGCTTGTACGCAACGTGCGCACATAGCCTCATGCCTCCAACAGCTCCCACAAATACAGTATTATGCCCCAGAAATCCTCCCACACAGTGTTTCCACCAATGTTCCACACACACATACAGTATGACGCCCCACACAATTTACCCATACACAGTATGATGTCCCCCACAATCAACCCACATACTGTATGATGTCCCCATGGCCACCCCACAGTACATTTCCCAATGCCCTCATACATTTTTTTACCCACAGATAGTAAGATGCCCTTTGTGTCCCCTCTAAGATACACACCACACAGTATGATGCCCCTTGTGTCCCCCACACACAGTATTATACCTCTTATGTACCAAACACACAATATGATGATCGTACAGTCTCTACACAGAATATTCCCTCACAATATCATGCCCCTAGTGTACCCTCCACCCCCTCAAACAGTATGATAATCCTATCGCCATCCACGGTATATTTCTCCACACATTATGATGCACCAACAGCTCCCTCATGTATAGTATTATACACCCCAAAATTTGCCAACACACAGCATGATGCTCCCCACAGTGCCCCTCTGTACACAGTATAATACCCTGACTGCCCCCTCACAGTATGATGCCTCCACTGCCATCCACAGCACCCCATAAACAGTAAGATGCCCCACCTCACACAGTCCCTCACCCACAGTGTGATGCATCCACATAAGCATCCCTTTTACTTGTATGTCCTGTGTCTCTGCTGCTAGTCACATGACCTGAAAACCTTGGAGCTCCTTAAGTTTCAACTCAGAATGACCAGTGGAGTAATTTAGAATACAGTAGGGATCTGCCGGCTCCTTGCTTCTCCTTTTGTATTCAACTGTATCTGTGTCCTCTGGACACCAATACATTGAAGTTAGGACATACTCCCAACCTTCCAGTAGAGCTCCCCGAATTTGTGCCTGTTCTGCTGGATGGTTGGACGTATGATAATGATATATACGGTAATGACATATATGGGGGAAGGGTAAGGATTAATATATTTTTGGATGGCCGCTTACACACTGAACCATTTATGACAAGTTGGATGCTTAGTGTTATACTTGTACATAGACATGGATTCTATATTGTGCCAGTCACCTGGTCATGTGTAGAGCATCATACCTTTTAGTGACGCGCCCATACTATTAAATCAAGTAGGCTGCCGAGCACATTCTCCACTTAAACACTATTGCCCTCCTTTCCCAGTATCACAAGACCAGATGGGCTCTGTCATTGCACTGGGTTGGCATATATGTATACCCCAAAGCCAGATCTGCAGGCACTGCTATTATCTCTTGTACTTACATAGGGCCCATCTTTGTATTCCCGTTTGTATGAATTTTCCAAATATATACTGGTAGGTAAAACTGGCTCCCAATAAATTGTAGTACTATTAGGGTACGTGCCCATGATCAGTGTTTGCAGCGTTTTGGATGTAGCGTGTTTTCACTGTGTCCAAAATGCTGCGTTGTACAGTACAAGCACAGTGGATGGGATTTCTAGAAATTTCGTGCCCACTATGCTTTTTTTTTTTTCCGCAGCAAACACTGACCTGCGGTGCAGCTTTCCAAGCCACAGCATGTCAATTGTTTGCTGTGGATTCGCATGCATCCTTTGCAGGGAGGACACAAGCGAACGACCGCAGCACACTGAACCCTGATCGTGGGTACAAGCAGCTGCGTTCTCCTGTGGAGGAAACTCGCGGCCCCGCAGGTCAGGACACAGTGAGTCCTGATCGTGGGCACGTACCCTTAGGCTGAACAAAAGTATAAACACAACACTTATTTTTGCTTCCATTTTTCATGAGCTGATCTCTAAGAATTTTTCTATGTACACAAAAAGCATTTTTCTCTGAAATATTGTCCACAAATTTGTCTAAATCTGTGTTACCATAGTGAGCACTTCTGGATGTGCTCACTGTTTATGATGCACTGTATGTGAACTGGAATAAAGCAGATTTCGTATGTCGGAGCCGGACTTTAAAGGGGGCTTTACACGCAACGACATCGCTAACGAGATGTCGTTGGGGTCACGGAATTCGTGACGCACATCCGGCCGCGTTAGCGACGTCGTCGCGTGTGAAACGCACGAACGACGGTTAACAATCAAAATTACTTACCTGATCGTTGTCCGGTCATTCTAATCCCAATTATCGTTGCTGTTGCAGGACGTCGTTCTGCATCGCTATGTGTGACACCGCAAGAACGAGGAACATCACCTTACCTGCGGCCTCCGGCAATGAGGAAGGAGGGAGGTGGGCGGGATGTTACGGCCACTCATCTCCGCCCCTCCACTTCTATTGGGCGGCCGCTTAGTGACGCTGCTGTGACACCGAACAAATCGCCCCCTTAGAAAGGAGGTGATTCGCCGGCCACAGTGACGTCGTTAGGCAGGTAAGTATGTGTGATGGGTGTAAGCGATGTTATGCGCCACGGGCATCGATTTTGCCCGTGACGCACAACCGACGGGGGCGGGTGCTTTCACCAGCGACATCGCTAGCGGTGTCGCTGTGTGTAAAGCCCGCTTTACCCTTTTCTTTTGTATGAATAAAATGCACCTGTGTTCGTTATCCATAACATATTCCTGCCCATACCATAACCCCACCGCCACTATGGTCCACTCTATTCATAACATTGACATCAGCAAACCGCTCCCCCACAGGACGTCATACACGCAGTCGGTTATCTGCCTTGTACAGTAAAGACCTTGATTCATCCATAAAGAGAGCTCCTCTCCAATGTGCCAGACACCATCGAATGTGAGCATTTCCCAACTCAAGTCGGTTGTGACAACTAACTGCAGCCATGTGGAGACCCTGATGAAGATGACGAGCAGCAGATGAGCTTCTCTGAGACGGTTTCTGACAGTTTGTGCAGAATTATGTTTTTCATGCAAACTGATTGTTGCAGCAGCTGTCCGGTGGGGCCAGTCTCTGATGATCTAGGACAGGGGTGGGAAATTACTTTTCTCATGGGGCCGCATGAGAAATTGGGATGGTTTTAGAGGGCCTAACATAATTAACTCAGTTCTACCCAATACTGTATACAGTATATATACTATCCCTTCATAAACAAACAGTAAGTTACGGACTGTGTGACCCCTCGTGACCCTGCACGCACACATGCACACATGTCCATTTTTTTCTCCAGCAGCACGGGTGTCACACGGATCGCACACTGATGTGATCTGTGTGACATCAGTGTGACAAATACCAGAGAAAACACAGGTCTTTTTAATAAAAAGATTTTCTATATTTACCTCTCTCCAGCGCTGCGGTCTCTGGCTCTGCTGCCTCCCGCTCCTTATCGCCGGTAATTATACTCACTGAATATTCACTGCAGTATATACTGCACCTGTAATATACATCACTACATCCCCATATACATCACTAGACCCCCTATATATACTACACCTGTAAAACTACATTCCAATATACTACATCACTACACCCAAATATTACTCACCAGTTACCCCGCCCCCCATTGTCCCCTCAGGTTATTACTCACCTCTCCCTCCTCAGGTACCTCCGTACGGGCCCTCGCCGAGATGCTTCTCTTGTACGGGCCCCCGCCGCTGCTTCTCTCCGTACGGGCCCCCGCTGAGATGCTTCTCTTGTATGGGCCCCCGCCGCTGCTGTTCTTGTAGGGGCCCCGCCGCTGCTTCTCTCCGTACGGGCCCCGCCTTCTGCAGCTTCTTCTCCTGCCGGGCGGGAACTTTTCAAATGACACACATGCGCGCCGTACTGACGACATTAGGGCGCGCGTGTGTGTCACAGAGAAAGTTGCCGGGCAGGGAACAGAGGACAGATTCCTGCATTCCGCTGCCTACGCTGTGCGGCGCTGCAGGATCTGTCCTCTGTTTCCTGCCCGGCACGCACCGTGTGATGAGGGCAATCTGACCACGGGCCTCCCGGAGCCTGGAGCTCCGGACAACAGGTCAGATTGCCCTCATCACTGACCAGCCAGCAAGGACGCCCTGAGCCAGGCTGGCCGGTCACAGAGAGTAGGCGGGCCGGATGTGGCCCGCGGGCCGCCCCTTGCCCAGGTTTGATCTAGGAGGTGAAGATGCTGGATGCTGGTAGTTACACATAGTCTGCAGTTGTGATGTCGGTTGGATGTACTGCCAAATTCTCTGAAATGCCTATGGAGACGGCATATGCTAGAGAAATGAACCTTCAATTCACGGGCAACAGCTATGGTGGAAATTCCTGCAGTCAGCATTCCAACTGCACGCTCCCTCAAAACCAGCATCATCTGGGGCATTGTGCTGTGTGATAAAACTGCACATTTTAGAGTGGCCTTTTTTTTTGTGTCCAGCCTAAGGCACACCTGTGCAATAATCATGCTTCTAATCAGCATCTTGAAATGCCACACCTGTGAGGTGGATTGATTATCTCAGCAAAGGAGAAGAGCTCACTGACACAGATTTACACAAATATATGCACAATATTTGAGAGCTAAAGGCCTTTTGTGCACATAGAATAAGTCTTAGATCTTTGAGTTTAGCTCATGAAAAATGGGAGCAAAAACAAGTGTTGTGTTTTATATTTTTATTCAGTGTAATAATGTGTTTTATATCTTTTCTGATGTAGAAAAAAACTGATATCAGCTCCACAAGATGCAAACGACATTTGTGTACAGCAGTGCAGTGTATGTTGGTGTTGAGTGAATCAGGAAATGGCTTGAATTTAGAGACAACTTTAGTATCGGGGCTTTTAAGTGGTCTTGTTACTTTTTTGTCCCAGAAGCATTAGTTTTGTCTGTTTTGTCGCAGTTCAGTTTGTGTTGCGTCTCCTTATGGGGAGTCCTGTTTCACACATAGTTGGCATGAAATAAACAAGCACATGCTCAACCAGGGGAGGGAAGATTGTTTTGCAAATGCAGATGTTTTTCAGTGTAGTACCGAACATGCCCACTAGGGGGAACAGTTGATCTGTAAAAATCCACATTTGGCTGTAAATTGGGGAGATCCATCCCATTATTGCACACGTGCAGTAGACATAAACAGGGGAGGGGAAGAGGGGAAGCATGTCATCTGTGATCCCGCCCAACACCCAGCAATAACAAGCAGTGCCTTTGCTGCTACTGCTGCTGTGTGCGCTGTTCTTTGGCGTGCACTCTCATGCTCTGGTCCTATGAAGCAATCCTGCAGCCTTCTTTGATATTTTTTAAAAACATCTACCATGGCCACTGCCACCAGCAGTAAAAGCAGTATCAATGGGATGATAGGGGGATCAATGCAGTCTCCAGGCTCATATAGTCTGGATCACATTAGAAGGCAACAGCGCATGGATCCTCGCAGGAGACAGGCTGCCCTTTCCTTCCTCACCAACATCTCACTGGATGGGCGACCACTGCAGGCTAATGGGGCAACAAGGGAGGGCACTGCATATGCTGTAAGCAAAATTCGACAGACTTTCCAGCTTGCAGAAAAGGAATTAATTCATAATACATCTCTTAATACATTGCCTGCAAATAATCATCAACTCCTTACACAGCACAGCAAGACAGGAGTGACCTCACCATCAGGACCATTATCTTGTTCCTTGGGTGGGAGGCAGGAGATGGTGGAGCAGGGGAAAAAACACCACTTAAGTGAGTATGATGAGGAAGAGGAAGAGGATGCTTTCACCAGCAATGCTCCAGTACCAGCATCCACAGGGATCCCTGTACCACTGTCTTGTGCGGGGAGCAGAGGCCGCCTGAATTCTCTTACCTCTGCCATTCTACCAGCTGCATTTTGCAGGACTTCTGCTGCTCCCATTTTCAGCTGTAGTGACCAAATGCAAAGTGGAAGTGGAAGTGCCTTTGAAATTCAGAGATCACGGTAAGGAACTTTTTACGAATATTGTAAAATATTTTTAGGGTAAATTTGTGTGCAGGACATTTTTCACAATATATTAAAGTTGGGTGGGGTGGTCCACTTTCAGGAAAGTAGGCCCCAAATTGTAAAATACCTAAAATAATTTGTATTTGTATAGAACCAACAAATTCCACAGCCCTTTTGCCATTCAAAGATGCAGAAATAAAAATCTCTGCAGGTACTCGACTCCCCGACACTGCTCTGATCCTGGTGCATTGGCTGCAGCGGTGACGTCACGTCAACAGCGCATATCACCGCTCCAGCCAGTCGCTAAACTCCGTGCTTGTGTACTTAGCTCAGCGGCACGTGCGGTCAACTTCAGCACAGCCGCTAATCTCATTGACTGACTAGAGCGTTGACGTGCACTGTTGGCTTGACATCGCCGCTGCAGCCAAAACACCAGGATCAGAGCAGCAGCGTTGGACCCAGGGAGGGTGATTACCAACTGAGTTTGTTATTTTAGACCATTTGAGAACCATTTTTCTTAAATTGGAGACCCTCTTTAATATTGAAATTTAAACATTATTTTGTTAAAAGATGTCCAAAATGGCACATTTCCAAATTCTGCGATGAGCGTCGCCAATGCACATACTTGCTGTGAGCCTTTCACAATTAGTAGGTGTTATGCACTTGTCCTATTCAATACCTGTGAAACGAGCACACATCCTGGCAGGTCTGTACATGTGGGATGTCACCAGCGCCACTCAGTTCCACATCAGTAACCAATTTAACAGGTCTATTATTCTGATACCTACATGGAGATACAAAAAAAGATATACAAGACTTTGTGTTTTTTGCCAGCCTTCTTAGCCATACCTCTTAAAAGCTGTGGGCCCCATTCTTTAAGATTTAATGATGGGTTGCTGGAGTAAGTTGCGCCTAATTCATTAAAAGGCATATGCCACTTATTCAATCAGTTGCATTCTACAGCTGGCTTGCACTTCTACCGGAAATGTTACTCCAGTTAGAGACTGGAGTACCATTTCTGCCATAAGATATGTCATATCTTTTCATGAATTTGTCAAGCGAGCTTTGCCACAATCTGTTGCTCCACCCACTTTGGTGGAGTTGCCCAAAACTGGTGTGAAAATGACAAAAGTCGCACATTTTCTTAGCAAGTTTGCATTGCACAAAGATTTTGTGACATATCAAGGTGTTTTACGCCAGAAAACTGTCAAACACGTTTGTAAATTTTCCATGTCATCAGCCATTCTGTAAGCTAGCACTGCTCTGGCTTGCAACACACGTTGAAGGGATTGTCTAGAATTAGAACAACATGTCTGCCTTCTTCCAAAACAGCAGCATACTTGTCTACAGGTGGTATGTAGTTTTGAAGGGTCTATAATATGTTGCTCTCAGTTGAGGTACAGAATCCAGGTGACGTAGTCCATTTAATTCCAGTGCCTTAGCTCCTGTGAGAGCAGCCTGTCCCTGATACGCCCCTTTGACAAGGGTATACAGTAATGGATGAAAGTGTTGGTACCCTTGAAAATGTTTCAGAAAATTAAGTATTTCTACTAGAAAATTTTTGCAATTATACACGTTTTGTTATATGTTTATTTAAGTTGTGTGTATTGAAACAACACAAAAAACAGAAAACGGAAAATTTGACAATTTCACACAAAAACTCCAAAAAATGGGCCAAAAAAAATTGTTGCCACCTTTCCAATTGTGGGTAAACAACTTTGTTTCAAGCATGTGATATTTGTTCAAACTTACCACCTGTGGCAAGTAACAGGTGTGGGCAATATGAAAATCACACCTGAAACTAGATAAAAAGGGGAGAAGTTGACTCCGTCTTTGCATTGTGTGTCTGTGTGTGCCATACTAAGCTTGGAGAACAGAAAGAGATAAGAGAAGAGGCTGAGAACTTGAGAACCAAAATTTTAAAAAAAAGTATCAACAATCTCAAGGTTACAAGTCCATCTCCAGAAATCTTGATGTTTCTATGTCTATGGTGCACAACATAATGAAGAAGTTTACACCCCATGGCACTGTAGCTAATCTGCCTGGACGTAAATAGCAGAGAAAAAAAATTTGAAGAAGGGTTGTAACACAGGCTCAGGGTGCATCAGTGTCAGGGTGAATGATGCATCAACATCGATTTGAATGAAATTAAATGCTATGGCAAGTGACCCATGAAGACCCCACTGTTAACACAGAGACATAAAAAAGCTAAAATGCAGTTTGCCAAAATGTACGTGAGTAAGCCAAAATCCTTCTGGGAAAGCGTTTTGAGGACAGATGAGACCTTAGATAGAGCTTTTTGGTAAGGCACATCATTCTACTGTTTACCGAAAATGGCCTACAAAGAAAAGAGCACAGTACCTACAGTCAAATATGTTGGAGGTTCAAAGATGTTTTGGGGTTGCTTTGCTTCTTCTGGCACTAGGTGCATAGACTGTGTTCAAGGCATCGTGAAGATTACCAAAGGATTTTGGGTCACAATATAGTGCCCATTGTCAGAAAGATTAGTTTGCGTGCAAGGTCATGGGTCCTCCCGCAGGACATTGACCATACTTCAAGAAGCCCCCAGAAATGGCTAGAAACAAAGCACTGAAGAGTTGTGAAGTGGCAGCAATGAGTCCGGATCTAAATCCCATTGAACACCTGTGGAGAGATCTTTAAAATTGCTATTTGGAGAAGGCGCCTTCAAATATGAGAGACCTGGAACAATTTGCAAAAGAAGAGTGATCCAAAATTCCAGTGTAGGGGTGTAAGAAATTTGTTGATGGTTATAGAAAGCGATTGATTGCAGTTATTTCAAAGGGTGTGCAACCAAATATTAAGTTGAAGGTGCCAACAATTTTGTTTGGACAATTTTGGGGGTTTTGTGTGAAATTATTTCCAGTTTGCCTTTTTTTCTACTTTTTTTTTTTTGTATTGTTCAAATATACAGAATGGAAATAAATGTATATAACAACACGTGTAAGTGCAATATTTGTTTGGTAGAAATACTGTTATTTTCTGGAGCAATTTCAAGGGTGCCAACACTTTTGCCCATGACTGTATTATAATACCCAGTTGTCAATTCTACAACAGTGCAAAGTTATGAGAAAGGATGCCAAATAACTATTTCATGGATAATAAAATTAAGTATCAAAACAGACAGGAGTGGTGACATCTATATATATAAGTGCTGTTGTGATTACTTGCTAATCCCACCCCTCGTACATTACCACACGTGGCTCCTCCCCCCGCGCCCATTAGTACACGCGGCTCTGACCCCCCTGATCATGTGACCCCTGACTCCTCCCCTCCATGTGCAATGTAGTGTCACGGTGATTAACCTGTCACAATGATTAACCCTTACACTGCTAGCCCACCGGGAAACCCAATATTCAAGGCTGCAGTATAGTGCCACGGTGATTAACCCTTACACCCCCCCAACCCGCCGGGAAATTTGCCAATATTCAACTCTGCAGTGTAGTGCCACGGTGATTAACCCTTACACCCCCAGCTGTATACAGCTAACTGTATACAGATCGGGGAGCTGTATACCTTGGGGGAAGGACAGCTGTATTAATTTGGGGAGCTATATACCAGGGAGGTGAGCTGTATATCCTTGGGGGGAGGAGAGCTGTATACCCTTGAGGGGGACAACTGTATACCTTGGGGGGAGAAAAGCTGTATAACCTTGGGGGGGGGGGCTGTATACCCACAGCAGAGTCCTGTATACACTGAGGAGCTGATCTTAATGGGCGTGTCGAGCATTAGCTGGCTGGAAACAGCTAGTAGCTTTCATATTAGAAAAAGTCAGATGTACCTGAAGTGATGAGAAAATTTGCTGCCACTGCAGCGAAGGTCAGCAGAGAATGCAAAGCAAAGCGTGATGGTGCTGAAGGACAGCCATGGACATATAGAGTCAGGCCATGAGTTTGCATATAAAATTTCCTGCTGCTCCCTTCTAGAATACACTGGACATTGATAATAATTGTTAGCCAGCAAGTGACAGCTCCGTGCCTTACCTGCTGACCTATACCAGAGTACACCTCTCCAAGATCTTATTTTTGCATGTGGACAATATGCAGGACAAGATGCAGATGAGTCTGGTTACACTGTAGGAATGATTGTGCACTTTAGATGGGCATCTGCCAATGTTACCATGTAAGTTTACATATAATGTTGCATTTGCATGGAACCAAACTGATGACCAACCATGACCATTTGTGACTTGGCAGCCTTCATCTCATATGCCCCTTGTCTCACATTTTGCACTCTTGCCTTGAAACAATAGTCATATGTGCTTTAAAGGAGTATTTCCATCACCAAGATCCTATCCCAATATGTGGTATGAATAGTAATAATAATTAATAATATATTAGTAAATGCAGCCAATTAGAAATTTTAGTATTGTTCTGATTCATTGTTGCTTACTTCATGTTCAAGGCATTGCAGGACCTTAGGTATCCATGGTTAAGACCACTAGAAAATAATTAACTACCGTATTTTGCGGCTTATAAGACGTACTTTTCCTCCCAAACATTTTTGCGGAAAATGAGGGGTGCGTCTTACAATTCAAATGCACGTGGGGCCTGCGGGGCGCTGTGCTGTGTTGCAGTGCTGTGGGCTGCTGTGCTGCGGCGTGACAGGGCATCCTAAAAATGGCTTCAAATAATGGGGCCCGGAGGTGGTGTGTGCGCAGATGGAGCTCTCAGCTCAAGTTCTCACCTGCGCACGCACCGCCTGCGGCCCATTGATCTCCCAGCAGCGGATATAGGGAAAATGGCGCCCGGAGGTGGCGCTTGCGCAGATGAGATCTCCGCCTGTCATTGAGCCGATAGCTCAATCTGCGCACATGCCAACTCTGGGCACCATTTCTTTGAAGCCCACACCACCGACAGTTTCTGCAAGTTGCCTACCTCACAGTATCTGGGACACCCGCCGGCTGCACTGCCCACAGCATCAACCTGCTCCACCACCGCCCCTGCTTCCTGTGACCCCGCTCAACAATCACTGCCATCCCACCCCTGGTAAGTGACCACCGGATTGTAAGACTGACCCCCCCGCCTCACCCCCCTGTCCCCCATTTTTTTTTCTCTTTTTTTATTTTTTTTTTTCTCTAAATCTCGGGTGTGTCTTATAAACAGAAAAATATAGTAACTAACTGTCACTATATGCGTGGTTGTAAGTATTGATCCTTAAGGACCTGCAATGCCCTGAACATGAGGTAAGCGACAAAGTGAATCAGAACTATACTACATTTCTAATTGCAGGTATTTGCTAATCTTTTTATTACACCTAGTACATGTTAGGATAGGATCTTGGAGATGGGAATACCCCTTTAAGGACTGATCAGACTGATGTCAGGAACAACCAGGTCATGCAGTAGATTTAGGTCACAACACCCATTGTGCCTGACAATTCAACAGTCTTGGAGACATATTTCCCTTTTTGTAATGTTAGCCCATTTTGCTTGGATAACCCATATAATGTCTTTTAGTAAACCACTATCTCTATTTTGAGTCCTGCTGGCAATTTATCATATGTCGTCTGCTAGGATCTATCTAAAAATAAGAGCGCTGATAGTGTAACACCAAAGGACAGTGTGGTAAATGCAATAGAATACACACTCACCTAGTAAAGTTGTGAAAGTCACAACTACTGATACGCATGAGATAATGGCGTCTGCTGCAGCCCCACGTGGAAGAACGTTCAAGAGATATGTAGAAGGGGTTAAATCCGCGCATCAGCCAAATATGAAACTATAATCGTTGATGAAGGATAATATTCTTTTTATTTCAACGGTCTATGCGTTTCAAGGTCAAAGACCTCTTCCTCAGGACCAGTACATCAACAAAAAGCATATTTTCCAGATAAATCCGCAGGTTCCAGCATGTACAGACACTCCCCATGTTATCTTATGGGACATTGGGGAGAGTCTGTGTCCAAACTGCGGAATATGCTGCGGATGTCCCGCAGCCGCACATAACTGCATGTCAATTATCCCTGCAGATTTCCCTTCGGAAATCCTGGCGCTCCACTATAGAGATAGAGGCCGGGACTTCCGCAGGTAAATCGCATGAATGTCCGCAGGTTTACCACAATAATTCCGCTGGAATCCCGCAGCTATGTATAGCTGCGGATTCCGGGGAGCTGCTGCGGTAAACCTGCGGCTGTACCTGCGGATATATCCGCAGGAGTAAGCTCCCGTAAGCACATAGCCTAACTGTCCCAGCATATGCTAGCATAGATAAAGAGATCTTTAGAAGTATTTCTATTTCTTTATGATATGCCAATGAGAACAGGGACTAGTCGCAACAGCGTTACTTCCACTGACTAGTCCACCCTCTTAGCATATTAGCACGTCCACAGGGGCGTGCTAACATGCTATTCAATGCCCCATGTCATCAGCATTGATGGGTGTACCTGTGTCCTGTCACCGCCTCCAATGCTGGGTTTAGGGTCAGTGCGCATGTTGAGAAGTCCTGGCACATACGTTCATGCGCACTATGAAGCCCACTATACATATCCCAGCTTCATAAAGGTGTAGTGTGAGGTCTAGTGACGTCACTTCTGATCATGCGCACTGAGCCTAAACCTGGTGTTTGAGGTGGTGACAGTGGACACATGTACACGTGTCCATGCTGATGACACGGGGCATTGAATAGCATGTTAGCACGCTCCTGTGGGCGTCCTAACATGCTAAAAGGGCGAACTAGTCGGGGGATATAACGGCCTTGCGACTAGTACCTGCGCTCATTTGCATATCATAAAGGATTTTTAGAAATACATTTCCTAAAGATCTGTTTATCTATGCTAGTGTATACAGGGACGGTTAGGCAGGGAATAGCAATATGCACCCAGAACTGCTCGTGGTCCTGACTGAATATTGCACCTGACAGGTTCCCTTTAACATTTCAAGCAAAGTGAAGTTAACAACACTATGGTACTGTCCATTGCTTCTTTTTTTTACCCCTGTAAGCTTCTATGGGGAAAATCGAGAAAACAGATGTTAAAAAAAAAAATGCAATTGTGTTAATGAGTGTTGGATCCCAGTACTTCTGTACTAAAAATAACACATAAAATTGCTATAAATCCACACCAAAATGCAAAAAAACACTGCTGAAACCCAACTGGAGCAGATTGTTATTGCGTGATTTTGTGAAAACCCCTGCAGCAAACATTCAGCGGGAAATAAGTAACAATTGTGCTCATGGGAAAAGTGCCTAAGTTTAACTTTAAAGGGAATCTATCACCAGGTTTTTGCCACCTAATCTGAGATCAGCATAATGTAGGAGCAGAGATCCTGATTCCAGCAATGTGTCACTTACTGGATTGCTTAGTGTAGTTTTGATCAAATCACTGTTTAATCAGCAGTAGATTATCAATAGAGGACTACTTTGCCTGCTGCCAGGTAGTCCAGCATAATCATGTGGTCTGTATAACTGCTAGATCTACAGCAGAGAAAACATTGATTTTATCAAAATGACAATAAGCAGCTCAGTAAGTGACACATCGGTGGAATCAGGGTCTCTGTCTCTACATTATGCTGCTCTCAGATAGGGGACCAAACACCTGGTGACAGAGTCCCTTAAAAAACACATCTTGTACTGCAACTTTCAGGAGTCATTGAGTGGTTTCAGTGCCATAGTTGTCTCCATTGAAGCTCACAGATAAATATATGGTTCAAACACCGTAGTCCTGTTTTACATCCGGAACAATAGTATTGTCACACAGTATTTCATTTGTAATTCACGTAAATAAAGATTAAAGTGAATGCAAATGGTTTTACTAATTAAACCCAGATTTATATTTTTTCAAATCAGTTTTTATTTTATGATTATTTTTTTTATTCTCTACAATAGATATCTAGCCTGAGCCGCTGTTCATATTTAGGAATCACATGGAAATGAGGAATCATTCAGCAATCAGATGGAGTATAGGAAATCGCAGTCTGGAGATATTGATTAGTCATTGATTTCTGTAGGAGAGATGTGACCTGTGCAGCAGGGAGAGGAGGATGTGTCCATCACCCATTGTAAATAGTTGTTTATCTCTCTCTCTCTATCTATCTATCTATCTATCTATCTATCTATCTATCTATATATATATATATATATATATATATATATATATATATATATATATTTATATTTCCAGTCATTTGTATCCTGCTTGTAATGATAATGAGATGATTGCTGAGTAGTGAGATCTCCAGAATCGTGCCAGCCCTGTGTAAGTTGTCATTGTGAAAATTGCAAAATCTTAGGTTTTTTTCAATTTAAATAGTGACGTGAAAAATGTAAAAAATCAACAATAAGTTTTAAAGTTTGATTTAAACTTTAAGATACTTTTTTAATACCTATAAAACTACACTTGAATAAATCAAACCAAAATTGATGCAAAATTCATCTTTATTGCAAAAATTAAGAAGGCTAAAAAATTGCACAGCAGTATGAAATGAAGAAGTTAATAAGTGGCACATAGAAATATCTCATGGGAAAAAAATTTGTACCTCTGTCTATACATGTGAAATCTCAGACAATGTCACCAATTTACAGGAAAAATGACAGTGTACAATATAGAATAAAATTATACTCTTAATCACGAATTGTAAAAAATAAGCAAAAAATTTGCCAAATTCTAAATGTGCCAAAAACTAATATATGGTAGAAACTTCATTCATATAAGGCTGGACTCACACCAGCGTATAGCATCTGATGCGAGAGCATTGGATGCGATATGATAATGACCCCCGGATCAGGCTCTGCTGCGAGTGTGAGCTGAGTGTCATACGACTGTGAAGCTGAGGGCGGGCGCTGTTGAGGAGAGGGAGGGGTTAATCCACCTCCCCATCGCTTCCATTGTCAGCCTTTGCGTATATCGCACTGCACTGGGATAACGTCCTAGTGCAGTCCGATGTTTCTCTTGCACCCATTCATTTGAATAGGTGTGATTGATACGGCTCTCGCAGAAAATCGCAGCATGTTGTGACTTTTCTCGCATCCAGAATCTGCATGTGAGAAAAGCTGACCAACTGCTGTCCCTCATTGACTAACATTGGTCAGAGTGCAATGCGAGAGTTTCTCGCATTGTACTCGTCCATTTTTCACGCTCATGTAAGCGTGCCCTAAAGGTATGCTCACACGAGCGTTGAAATTGGACGAGTGCAATGCGAGAAAATCTCGCATTGCACTCTGACCAATGTTAGTCAATGAGGGAGAGCAGTTGGTCAGCTTTTCTCGCATCCAGATTCAATGATGTTCAAAAGTACAACTCGACCCGAAAAAAAAAGACGTCCTCATATGGCTATATTGACAGAAAAATAAAAAACTTATGGCTCTTGGAAAAAGGGGAGGAAAATATTAAAACGTAAAATCGTCCGGGGATGATGGGGTTAAAAAAGCAATTGCATTTTTTACATGCATTCTTTTCAGGCGCCCCATAAATTCCTATAGGTAAAACGCACTGTTCAATAGCGTTTTTACACACACCGTGGCCGTGAGTTTTCATGAAATCACATCCACTTTACTTGAACTGATAAACGCAGCAGAGTTTCTGAACACAAAGGCATTCACACTAGGTGAGAACATGGCCTAAAGGGAAAAAAAATCTGAAAGTGAAAACCACCGATAGTCACATTTGCCAGTAAGTCGGTTTTACTTCCAGAAGTGTGGAGTAGTGTAACAACAGTTTAGATTATTCTTTTATCGTTTTTCAAAATAAACCGTGACAGTACAGACAGAACATGACGATTATACAATGTTGCCTCATTTCAAACAATGCATCAATTGAAAGCAGTAAATGAGCACAATTGTCTGGAGCGGTAACCAGTCTTTGAATGTAGTATTACTTGAAGTGTTTGTCCTGGCTCCAGTTTCATCTTCGCTTCCTGAAAGCCAAACCTTCTTTATTTTACCATCATCAGAGCTGTATGAACTATGAAGGCTTGGATTTTATTGCAGGGTTAAATATTTTTTCATTTTGAATTGGTTTTGGGTGCTTGCAATTTAAATATGTTTTGCTGTTTTTTTGGTGGGGGAGGGGAATAAATCAGAATTTTGCCATTGTTGTTTTTATGGTTTTATTTCATGACCTGAGGAATGCATTATACCAATGTTGAAATGTGTTGCCCTTTACTTTGGATTAAAAGAGAATGAACAAACTTTTCATTCTTCATCAGTGCTCTATCATTTTCCCATAATTTAATTTTTTTTTAATTTATTTCTTACTAAGCAAAAGTACTTGTACAGGATTGTAGCAGCAGCCAGTTTTTAGCTCACAAAGCCTTGTGACAGCATTGAGGTAGCAGCACGCCTATTATAGGTGAAAATAGTACCGTAAGCACCTATCTGTGCTTTAATTTTTATCTTTTTTTTGTTTAATTTTCTTTTAGATTTTTATTTTATGACATTTATCATGCTGGTTTAATAATGTAGTCTTTTTATAATAACAATTGTGGTTAGTTTATCGTAAAATATTTTATATATATATATATGTGTGTGTGTGTGTATGTATATATATATATATGTGTATGTATGTATATATATATATATATATATATATATATATATATATATATATATGTATATATATATGTATGTGTATGTGTGTGTGTGTGTGTGTGTGTATATCTATATATGTAGTATTCACCCCCTGCAGATTTAGCAGGTTTACACATTCGGAATTAACTTGGCATTGTGACATTTGGACTGTAGATCAGCCTGGAAGTGTGAAATGCACTGCAGCAAAAAAGAATGTTATTTCTTTTTTTTTTTTTTTTTTTTAAATTGTGAAAAGTTTATTCAGAGGGTCATTTATTATTTAACCCCTCAAACCACCAGAGTTTGGTTCCCCTAAAGTATTAAGAAGTATTTCAGGCACAAAGAACAATGAGCTTCACATGTTTGGATTAATCATCTCTTTTTCCAGCCTTTTCTGACTAATTAAGACCCTCCCCAAACTTGTGAACAGCACTCATACTTGGTCAACATGGGAAAGACAAAGGAGCATTCCAAAGCCATCAGAGACAAGATCGTGGAGGGTCACAAGGCTGGCAAGGGGTACAAAACCCTTTCCAAGGAGTTGGGCCTACCTGTCTCCACTGTTGGGAGCATCATCCGGAAGTGGAAGGCTTATGGAACTACTGTTAGCCTTCCACGGCCTGGACAGCCTTTGAAAGTTTCCACCCGTGCCAAGGCCCGGCTTGTCCGAAGAGTCAAGGCTAACCCAAGGACAACAAGGAAGGAGCTCCGGGAAGATCTCATGGCAGTGGGGACATTGGTTTCAGTCAACACCATAAGTAACGTACTCCACCGCAATGGTCTCCGTTCCAGACGAGCCCGTAAGGTACCTTTACTTTCAAAGAGTCATGTCAAGGCTCGTCTACAGTTTGCTCATGATCACTTGGAGGACTCTGAGACAGACTGGTTCAAGGTTCTCTGGTCTGATGAGACCAAGATCGAGATCTTTGGTGCCAACCACACACATGACATTTGGAGACTGGATGGCACTGCATACGACCCCAAGAATACCATCCCTACAGTCAAGCATGGTGGTGGCAGCATCATGCTGTGGGGCTGTTTCTCAGCCAAGGGGCCTGGCCATCTGGTCCGCATCCATGGGAAGATGGATAGCACGGCCTACCTGGAGATTTTGGCCAAGAACCTCCGCTCCTCCATCAAGGATCTTAAGATGGGTCGTCATTTCATCTTCCAACAAGACAACGACCCAAAGCACACAGCCAAGAAAACCAAGGCCTGGTTCAGGAGGGAAAAAAATCAAGGTGTTGCAGTGGCCTAGTCAGTCTCCTGACCTTAACCCAATTGAAAACTTGTGGAAGGAGCTCAAGATTAAAGTCCACATGAGACACCCAAGGAACCTAGATAACTTGGAGAAGATCTGCATGGAGGAGTGGGCCAAGATAACTCCAGAGACCTGTGCCGGCCTGATCAGGTCTTTTAAAAGACGATTATTAGCTGTAATTGCAAACAAGGGTTATTCCACAAAATATTAAACCTAGGGGTTGAATAATAATTGACCCACACTTTTATGTTGAAAATTTATTAAAATTTTAACTGAGCAACATAACTTGTTGGTTTGTAAGATTTATGCATCTGTCAATAAATCCTGCTCTTGTTTGAAGTTTGCAGGCTCTAACTTATTTGCATCTTATCAAACCTGCTAAATCTGCAGGGGGTTGAATACTACTTGTAAGCACTGTATATGTACAGTGTGTGTGTGTGTGTGTGTGTGTGTGTGTGTGTGTGTGCATGCATGTATATATATATATATATATATATATATATATATATATATATATACACACACACAGCTGAAATTGTTGGCACCCTTGAAATTGTCTCAGAAAATGAAGTATTTCTCCCAAATTCTTGAAATTACACATTTTGTTATACATGTTTATCTCTTTTGTATATATTGGAAAAACACAAAAAAATGAGGGGGAAAAAAGGCGAATTGGACATAATTTCACACTGCAAAGCCCAAAAATGGGTCCAACAAAATAGTGGGTAAACAACTTTATTTTAAGCAAGAGATGCTTTTTCAAACTCGCTTGTGGCAACTAACAGCTGAGCAATATGAAAATCACACCTGAAACCAGATAAAAAAGGGGAGAAGTTGACTCAATCATTGAATTGATGTCTGTGTGTGCTACATTAAGCATGGAAAACAGAAAGAGGAGAAAAGAACTAAGGACTTGAGAATCAAAAATGATGAAAAATATTGACAGTCTTAAGATTACAATTTCATCTCCAGAGATCTTGATGTTCCTTTATCCATGGTGCACAACATAATGAACAAGCTTGCAACCTATGGCAATGTAGCTAATCTTCCTGGAAGTGGATGGCAAAGAAAAATTGATGAAACGTTGTAACGCAGCATAGTCCGGGTGGTGGGTAAGCGGCTCCAATCAAGTTCCAAAGAAATTCAAGCTGTCCTGCAGGCTCAGGGTGCATCTGTTTCTGTCAACACTTGAATTAAATGAAACCCTATGGCAGAAGACCCAGGAGGAACCCACTTCTGACACATATGACATAAAAAAAGCTAAAATGCAGTTTATGTAAGCCAAAATCCTTCTGGAAAACTACAGTATCTTGTGGAGAGATAAAGCTTTTTGATAAGGCACATCATTCTACTGTTTACAGGAAATTGAATGAGGCCTACAAAAAATAAGAACACAGTACCTAAAGTCAAATATGCTTGAAGTTCAAATATTTTTGGTATTTTTGCTGCCTCTAGAACTGGGTGCTTTGACTGTGTGAAAGGCATCATCAAATCTGAAGAGTACCAAAGGACTTTGGGTTTCAATGTAGTGCCCAGTGTCAAAGCTGGATTTGTGTCCCAGGTTATAGGTCTTCCAGCAGGAGAATGACCCCAAACATACTTCAAGAAGCCCCCAGAAATGGATAGAAACTAAGCACTAGAGAGTTCTGAAGTGACAACAATGCGTCCCTGGATCTAAATTCCACTGAACATCTGTGGAGAGACTTTAAAATTGCTGTTGGGAGAAGGCGCCTTCAAATATGAAAGATCTAGAGCAGTTTGCAGAAGAAGAGTTTTCCAAAATTCCAGTTTAGAGGTGTAAGAAGCTTTGTTAAAGGGAACCTGTCATCAGAAATTTCGCCCAAAAGCTAAAAGATTCCCCCTCTGCAGCTCCTGGGCTGCATTCTAGGAAGGTCCCTGTTATTATTGTGCCCCATGTGAGACCAAAATAAAGCCTTTATAAAGTTCTACCTTTTTGTATGCAGCTTCTGTAAATCTGTCACGGGGGCGGGCTCTCTGCCGTCCGTTATTTTGCCCCCTGGTCCTGTACGCCGCCCCCATCGCTCCTTTCCATATCTGATGCACCGCCCACTGCTCCAGCCATCCCCACGCATGCCCAGTGCCAGTCTCACAGGACTGAGCAGTGTGAACGCTGGTGACATGTGCGCAGGCAAGTGATTATGGACGGGACTCAGCAAGTACCCGGCCATAATCTCGTGAGCGCGCAAACCTCTCCAGCATTCACACTGAGCTCAGTGTAGATGCTAGACTGTATGGGCTGCTTCCAGGGATGACGTCCCTTTGTCACGTGATAGGGGCGTGTTCGAAATACTATCACATGACAAAGGGACGTCATCCCTGGAAGCAGCCCATACAGTCTAGCATCTACACTGAGCTCAGTGTGACCGCTGGAGAGGTTTGCGCGCTCACGAGATTATGGCCGGCTACTTGCTGATAACAGTCACAGTCCCGCCCATAATCACTTGCCTGCGCACACGTCACCAGCGGTCACACTGCTCAGTCCTGTGAGACTGGCACTGGGCATGCGCGGGGATGGCTGGAGCAGTGGGCGGTGCATCAGATATGGAAAGGAGCGATGGGGGCGGCGTACAGGACCAGGGGGCAAAATAACGGACGGCAGAGAGCCCGCCCCCGTGACACATTTACAGAAGCTGCATACAAAAAGGTAGAACTTTATAAAGGCTTTATTTTGGTCTCACATGGGGCACAATAATAACAGGGACCTTCCTAGAATGCAGCCCAGGAGCTGCAGAGGGGGAATCTTTTAGCTTTTGGGCGAAATTTCTGATGACAGGTTCCCTTTAATTGTAATAGGAAGCAAATGATTGCAGTTATTTTATTCCAAAGGGTGTGGAATCAAGTATTAAGTTGAGGGTGCCAACAATTTTGTCCATCCCATTTTTAGGGCTTTGTTTGGATCTATGTCAAACTTGCTTATTGTTTTTTGTCTTATGTTTGTTTATGGATTGGTTTTTTTGTGTGTTCTTCCATTACACATAAAGAGAATAAACGTGTATAACAAAACTTGTGTAATTGCAATAATTTTCTGGGAGAAATAGTTCATTCTCTGGAACTATTTCAAGGGTGCCAACACTTTCGGCCATGATTTTGTGTGTTTGTGTGTAATATTAGATCACTAACCAGTAATATATAAGAACTTGCACTGGCCACTAAGATGCAGTTTTTATTGATTCCAATTTAGGGTATGTGGTAGGATGTTTTTATAGCTTTCTGTTGGAATTTTTGGGCGAAAATACAACTGAAAAGACAAACAGCAAATCTGAAGTTTTGATTTTTTTTCCGTCTTATTTATTTCTTTTTTCCCCATGTGGTTTAAATAAATGTAGATTTTGATAGCTTTGAATTTTATGGACATCGTGACACCAATTTCTTTTACTTTTTTTTACTATATTATATTTGAGAAAAGGGGGTAATTTTTATATTTTATCACATTGTGTTAGGACAATGGAAATCAATGATCAAAATGCTAAACTCAGTGATTGACAACAGCATTTAAGTCAAGAGTTTCATACTCCAGGCCCACAGGCCAAATCCAGCCCGTACAATGCTAGGGAGATGCCTGTTATGGGATTGGGTGGGCAATAGAATGCTGACAGGACTCCTGTGGTGGGATTTTTTTAGGGGCGCAGTGTTGTAGGAATGTCTGTCATGGAATTTTGTGGGGGTGCGATGCTGGGGGGGATGTCATTTATGTGATTTTAGGGATTGTGCGATTCTGGGGGGAAGACCATGTTGGGATTTGGGGGGAGCAATGCTGTAGCATGACTGATGGGATTCTAGGATGTATAATGCTGTAGCTATGTCTGCAATTGGATTAACTATGTGTACAATGCTGGGAGATGCCTGCAGTAAGATTTTGGCAGTCTAGAATGCTCTGAGGATGCCTGTGGTGGGGGTTTGGGGTGTGTGTGCTGCTGGGGGGATGCATGCGGTGGGTTTTACACCCCAGGGAACGTGCCCTTAGCCCTATATCCCAGGGACCGCGCCCATAGCCCTACCCCCCAGGGACAGTGCCCTTTGCCCTACACCCTAGGGACAGCGCCCTTTGCCCTACACCCTAGGGACAGCACCCTTTGCCCTACAAGCCAGTGACAGCGCCCTTTGCCCTACAAGCCAGAGTTAGTGCCCTTAGCCTTACAACCCAGGGAGAGTTCTTGAATGGCACTCCTTCTCTAGTCCTACTACCAAGGAAAAGCTGTCGTATAGTCCTACTACCCAGGGTCATGTCTCTTATGGTCCTACTACTCAGGGAAGCTGTGGTACAGCCTTACTACCCAGGAACAGCATATGTATAGCCCCTGACCAGTTTGTGCATTACAGTCCATGCTTGTATAGTGTTGCATGGAGATCTGCAGGAGCCCTTACAATTACAAATGACCTTTGGAGGGCAACCATGAAGCTGATGTGACCCTTGGTGAAAATAAGTATGACACCCATGATCTAAATAGGTTAAACAGGAGCCAGCATCTTTCAGGTGTGGAGCAGGCTCAACTATTGTACCTTCTGCATACACCTCATACATGTGACCTGGACAAAAATGTACTTCATAGACTCTTAAAGGATTCAAGGGTTTTTCCCTGCTCGCACCCTTTATCACTTATCCACAGAATGTCTCAGTGATTGTATAGAGTGGTCATGCTTATGGCCAATATTAATTGTTTAGAGGCTTCAATACTAGTTCATGGGAGTCCTCATGGTAGAAATATTGATTCAACATTTATCACCAGTCTTGTGGGTTAGTGATATGTTGTCTGTGAAAAAAAAACCTTTTTAGTTCTTTTTTTTATTAAAGGACAGATTATATTATAACACATAGCGATTGTTTACTGTTCAAGCGATGAGATTATGGAACTCTGCCAAAATCTGTTTTTTAATGGTCGAGTCAAACAAATCCTAGGAGGGCATGTATGTACAGATGAACGGACCCGTGGAAGTTGTGGTTCTGCTGGTCCAGCTGAACTTTTTTAAAGTTCGGTTTTGGACCCGGACTTGACCTAAACTTCATTGGAAGTCACTGATTGGCAGTTGGGGTCTCTGCCCACATGCAGCCAGGCTGGATCCAGTGGGACCGATTTCATTATTTGTTTTTTTTAAGTGACCTTTTATTTTCTGAGTTGCGTTCTATGCAATTTTTTTTTTTGTGCCTTTTTTAAAATGACGTGCTAGTTCATGAACTTTGTGCAAAATTAAAGTAATTCTTGTTTTCGCCTTTTACTTTTTTTTGAACCCTTTTAGAGTAAAAAGCTGCACGTTACTATAAAATGTCGCATGTCAGTCTTTGCTTCTCAAAATTAAATTTAGGCAGGTTTTTTTACTCCACCAGGTTACTGGAGTACAATTGTGCAAAAAGTTTGCGACATTTTGAAAAGTTGCAAATGATGAATTAAGTTAAAACATCTGGATAACCACAACCATAATGCCCAACAAGGAAAAAAAAAAAGTAAAGTTAACTTTAAAAAAGGCACAAATTAAATAATATACTGTAAACACAAAAGTCAGCACTCAAACCATGTTTACTCCAGAGTGTGGGCACAAAGACAAACATGAATCCGGTCCAATAGGTCTGAACATTTTTCATCCATAACAACAAAACTTTAAGAAACTAAAGGTCAAGATATAAAACATGTTTAAAAGGGAAAATGGCCTGTGTTACATGAAACGTGTTTGACATTTGGCTGCTGCTATTAATAATGCTGACATGTCAGCATTACATCAGATTTGCAGCGTAGACAAACATCAGGTGATTTCAGGTGTACTTTGCCGGCACTCCTATTTTTATGACACCTTTCGAACCTATTTATTTAGAGCAGTAAAACCCGTTTGTTTGGTTATAGAGCAAAGAATTTTTTTTATACCACCAAAGGCATATATAATATATATTTTGTTATCCTAACCATTTTACTCAGCTCAAACTGCATTTATAGGGAACCAACGGCATAATCTTCATATAAAAAGTAAAACCAGTGCTATACTGGCTCCAGGATGCTGAATGTAAGCATATCTTTTGTTCAGAGATTGGATGTTTTATTTCAGAAATATGTGCAAGTAAAGTTCCAGTAATGCACAGCTACTTGATTGACACGTGCAACAGGAAGGGAATATGTGGGTCGGGTTTATCTTTCTATTCCCGCCCCTCTCTGTCCGCCTGCACTGGAATTAACGTCTATGACGGTGACAGGGGAAGGAAGGCCATTGTCCTAGTTTCTCCAGCCATCCACTAACTGAGTATTTGGACTAGGCATCATGACCTCCCTGCCTGCACCATCCCCTTCCCACTGGTTCTTGTTCCTCTCTAATCATTTATGCAAATGACCTGGGAGTTAAAGGTAAAATTCCAAGTTGCATTATAACAAGCATCTATGCCTAGGTTAACAGAGATCTGTCACATAAAGGACACAGATGGAGTTAATGGATCCTATTTACTATAATGAGGTCTGTTGGGTTTCCATTAGATTTTCTGCTATTTTAGCTTGCTTCAGTTTTACAAGCTATCATAATTATGGATCCTGTGATTGAGTTTCAAAACTGAGGTTTTGTTGCAGTAAAAGATGCTCTTAGGGTAAGGTTCCACTTGCGCATCGCTTGTGATGCAAGAGCATTGGAAGCAATATATTAATGACCCTCTGCTGCCAGCGTCAGCCGAGGGTCATCTGACTGTGATACAATCTTGCGATTGTATCACAGCTGCGGTGAAGAGGGAAGGAGCACTTTTTCCCCATCTCCTCCCTGGCCTGTCTCTGTGTATATTGCACTGCACTTGGATGACATGCGAGTGCAGTGCAATGTTCCACGCGTTCCAATAGATTTGCATAGGGGTGCATGAACCGAGAATCGCTGCCGAATGCAACATGCTGCAACTCTTTTCTCAGGCCGATATGGCATGAGAAACCAATCACAGATTGACACTGCCCCATAGTTTTGCACTGGTGCGAATACAGTCCTATGTTTTATCAGATTACACTCGTCTGTGCAAAACGCAAGTGGAACCATACCCTTATGGTGAGTATATGCTCACATTTCACCAGACAGACTGCTGTATTAATGTCTGTCTTAAGTCTCTTTGAGACAAGCTTATACTCTGTCCATGTGTGCCACAGACTGTACAAGGAGAGCAAACGGGCTCATTATAGCCAGTGTGCCATTGCATGCACTACTTGGGTCCATTTTACAAGCCATAACAATGCATGAAATTTTAAGGGCAACTACTGCACCAGTCCACAATGTGAACAAGCACATAGAGCCAGTCGCATCCATAATTTGTGGTCTCAACTGGTACGATTTCCAATACAGCCTATCTATGGATCACATGAGAACCGCTTATGTAACAAATACATAAATATATGTAATGGTAATACGGCACTCCAGATTATAGCAGGAGGTGCACAGATAGGGTGCAGCCCCGTAGACAGAAAAAAACCTATTACCAAATTCCTGGTTGTCATTAAAGATGGTGGGACGCATGTTCACCCTCTGTCCTGTTGGTATTCTTTGTATTCTTAGGTATTCTGCAATTGTGGCGCAGTGGAGCTCCAAATTCTGTAGGCGTCATGTCTGCCCTTGATAATACCTAGTCTTCAGTTTCTGTGTTGGTATCCGTAGGAAGTCACTCTGTAAGGCCACTTGGTTTCCTTGTCTCACTTGTGTATGAAAACGCTTCACTGGACATGTCATTGGAATCGGGTGCTCATAAAAAAAGGAGATCCAGTGTGTTATGGTAATACAGCATTCCAGATTGTAGCAGGAGGTGCTCGGTCAGGGAAAAATATCATTATAGTAGCCCTTTTATAGACCTAATCTTGGTCCCAATACAGATAGTGCAGATTCAATAATCTCTACGGGTTTTGCTCGTTTTCATGTTTTTGCATATATTTACTGACTTTTGTGGTCCCCCGAGACGACTCTCTGTATGTAACTTGGTATTTACGTTTTTTTTATACTATATTTTCTTATATTTCCTTTTATGCAATACGGTTTTTGTTCACCAACTTTCCACTTATATTTTTTTATTAGCTGTTTCCATCAGTGCCTCATTTTGCTCCATTTTTCTATCCATATGATTTATTCTATAACCTAATTCTCATTTATTTGATCAAGTGCCGAAAACATAAGTGTGCAGTTTGTCCTGTTTGCTAGCAAGGAACAAACAATAATATAAGTATAATAAACTATTTATTTTGGATATTACTTTTCGTGTGGGTGAACAGAATTTGTAATTTAGTTTTGTTGTTAAATGGGGTATTATGTAATAGTTCTTTGATGTTTTCAGGGGAGAACCTAGTACTAAATATTTTGTGCCGTATTAAAGCATTTTTGGCATTCTCATGCCCAGTATTCTTAAGTGCCATTGTCTAATTTTATGGAGATCTATCTACTCTTTGTTACATGTGGAGGTCTGTTTCCTGTGCAATCTTGTCCTCAAACAGCCTGCAATGTTTTGTGCTTAATTCTGATTTTAATCAAAAGAGGGCCACTTGATGAATAAAGGCAACAACTCTACAAATGAATATAACCAAGAAAAAAGAGTCTTTCAGTTTGCCAAGTAGCAAATATACCCACACAAGCCATATTATGAAAATATATATAAATATTTATTATAGAGGCTGTAGGGGAAAAACAATACATAGGCATACATATATGAACATAGGACCAAGGGAATTAGTGCTGAAGGGGAAAACCCCACGTGTCCCAAGCTTTTTACGTGTTTCGCTCCGTGTGCTTCGTCGGGGGACGATAAAAAATAGTGCAAGATGTGAATCTTATATAGGAGGTCCGGCCCCAATGAACAGACGCCCCCTCATTAGGTTAATCGTACAAACCGGGGTATTGCGAGACGCGCCGCCCAGGGTCCCCAGCAGCGGAAGCCGGAGGGAAGAAAACTTCCTGTGACGTCACAGCACTTCCGGAACTCCGCTGCTAAGGACGCCGGCAACGGCCGCGTCAGAAAGTAAAGACCTCCCTCTGACACGTCATCAGGTAAGTCCGCCTACCCAAGGGATGACAAACCGTCCATTAGTATATCGGGCAAAGATGCCCACAGTGTGGAACAGAGACGGATGGTCAGTAATAAGAACGTGTGGCAACAGAGGAAGTCGCAATATACCATGGTTGGATGGATATAGGTGGAATATAAGAAAAGCAAAAGATGCGTTATAGAGACAGGGAGAAAAGAAAAGCCGGCACTTTCACATATTCATAGCCACATACCCAGCAAAAAGACATAGTATGTATGATACTATAGATACATGCATATACCATAGAAATATATGTACAAGGATAAAACGTCACACATATAATACATCTGTGGATGAATAGAGATATATCCATTACATCATTCAAATGGAACATGTAAGTATTTAATTTCTATCCAGCATCAAGAACACCTCCATGTCTCAAGATAACTTGAAAAACGACATCTTCCACCGTAGATATCCAAAGACTGTGGGGCATAGGACATGATAGGGGTAGGACCAAAAAACTAGGGAAACAAAACGCACTGTTAAAATTGAGAAACAGAACCACGCCAAGGAACAATCCTCCTATTAATACTAATACGAAGTCTAAAACTCATAAAATAATTACCCAGGGGTGGCAACTACCATCAGAGGACAAAAAATTCTCCAGTCCACACCTCCGGACTACTACAATTGAACCGGATGAAGTGATGGCAGTTGCCAACCAAAACCGGTCAATGAACTACAAAAAAGGAGCAAAAGTGAGACGCTCATTAAGTCCACGTGGGGACATGGTACCGAGGGTAAAAATCCATCGGCACTCTACCTGTGCGAGACGTTTTTTCAAATCTCCACCACGGATACCAAGATGCACCCGGTCAATCCCACGAACCTTCAGGGAGATTGGATCACAATTGTGAACCTCCCTGAAGTGACGGGGGATAGTCTTAAGGGTCTCCGGGTTAGTAACCTCTTTGGCGGCCAGAATATCACGTACATGTTCTCTCGTACGGATACGAAGTTCCCGAGAGGTTAATCCGACGTAAATTTTGTCACATCCACATGTGGCGTAATATATTACGCCAGATGTGTTGCAAGAAATATAGACTCGGATGGAGTACTCTCTCAGGCCATCAGCAGAACAAAAAGTGGTGGCCCTAACAATGTTCTTACATCCCCTACAGCTACCACATGGGTAGCAGCCAACTCGTTGTGGGCCACATCCGAAAAGAGGTGGAGTCTTCGCCACATAGTGGCTATGCACCAACATATCTTTAAGACTCCTACCTCTTCTCGCTGTCATCATGGGGTGATCGGGCAAATACCCCTCAAGAGAGGGTTCTGTTTGCAAAATTGCCCAATGCTTATTAAGCACCCCCCTTATCTGCTCCCACTGCCGGCAGTAGGTGGAGATAAACCTGGCCACACAACCAGATGGCTGCACTGTAGAGGCTCTTCCTGACAGTATATGATCGCGATTAGAGGACTTAGCCCTCTGGTACCCACGTTTGATGGATCTGTTGCTATATCCCCTGCTTATAAATCTCTCCCTCATATCACTGGATTCAGTCTCAAAGGTATTACCCGAGGAACATAATCTACGCAGCCGCAAAAATTGGCCAGTAGGAATGGCATCCACCGTTGACCTAGGGTGACCTGAAGTGGCATGGAGGAGGGAATTAACCGCGGTGGACTTACGGAAGATGGTAGTAGATACTGCTCCGCCCAGCTCTATGGATATCTTGATGTCTAAGAAATCAATAGATCTCTGCCCGATCTGGTGAGTCAAAAAGATGTTCCGGTCGTTGGAGTTTAGCCGACGCACAAAGTCCTCCAGTTCAGGGCCGGTTCCGCCCCAGACGACAAATATGTCGTCTATATAGCGGAGCCAGCACTGCGCATGGGAGCTCGCCGGCACGCCGCCCCCGAAAACCTCCCTCTCCCAAAAGCCGAGAAAGAGGTTTGCGTAGGACGGCGCGCAAGCCGCCCCCATCGCAGTGCCGCGCCGCTGGAGGAAGAACCGGTCGCGAAAAACGAAGAAGTTGTGCGTCAACACAAACTCCAATAACTCCATGATCAGACCGGACAGAGATTGATCCAAATTGCTGGAATCCAAAAAGAACTGGGCGGCCACAAGTCCATCGCGGTGATCAATGCTGGAATAAAGGGCCTCGACGTCCATGGTCACCAGTGATACCCCCTCCTCCAAGGTCAGACCCTCTAGCCTCCTAAGAACGTCTGAAGTGTCTCTGACATGGGAGGGCAATGTCTCCACAAGTGGGTGCAAGTAATGTTCAATGAATTTGCAAGTAACATCACAAAGCCCCCCCATGCCAGAGACAATAGGACGTCCGGGAGGCACTTTCGGGTTTTTATGGATCTTGGGGAGGAGGTAAAATGTTGGAACCACTGGAGTTTTGACTAAGAGGCCCTCATAGATTTTCTTAGGGATAATTCCCTCCTCAAAAGCCCGCAACAGAATCGCCTCCAGGTCATTGGTGTAGCCACGTACAGGATTATAAGGGAGAGATTCATAAGCATCCCGGTCTCTTAGTTGACGCCATGCCTCCCTTTCATATAGCTCCACAGGCCATATTACCACATTCCCGCCTTTATCGGCGGGTTTGACAACCACATCCTCCAGAGACTGAAGTTCTCTGAGTGCGGATTGTTGCTGTTTTGTCAAGTTATTATTGCCGCCCTTAAAGGAGATGCGTCGTATGTCCCTCGTAACCAGATCCCCAAAGATTTGAATCGGGGGACATAGTGACAAAGGCGGGAATGTGGTGGATCTAGGCATGGTGTGTTGTGGAAAATTACCTGGTGGGTGGTGGGTGGACTCCGCCTCCAGCTCCTCCAGGGTGGCAATGGCCTCCTCTTCAAGAGTGGACCATGAGGATTCATCTGAGGTTTTTCTATGATGCAATTTATGTAGCACTAATTTCCGTAGAAATAGGTGAAGGTCTTTAATCACTACAAAAAGATTGAAATTAGCCTCTGGCACAAATGAAAGTCCTAATTTCAGGACTTCAATCTGAGAGGGAGTGAGGACATGTTTAGAAAGATTTATTACCTCTAGATGCTGATCCATCCCTTTCTTCTGAGCTGGAGGAAGAGTCCCACGTCCACCACCCAACACAGGGCCTTGTCTATTACGGACATTGGTAGCTCTCGTGTTAGGTCTCATGCTCCGTGCTTTATCCGAAGTAGACTCGTCATCCAATGAGGAGAGTGATGACGCTGATACTGACGTCATAGAGACGTGATGTTTCTTTCTAGGCTGTGACACCCCTCTCCACCGGAATACTTGACCGTTCTTATAATCCATAACATCCCGTTGATACTTTTTTGTTTTGGTGTTTAGGATTTCTTTCTCCCATTTGGAGAACTCCTTATCCAAGGATTCATGGTATTTGGACAACTCCTCAGGGGACAGCTCCGAGGAAAGGAGGGCCTGGGTCTCCCCAATCTCCGTCTCTAACTCACAGATCGATTTCTCATTCAGTTCTATGAGTAGCCGCATAAAGACCTTAGAACAGCCTGCCGCGGCTTCCTCCCATTGAGTTTTTATACTATCATCAGAGACGGTAAAGGAGGGAAAGACCCTGACCCTCAATCCCCTCGGAACCAGCCCCCTGTCCAAGTACCTCTTCATAAAGGCCACATTCCACCACAAACGTGTTTTTCTATTGAGCATAGACTTCAAATTATTCATATGTTCCAAGGCAGTTCTGGAACTCAAAGATGGTAAATCATCCCCGCCAGCTTCAAACACCCGGTCCAATTGTGTCTCCCACGCTTTTTCGCGGGCTTTCAGATCCATGGGACCCTGAGAAGAATCTGTGAAACCACAGTAAACACTGAAATAAATCAAAAGAGGGCCACTTGATGAATAAAGGCAACAACTCTACAAATGAATATAACCAAGAAAAAAGAGTCTTTCAGTTTGCCAAGTAGCAAATATACCCACACAAGCCATATTATGAAAATATATATAAATATTTATTATAGAGGCTGTAGGGGAAAAACAATACATAGGCATACATATATGAACATAGGACCAAGGGAATTAGTGCTGAAGGGGAAAACCCCACGTGTCCCAAGCTTGGGACACGTGGGGTTTTCCCCTTCAGCACTAATTCCCTTGGTCCTATGTTCATATATGTATGCCTATGTATTGTTTTTCCCCTACAGCCTCTATAATAAATATTTATATATATTTTCATAATATGGCTTGTGTGGGTATATTTGCTACTTGGCAAACTGAAAGACTCTTTTTTCTTGGTTATATTAATTCTGATTTTGTACAAAATATTTTTCCAGTATGCCATAAAACATGATTTCTCAAACGTTTTCTACTGGAGTCTCATTAGATAAACCTAAATCATTTCTGGATCTCACCATCTGTTGGGGAAGTCCGTGCTCAGATTGAAAAATCTAGAAATATTTTTCTATTTTAGTCTTTAGTTAGTACATTAAACCAAATACATAAATACAAATAAACACAGTTCTACATATTTTGTGCTGTAAAAATATATACAGGATGGGCCATTTATATGGATACACCTAAATAAAATGGGAATGGTTGGTGATATCAACTTCCTGTTTGTGGCTCATTAGTATATGGAGGGGGGAAACTTTTCAAAATGGGTGGTGACCATGGTGGCCATTTCGAAGTTGGCCATTTTGGATCCAACTTTATTTTTTCCAATGGGAAGAGGATCATGTAACACATCAAACTCATTGAGAATTTCACAAGAAAAACAACGGTGTGCTTGGTTTTAATGTAACTTTATTTGTTCATTAGTTATTTACGATTTTATGACCACTTATAAAATGTGTTCAAAGTGCTGCCCATTGTCTTGGATTGTCAATGCAACCCTCTTCTCTCCCTCTTGACACACTGATGGCAACACCGCAGAAGAAATACTAGCACAGGCTTCCAGTATCCATTGTTTCAAATGCTGCACATTTTGTATCTTTACAGCATGGACAATTGCCTTCAGATGACTCCAAAGATAAAAGTTTCAGGGGGTCAGATCGGGAGACCTTATTGGCCATTCAACTGGCCCACGATGACTAATCCACTTTCCAGGACACTGTTCATGTAGGAATGATCGGACCTGACACCCATAATGTGATGGTGCACCATAACATTATGGGTGTCAGGTCCGAGCATTCTTCCTGTTCACCTTACATCTTCCTGTTCACCTGACATCACCACGGCTGGCCCCAGTCTCTGTGAGTCAGTGTACTGTGGGCAGTGTTTCACCTCTCATTACAGCCCAGCATCCCTCCTGCTTACACGCTCTGCAGTGAGGGAGGAGGGAGCGGGGAGATGATGGGGCCGGCCTCTGTAATGTCAGGTGAACAGGAAGTTGACTTGACATTACCGGATCCCTGAGGTCACAGAGCCCGAGAGTCAGGCGATGGGGAAGGACGGTCCGCAATAGCGCCGCTCACAGGCACTATTGACAACACAAAGTATTTGAGAGAAGCCTTGTTTCTCAACATAATATTGATGGGCCAGTAATGAAAATGGGTGAACCACCCCTTTAAATAACCCCTTCCCTCCCTCTATCCTCTGTTCATGCCCTTAGGGACAGGAAAAACACAATCACTCCTTCAATTTTACCTTTCAATAGCCAGGCACCCAGGGGTTGATTGCTCTGCCTTCCTCCCTTCTATGCTGCTCATGTTCCTCCTGGAACAGGACTGCACCACTCCACTCTTCTAAGGCCAAAAATAAAATATAAATCTAGTATCGCTGTATTTGCACCGACTCAAAGAATAAAACCATCTAATCACTTAAGCCACAAGGTGAATGGTGTAAAAAGTGGATAAAACCTGCACTCAACACTGAGCGCTTACACCAGGGTTTATGTGTAAATCTCTGAAATTTGAGATTCAGACAGAACCCCTGACGGAAGATTTCCCAATAGTGAGACAGATGAAGTCACCTTGAACTTAGGGGTACTTTACACGCTGCGACATCGCTAACGATTTATTGTCGGGGTCACAGTGTTTGTGACGCACATCCGGCGTCGTTAGCGACATTGCAACGTGTGACACGTAGGAACAACCTACAACGATCGCAAAAGTGGTAAAAATCGTTGGTATTGGAGAGGTCGTCCAAACAACGAATATCGTTGTCTGGTGAGTGATGTTGTTCGTCGTTCCTGCGGCATCACACATCGCTATGTGTGACACCGCAGGAGCGACGAACATCTCCTTACCTGCCGGCAATGAGGAGGGAAGGAGGTGGGCGGCATGTTCCAGCCGCTCATCTCCGCCCCTCCTCTGCTATTGGACGGCTGCTGTGTGACGTCGCTGTGACGCCGCACGAACCGCCCCTTAGAAAGGAGGCGGTTCGGCGGTCACAGCGACGTCGCTAAGCAGGTAAGTGCGTGTGACGGGTTTAATTGAGGTTGTGCGACACGGGCAGCGATGTGACGCACAACCGACGGGCCAATATCGCAGCGTGTAAAGTACCCCTTAGTCTGTCCTATGTTCACACGGTGTCCATCTTATCAGTGGTGCATAAAATCGTGGTTGACCAGTTTTGTGCACTTCTGAAAAGGACAATGCTGAGCAGAGGCCAGACAGAGTGCAGAGTAAGAGAAAACAGAAAAAGACAGGAGTTTTTTGCAAGGCAATAAAGCATTTTATTCATACAAAGATTAGCAAAATATCACATATTATAGAACAGACATAAGGATTAAAAAGTGCTATAAAAGGGGAAACGCCCAAAGGAAGCTGAGATGTGCGACGCGAAATGCGCGTTGGATGGGTTTCATTGTTTGTGGGACGCACTAGTGACGGTCTTTATTTATGGGTAAGCGACTGATATGAGGCTTGACACTGTACTTTTGTGACTTATGTATTTATTCAAGTCTGGCCTGTGTACCCTTGCTATTGATAGTAATATGAGCGTGCTTCTCTGTCCCACATATCTTTGGGTGTTTCCCCTTTTATAGCACTTTTTAATCCTTATGTCTGTTCTATAATATGTGATATTTTGCTAATTTTTGTATGAATAAGATTCTTTATTGCCTTGCAAAAAACTCCTGTCTTTTTCTGATTTTTCATACTACTATGGAGTGTTTTTTCTTGAAATTTTGAAATAATGATTGAGATGTGTATTTTGCTCAAATATATAATATTCAGAGTGCAGAGTAACTCTGCTGCCTCATCATAGTGACTGGATCCATCAGGGATGTCATCTGAATCCTGTCATTTTAGAGATTTAGATAGAAACCCACATGAAAGTGCTCAGCCTAGAGCAGGGGATAAATATGATCCAAATTGTTATGGAAAATGTGCTCAATAAATGCTTCAACTCAATTCACACAAAAAAGACAAGTTCCCAAGAAAGTTGGTCATATGTAAATAGAAATATAGAGGGACATCCTCGTTACTAGTAGCACAAAGACTCTAGAAAGCACTATGGCTCCCCGCCAACAAAGAAATCCCAGCAAAACCTGTACTCCCAAATCCAAATGCTCCCCTACTTTCTCAGTCCCACAGAGTGCCTAAACCACATGTAGGTGCACATAATTATTTCTGTAGTGCATAAGCCTACTTTGTCTCCAGCTTGTGCTTCTGGATAAACACACCCCGTAAACAATCTATGAGCACTACAATGCATGGGCACTACAATGTACTAGACACTACAATGGCAGACAACAAATTGTGCAGTGCTTTTTCTCTTGTTACTCTTGTGTAAATGCAAAATTTGGGCTAAGTAAAATTATTGTGGGAAAAAAGTACAATTTTAATTTATTTTTTTTCCTTCCACATTGCATTAATTCCTTTGAAGGGTGAATAAACTTCTTGAATGTGGTTTTGAGCAGTTTGAGGGGTGTAGTTTTTTAGAATGGTGTCACGTTTTGTTATTAAACAGGCTTCACAAAGTCACTTAAAATGTGATGTGGTCCCCACCCCCCAACCAAATAAATGGTTTTGTAAATTTTATTGGAAAAGTGAGAACATGCTGATAAACTGTTAATCCTAATTTCCTAACAAAAAAAATGTTCAAAAAATGCTTATGTAAAGTAGGTATGTCGTATATGTTATTTATTATTTTGTGTGAGATAACTTTCTGGTTTAGGGGGGTAAAAATTCTAAATTTTGAAAATTACAAAATTTTCACCAAATTTCAGATATTTTCACAAACGCAAAAAATATTGTCCTAAATTTACCATTAACATGAAGTACAATATGTCCTGAAAAAAAACTATCTCAAAATCACTGGGATTCATTGAAGCATTCCAAAGTTATTCGCTGCATAAAGTGACACTAGTTAGAATTGAAAAAATTGGCCTGGTCAGAAAAAGTGAAAATAAGGCTTTGGGTCAAAGGGTTTAAGGTAATGTTTCAACTACAATCCTTATACAGTATGTTTGAGAAGATTTTCCACCAACTCTTCATAATTATCTGCTCCTGAGTTTTTGCCCGAAAAATTAGTCACCACTAATGTGAATGCTACCCATGCAGCTTTTTCCTTGTCCAGCAACAAATGGAGAAACTCCTCATCTTAAAGAAGATTTCGAATCTGAGGTCCAATAAAGACTCTTTCCTTTTATTTCTGTTTCACTAAACCTTGGAAATTTATTAATGAGATACGTGAATGCTTTTGCATTTTTATGCTTTGCCGTTACAAAATTCTTCATTAGGCCCAACTTGGTATGCCATGGTGGTAACATAATCTTATGTGGATCCACATGTGCTAGATGCAATACATTTTTAATCCCTGGTTGAAGTGAATGTTGGAGAGACCAGTCTCTTTTATTGTAGGGATATTCTCTTGCACAACTATCTCAATCACACAGAAAGCTGCAGTACTTTGTGTATCCACCCTGGAGACCTTTAAGTCACCATAGAGGGGCTACAAATGTTGGTCATAGTTCAGGTACGTCAACAGCTGTTTCATGTTGTCATAGATTTCTTTCACGTGGGCTACATATCCAACTATAGTTGAGAGACGGTGTGCAAAGTAACTTTGCTGCCTCACCATAGATAACCTTGGGGGTGTCATCTAAAATATGTCATTTGGAGATTTAGATGGAAACCCCAATGAACGTGTTCAGCATAGAGAACGGGATAAATGTAATCCAAAATTTTACTTAAAATGTGCCCAATCAAGGTTTACCATTATGCAGCAAGAACAATATTAGGCTTGTTTTGGACAAATCGATGAAGAGCCTCCGTTCCTCTGGATTCTAACTTATCTTCAGCGATTCCATTAAACCGTTGATGTTGTTGCGTGCCACAAGATTGCTTTACATGAATAAGTATTGGACAAGATCTTTATCATGGTTGCAGAACAAAGAAATCCAAACATGTCATGCTAGGAGATTCAACTGTTATAGGTTGGAGTCTAAGGGGTACTTTGCACGTTGCTCATCGCTAGCCGATTGTAGCGATGCCGAGCGCGATAGTCCCCGCCCCCGTCGCAGATGCGATATCTTGTGATAGCTGCCGTAGCGAACATTATCGCTACGGCAGCTTCACATGCACTTACCTGCCCTGCGACGTCGCTCTGGGCGGCGACCCGCCTCCTTCCTAAGGGGGCGGGTCGTGCGGCGTCACACGGCAAGTGGCCAATAGAAGCGGAGGGGCGGAGATGAGCGGGATGTAAACATCCCGCCCACCTCCTTCCTTCCTCATTGCAGGCGGGACGCAGGTAAGGAGATGTTCCTCGCTCCTGCGGCTTCATACACAGCGATGTGTGCTGCCGCAAGAACAAGGAACAACATCGTACCTGTCGTTGCAGCAAAATTATGGAAATGACCGACACTACACAGATCATCGATTTTCGACGCTTTTGCGATCGTTTATCGGTGCTTCTAGGCTTTACACATTGTGACGTCGTTACCGGCGCCGGATGTGCGTCACTTTCGGTTTGACCCCGACGAGATCGGAGTAGCGATGTCGCAACGTGCAAAGTACCCCTAAGAGTTTATCCTTACTCTTGGGCAGATGAAAATCTCTAGTATGGGTTGTGAGAAGAAGATGCTTCATGACACCAAGCACTTTCTTCTTCCTTACTTGACTCAACTGAAAATATTTCTGGTGCTTTTGCAACTGGTAGTTCTTCTGTATGTGGTACTAGGCGTATTGCAGATGATATGCACTGCTTTCTTGAAACGCCTTTCATAATGGGGAGCACCAGTCACGTTTCGCCAAAGTGACTTCTTCGCATATGTAGAAAAACTAGCCGCTTTGTTAATACAAGAATGAGGCATATCTAAAAAAAACAAGTCAATATGCTTAGAAACTAAGCTAAAATCCTAAAAGTGTACATCTTACATAGAGAGCATTTACAAAAGTAGGTGATGCAACAGTAATTAGGATTACATCATTGGACCTGAGTTGGCGTTTTTTGACTGGCCACCCTAAAATGATAGAATACTGTAGCCTCAATAGATTAAATATATGTAATAGACTAGCTACTAACAATGCAATAATGATGAAATCAGAAAGACATCAATTTTATATAAGCCTGCATCTCCAACATAAAGCCAATCAACAAATTTAAGATATATTCATGTTCTGCACCACAAAATTAGTTAGGTTCAACTGTTTTCATCTCTGAACCAATTTGGCTGTGGAACAGTGTAATTAGATAATTATGTTAATAAACTAGAGATTGCTGTAGCTGTAAAAAGAACTGTGTAACATATGATCACTTCCATGAAAACTGCTTCCCCAGCTGTGTCTTACCAATAAATAGGGAGCACACCACTGAGGAGGCCACACAGTTTGAAAAGTAGATATGTAGATATGGAAAACTATTGCACACTGAATTCTTCCATGCATGAAATTAGAATTTATTCATGTGGAGAACACACAATAAATAGTGAAAGATAACGGAACACAAGCAACAAATTTCGGTCATTTCGACCCATCCCATGTCTTTTTTATGAGATCGTTGTGCCCAGTAGGGGAAAATTGAAGGTAGAGAGCGCAACGTGCACCGCGATATGGGGAGCAAGAAGTCTACTACTTGAGACTACCACTCAGTTCAACCAGCACCTTACCACTGAGTACACATGACTTTCCACTCAACTTCACAGTTTGAAAAGTATGGGAATAAACCAGTGTTACATGAACAAGTGAACATTAAAGTTCAAAGCAATGTTATAAGAAGCACCTTTTATACAGTTAGATCCAGAAATATTTGGACAGTGACACAAGTTTTGTTATTTTAGCTGTTTACAAAAACATGTTCAGAAATACAATTATATATAATATGGGCTGAAAGTGCACACTCCCAGCTGCAATATGAGAGTTTTCACATCCAAATCGGAGAAAGGGTTTAGGAATCATAGCTCTGTAATGCATAGCCTCCTCTTTTTCAAGGGACCAAAAGTAATTGGACAAGGGACTCTAAGGGCTGCAATTAACTCTGAAGGCGTCTCCCTCGTTAACCTGTAATCAATGAAGTAGTTAAAAGGTCTGGGGTTGATTACAGGTGTGTGGTTTTGCATTTGGAAGCTGTTGCTGTGACCAGACAACATGCGGTCTAAGGAACTCTCAATTGAGGTGAAGCAGAACATCCTGAGGCTGAAATAAAAGAAAAAATCCATCAGAGAGATAGCAGACATGCTTGGGGTAGCAAAATCAACAGTCGGGTACATTCTGAGAAAAAAGGAATTGATTGGTGAGCTTGGGAACTCAAAAAGGCCTGGGCGTCCACGGATGACAACAGTGGTGGATGATCGCCGCATACTTTCTTTGGTGAAGAAGAACCCGTTCACAACATCAACTGAAGTCCAGAACACTCTCAGTGAAGTAGGTGTATCTGTCTCTAAGTCAACAGTAAAGAGAAGGCTCCATGAAAGTAAATACAAAGGGTTCACATCTAGATGCAAACCATTCATCAATTCCAAAAATAGACAGGCCAGAGTTAAATTTGCTGAAAAACACCTCATGAAGCCAGCTCAGTTCTGGAAAAGTATTCTATGGACAGATGAGACAAAGATCAACCTGTACCAGAATGATGGGAAGAAACAGTTTGGAGAAGAATGGGAACGGAACATGATCCAAGGCACACCACATTCTCTGTAAAACATGGTGGAGGCAACGTGATGGCATGGGCATGCATGGCTTTCAATGGCACTGGGTCACTTGTGTTTATTGATGACATAACAGCAGACAAGAGTAGCCGGATGAATTCTGAAGTGTACCGGGATATACTTTCAGCCCAGATTCAGCCAAATGCCGCAAAGTTGATCGGACGGCGCTTCATAGTACAGATGGACAATGACCCCAAGCATACAGCCAAAGCTACCCAGGAGTTCATGAGTGCAAAAAAGTGGAACATTCTGCAATGGCCAAGTCAATCACCAGATCTTAACCCAATTGAGCATGCATTTCACTTGCTCAAATCCAGACTTAAGACGGAAAGACCCACAAACAAGCAAGACCTGAAGGCTGCGGCTGTAAAGGCCTGGCAAAGCATTAAGAAGGAGGAAACCCAGCGTTTGGTGATGTCCATGGGTTCCAGACTTAAGGCAGTGATTGCCTCCAAAGGATTCGCAACAAAATATTGAAAATAAAAATATTTTGTTTGTGTTTGGTTTATTTGTCCAATTACTTTTGACCTCCTAAAATGTGGAGTGTTTGTAAAGAAATGTGTACAATTCCTACAATTTCTATCAGATATTTTTGTTCAAACCTTCAAATTAAACGTTACAATCTGCACTTGAATTCTGTTGTAGAGGTTTCATTTCAAATCCAATGTGGTGGCATTCAGAGCCCAACTCGCGAAAATTGTGTCACTGTCCAAATATTTCTGGACCTAACTGTATGTCAAAGCAAATATTTTCAGGAGGGCTAAAATCGTGGAAATTTAGAGATTTTATTTACTTTTATATTAAATACTATATATGTTACTTATAGAACAATTCCAATCTGAAGAGGCTATTTGTAGATTTATATTCCTAGAGGAGCATTGCATGGCCTATTAGTCTCCTTACTCCGAGTTGGCACTCTCTACCTGTCATAGACCTGTAACCCAACTAAATTAATTCTCCTACTTTGCACTGATGAAGGGGAAATGCATGTCTGCAAAGGGTGTTCCTGATTTGGCTTTTTATCCTAAATTATAGCGCAAGACCCATTTAAGGTTCGATATTGACTTTTAGCATTGCTACTTACAATAGGTTGAATTAGAGTTTTTAAATCCTTTTTCTCTCTGAATAGGCTATTTGGATTATATGACACTGGTCACTTCACAATTTGGTGTTGTCACGGCTGACCGGGGAACACAGGGAAACCTATATTGTCACTAAGGCTGGGGACCCTGTGCTCACCCTAACACCCAGAGGTACCCTTAAAGGTAGGGAGGTTCGGGATCCCAACCTTGCCCTATTTCCTGTCCTTGTCCCTGATGGTAAGACCCCCCCTCCACAACCCACCACCCGGGGGGAAGGGGCAAGAACAGAAGTCAATAACCCCAACGACAAATAAAGACTAACGGGTAACCACGACAACCACATAGAAAGGAGCCACTAAAAGTGCACAAGGGGAAACAACATAAAAGTGGACAAGCAAACAGATTACTGGGTAACTTCCATACCGTAACAAGCACACCACAAAATGCTGCAGCCTGCACCAATGCTGCAGCTAAAAAAGCACAACAGAGAGAGGGTCTCTCCAGCTCTTTCCACCTCCTGGCCAAGCTTCCAAATGAATGAAAATAATCGGCACCCTCTGCTGGAAGTTGAGGGTATATATATAAGACCTGGGAGTGGTCCAAACCGAAAATACCTGACCAGGAGCTGCTGGAAGGTAAACTGAAATTAACCCTCTCTCCCCCCCCCCCAAAGGAAAGGGAATCCATTTAAGCAGCAGAGTCTCACAAGGTAAAGTGACCCAGAACATGAGCCTAAACTGCAACAGATAGAAGACCGAGACAGGTGTCCTGTGAAGACTCTTGGCAGATAATTGTAATGTAAGATTATTATATTTCAGGTAGTGCTACCTAAGCCTATCATTAGATGTATTTTGAGGGGCATGCCAACAAGAAAACTTGTCAAATGACTAGTCTGTGGTGTAAACTTATACAAAAATAATGTGTGTTAGCGCCCTTCACACATCGGCTGCAGCCAAAATGCAAACATATACAAAAACACTATGTGCGCACCTGCGTATTGGATTAATACTAGAGGTGTGCAGGCCATTTTTTTCCGTTGTCTAAATTATTCCAAAGTCTCTCAATGACATTTCTAAGTTTAAGAAATGGAGAGGTTCATTGCTGGATTGTTTGGACTATCCCATGACCAGCTTCTGAAATGAAGAGATTTGCAAGTCTTCAAAAGAAGTAAACTTTCAATGCCAACACCTTCTATTAATTTTTGTGTCTCAAATAATAACTGTTTTTATTATATTATTCATTAACGGTAACCCTTTTTTTTTTTTTTTTTTTTTTTTTACTGGCTTCCTAAATATCCAGTCTCCAGTGAAAAGTGTGCTTTCAGAATTTTATTTGATCATCTATGAAAGAATAATAAATTAAATACGCATTATGCCTTTCACCTCCAAAGCGATTGAGGGAACATACTGACCCCTTTGATGTGGAAAGGCTCTTGCACCGTTTCCATCTTTCTGCGACTACATTGTCACTGCAGATCTTCTGAAGTAACTGACATGCTTTGTTCTGTAATATTTTGTACCATTTAGACTTGGCTGTTATTCATGAAACATGGACAATTGCTGGCAATTGCATAAATAAATGGCTTTGTGTAGTTTTAGAAAAGAGAATGGAAGGGTGAAGATCAAAATTTTGGCCAAGGAATAGAATATTTCTGCTGGACTTTAAGCTTCAGTCCAATCCCAAAATTGTGCTGAACAGAATCCATGCACAGTGCCATGCTTGGCTGTTTACAGTGCCTTGAAAAAGTATTTAAACCCTGTGAATTTTTCAACATTTTTTACCCATTACACCCATAAACCTAAGTGTTAAATGTATTTTATTGGGATTTATGTAATATACCAACACATAGTAAGTATTTGTGAATTGTAAAGGAAATGATACATGGTTCTCTAAATATTTTCAAAATATTAATTTGAAAATTTTGACTTGCATTTGTATTCAGCCCCCTGAGTCATTACTTTGTAGCACCACCTTTTGCTGCAATTACTGCAGCAAGTCTGTTGGGTTTGTGTCTCTAAAAGCTTTGGTCATCTAGAGGCTGAAATATTTGCCCATTTTTCTTCTGGTATAGTTCAGTGAGATTGGATGGAGGCGTCTGTGAACAGCAATTTTCAAGTCTTGCACAGAGTCTCCATGGGTTTTAGCTCTGGACTGTGACTGGGCCATTGACCTACATGATTTTGCTTTGATCCAAACAATTGCAGGGTAGCTTTGGCATTATGTTTAGGGTTGTTGTCCTGCAGTAAGCTAAATCTGTCTCAAGTGTTTTGCAGCATCTAACCGATTTTCCTCCAGTATTGCCCTGTATTTATTGCCATACTTTTTCCATTCAACTCTGACCAGTTTTCCTGTCCCTGCTGAGGAAAACATCCCCAGAGCATGATTCTGCCACCACCATGTTTGACGATGGAGGCAATGTTTTCAGGGTGATGTGTAGTGTTAGTTTTCCACCACATATAGCATTTTGCATTAAGCCAAAAAGCTTTACTTTGGTCACATCTGGCAAGAAAACCGTCTTCCACAAGCTTGCTGTGTCCCCTTCATGGCTTTTTGCGAACTGCAAATGGGACTTCTTATGGCTTTCTTTCAAAAATTTCTGTCTGCTTGCCATACTTGCATTGTAATTCTCTATTCTCTGACCATAATATAGTATTGGGAAAAGCACCCAATAACATATAATTACCACCAATCCCTAAGGAAAAAGCAGTGCAAAATATTCCCATAAAAATATTTTTTTATTACAAACATATAAAAAACAATTATACAATAGAATTTTCCAAACAGAGGATCCAATTATGGGACTCAATTTATCCACTAAAAAATCCGCAAAAAATGTAAGGCCTATTAGCAATTGTATACTCATTATCACATGACAATAATCAACAAAGCGATATGAGCAATAATTAATATCAATAAGGAATCCTTTCCTGCAGCATCTATATTTGTTGTTTAATCTAACCAGTTTCTGAATTGTTTACAACCCACAGTCCATTTTTATATAATTTGCCTATTCAGACTATTAATTAAATGCAGGCTTAATACTTTTAGCTTGCTGTACGCTGTGGATAAAGTGTCCTCCTACAGTCCCTACGCGCGTTTCCACCTTTTTTCTTCAGGGGAAGTCCCCTGAAGAAGAAAGGTGGAAACGCGCGTAGGGACTGTAGGAGGACACTTTATCCACAGCTTACAGGAAGCTACTGAAGGCAGACTGATTTTTTTTCTGCTTGCACTAATATCACCTCAATTCAGGTATTGTAACATTTATCAACTTACGGGCCTTTTTCAATTCAGCGTTAACTATATTTAAAAAGGAAATGTTTTTTCATCAGTAATTTAATAAGCATTAAGACTGTATTTAATTAATTGTAGTCTGAATAGACAAATTATATAAAAATGGACTGTGGGTTGTAAACAATTTAGAAACTGGTTAGATTAAACAACAAATATAGATGCTGCAGGAAAGGATTCCTTCTTGATATTAATTATTGCTCATATCGCTATGTTGATTATTGTCATGTGATAATGAGTATACAGTTGCTAATAGGCCTTCAATTTTATGCAAATGCACTTTAGTAATAGTGGATAAATTGAGTCCCATAAGTGGATCCTCTGTTTGGAAAATTACATTGTATAATTGGTTTTTATATGTTTGTAATAAAAAAATAATTTTATGGGAATATCTTGCACTGGTTTTTCCTTAGGGATTGGTGGTAATTATATTTCTTGCCACACTTGCATAAAGCCAATTGGTCAGTAAGGATTTTATTTAGGGGTATCAGACTACAGGGGGCTGAATGGAAATGCACATCACAATTTTCAGGTACTGTATATATTTTTGAACTATTTTTCATACCCTTTATATTTCACAAATATTATGGTACTTACTGTTGGTATATCAAATAAAATCTCAAATAAAACACATTTCGGTTTTTGAGCGTAATGTAAAAAATTGTGGAAATATTTTTAATATGAATACTTTTTCAAGGCATTGTAATTCAACTTGTATATTTGTGTCAATTGAGTGGGTTTTTTTCATGACAAAAGTAGGACATCAATTGGCACAAATTAACAAATTGTGTTGGACATTTTTGAGAAGCAGGGCGGCCACGCTGAAAGAAAGGGAAGGGCACTATGCAGTAGAAGGAGGTGCTAAAAATTCTCTCAGGCTGCGTGCACATTATCAGGGTTCACTGTACAAGCACAGTGGATGGAATTTCTAGAAAAGTGATCTGCAGTGCGGCTTCCCAAGTCACAGCATGTCAATTTTTTGCTGCTTAGACGCAAGTGTTCTCTGCAGGGAGAACACAGCGGGAGACCGCAACTACCCGAGCCTGTATGGTGGGCATGAGCAGCTGTGGTCATCTGTGAAGGAGACTCACGGCCCCACAGGTCAGGACCCGCCGCATCCAGGATGCAGTGGGTCCTGCTCATGTGCACATAACCTTAGTGATAAATCTTCATGTTACACTGAAGAGTCGCTTTATGTTATTATTATTTTGTGTTGCTTATATAGCACCAATATATTCTGCAACAAAGTACAGTGTTCCTGTCCCCAATATTTCATGCCTTTTTCTGGCAGAATTTTTTGATACGTTTTTCGCTATGTATATACATATACTGAATGTACAAATCGTGTTTACATTTTAGCATTTGAGGAGACAACTGCTGCAAATATTTTCTGTACTATTTCTGCTTCTTGCCTGACATAACTTTTGCCTATCCCTTAGTTTATGCATAACTCATATCTTACATTCGCAGCTATGATATACAGCCTGAAAATAGAGCAAGATCGATTGTAAATAAGATTATCCTCTTATGAATAAAGATGATCAGGGATTGTTACTGCTAATGCACTTTTATATTTTTCAATGTATGCATGAAGAAATTTTAGCTACAGCCTCCTTCTGCATATGTTGTTGTTGTTGTTATTATTATTTATTATAGCGCCATTTATTCCATGGTGCTTTGCATGTTAAAAAGGGGCATACACAGACAAGTACAATAATCGTGAACATTTCAAGGCACAGACTGGTGCAGGAGGAGAGAGGACTCTGCCCGCGAGGGCTCACAATCTAATGGGAAGAGCTTGAGGATACAGTAGGTGAGGGTAGAATGGGTCGTGCGACAACATGTGGTTACTTTTATGCATTAAATATAAATTGGATCTTAGAAGACATCAGTAATCCTTATTACCACTTTGTAAAGTGCATCTGAGAGTGGAAGGAAGGGGTTAAGCCTGTGCTGCCAATGAAGACTGAAGATGAATTGATCCTGGAATGTGATTGTCAACACGTTTTGGAGCAAAATGCTTTCATCAAGACAATCATATGGCTCATTGCCATTATGTGCAAGCCCACTTTGTTTTCACCTCCATAAAGTAAATTTTTTCTATCAATTTTTAGTCTTGAGTGTTGATGTTCAGATTGAACATCCAAATAATGCAACATACGATCGGCATTCTGGCCGATAGTTAGGTCCACAAATATTTGGACAGTGACTGAATCTTCGTTATTTGGGCTCTGCATACCACTTTTTAATTTAAAATAAAACAAATGAAATGCATTTGACTGTGATTGTTTTGCTCTGAAACGTGTTGACAATAAATTACACTCCAGGATCAATTAATCTTCTGTCTTCTCTAACCATCAGCAGCACAGAATTAACCCCTTCCTTCCACTCTTAGATGTCCTTTGCAACGTGGGGCTGCTGCAGACATTTTATGTCTGTGTGGTGGTTGTGACTATCACTGCCACATCAGGTGAGCACGATTTCTACCCTTTACTCTCTTAACCCGGATAAGACCCTATTTGCACTATGTGTCCAAATTTTTACTTTATTTCTACTTTGTAGCATGGTCATTTTTATGCAGGCAGCCTCAGTCTACATGCTCTTAATATTTCATACGGACATCATCAGAGGTCCATGTAGGGCCTCCATATGAGCTAGTATGCTCGGCATTGGATCCCTCTATGAGTGAGAATGGAGAGATAGATGATTCTTAATAGCACTTTTCTTTCTGTTGGACTTGAGCGATCCATGTAATCTGATTGGCCATCATACATTACTAATTTTCCTGACTAACTCAAAGCCATGTCCATTGGTTACAGATTATGCCAATTCAGGAAGAGTTTTTCATTTGGATGGATGTTGTGAAGGGGTTTTTCTTAACCATGGAAAGGATTCTGCGATCATCCAACACTGTTGTCTTCTGTAGACTTCCAGGCCTTTTTAAGTTCTCAAGCTCACCAGCAGGCCATCTTCACCGCAGTGTCTTCAAGACTATGGTGCCAGAGATCAAGCTTCGCGCATGCGTGGACTCCGGAGCCATTTTAATGAAGAGAGAATTACTGTGTGAATGCACACGCACCACCGCCGCCATCAGCAATGGCGGTGCAATATTCAAATACAGAAAAGGGGGCACGTCATTCGGGACACTGGAGGAAGACTTTGCAGCGAGAACTCAACCGACACACACAGGCCTGCCCTCATTGCATTTGTCAAAGTACAGTGCATTTCTCCAACTTTGATTAAAGATATTTCTGCAACCAAGCAACCCATCTTTCAACAACAGGTATGCCTGGATTCAGCATCTTAGTGCCATTATGGCACTGATTTTAGTTCATATTGCAAAATCCTAGTGGTTGGTCCTCCCCTAATCTTCCTCAGGCAGTCTGATATTAGTGCTTGTATCTACGTGGAGGAGGACAGTCAGGAGCTAAGCCGCTTCTAACCCTGATGTAGGTATGATGTTGTATGAAATTTTACTTAAGAACCACATTTGAGGAGTTCCATGTCACCACTTTCTGGAAAAAAAACAAAATCAAACATACATATGTAGCTAATGGTATATTCATCCATCGTGATAGATAATTACATAATTTCTGTACATAATATTTGAGGGTACAGTGTACAATTGAAATTTGGCACATTTGCCTAAAGGAAATCTATCAAGATGATTCTACTTATTGGACCAATGGTACAAACATTTAAAAAATTATACCTGTTTTGTGGTAATTGGATGTGCCATCGCTGAAAAATGTAAGTTGGAAGCAACACCCCAATTAGCCTGGAAATGTGTTAGCGGAAAGTCAGTGAACTTGTAGATCATTGACACATCTCCAATCCACTACTATGCTCATTTTCATGCTACTTCAAAGCTTAAGTTGTCAGCACTAACACATTAGATTGCTATGAAGGTGTAAGTATAGTTTTCATTGTTGTTCTAGGACCTTTGCTACCAGTACCACTAGTTTTGTAAGTAAAATTGTTGTCAGACGTTCACTGTAAGTAAATCCTTCTGAATGAGTTTAGCCGATTGCTAAATTCTGTGCCTTGTCTGTAACTACTCAGTAGATGTATGCGGAGTGTGTGATTCATTTCCTTTGAATGAGTTGTTTTACTTTGCGCCTCGTTTTCTCGAGTATAACTTTCTTTCATTTTTATGTAATGCTCTATTTTTAGGCATAAATGTGTTTTTCTTTTCACTGATTTATGTCTTTGTAAGGAGAAAAAAAAAGTCTTTGGCTGTCTTCGCATTAGTTATGAAAAATAATAGCTCTTTGTGCTTGTACAGGCAGACATGAATGCTGGCTTGACCTTGAATCTCTTGTCTGAACACCCGTCTGCTTGAATCTGCCTCTTCTGAAAACTGGTAGTGGGAGTATTTTGACAGTAAAAAAGAAAACTACTGACTTTTTGTGTATTTACACTTTTCATCCAAATAATAGGTGTGAATGCATTCATCCATAATTTTAGGACATAACCGACATTTCCATCACTATACTTTTTTGATTTGTTCTTCAAGTGACCATATTGCATTGCAAAAATGTAAGTGCCAAACATATTGAACCCTGTTTTAGCTCAAGTAGTTGCTGCCTGTACAAGCACACCATCCCCATGTTCTCAACTTCAATGTGTGCTATGTGAACATTTTTACTAAGCCCTTCATGCCAAGGATGTGAGACTTGTTGATTGATGTTCCTGGACCCCAAAACATGATCTGTACCAGGGTCTCCCACCTACTATGTATTATTTACATTATTGGTGTTTTATATGTCATGGGACTTTTTGGAGCCTCTTGAGGCACCAATTACTATACATGCTTGCTTCATTCATGAAGTATTAGGGCTCATTCAGATGTCTATGTTTTCTCACATGTGGAAAAAATGGACTTCTGATTTTTCTTTTGGGATCACAATTTGATCAAAGTGAGGTCCGAGTGTCATCTGTTTTCTATCTCTCGCCACTTGATCTGCTATATGGTGGTGCACATTTTTTGTAGCAGAGTTCTGTAGTCTACCATGCCTTTATGTCCAACTAAAAGGACATTACACTTCAAGAAATTAGGGCAAAGCCCAAACTTTTATCCTATTCAATTTCTTTTTAGTGGAGGGATACAAGCAGGGTCACATCCAAATACTGTTTTCAGCTATTCAAACCTATACTCCTAGGCCGGGGTCACATAAACGTATGAATCGAACGAGTGCAATCCAATTTAAAAAAAAAAAATCAGATTGCACTCAGACTGTTTGTTCAATGATGCAGATCAGATCTGTGTATTTTTCCTAAGCTGTAATCGGGCTGAGGAAAAACTCACAGCATTCTGCGATTGGCAGCGTATATCGGATCACACACACACACACACTCATACACACACACACACACACACACGTCTATGGGAGAGTGTGAAACTTCAGACTGTGCTTGGATGTCATCCGAATGCAGCGCAATATACTCAGAGACAGGCAATATCTGTAATCCGATTCTCGCATGTGAGAGAATGGTATCACAGTGAATGACCCTCGGATCGCGCTCCAGCAGAGTTTGAGCCTATGTCATTAATACGTTGCATCTGATGCTATACACTAGTGTGAGCCCAACCTTAACTCAATACTCAGCGTGGAGCTTTAAAACAGTATGATTGCTCTCATAATAGTAGTAATCAGGACGGCATGATTGCAGGAATCCTGTTTATCTTACTATTGGATGATCCCACTGCATTGCCATTATAACTGATGAGTGAACATTGAGTGTTAGCGGAATCGGCATTATTACAGGTTAGTTATATAATACCACCCACAAAATACAAAAGTGCTGAGGTAGTCATAAAAAGCTGTTGATGTGTTAACAGCCAACACTTAATCTGTCAGATGCTTCTGGATGTGCAATGCTTGATTGCATAAGAGCGGCACAGCGCTGACAGTTAATTCTGTGATACAGGGAAACAGGTTGTTGTCTTTGGGCTCAGCCTCCACTTATCTGCTCGGCCTATTGTCCATGCATGCGATTAATTCCCATGCAGTGTGAGCGCACTCATCGCTCGGAGGCCGCCCCACCTCTTGGCAGGTGTTGAGCGCAGATAAAAGCAGATCCAGCTCACAGTGATATAGTCTGGATTGCTGCAGACTTCCTCTGATTAGACAGTTGCTAAGTGACAGGGAAGAGTTACAAGTACCCACTTAACACAATGTTTTTCGTTCTCATTACTTTTTGGCTACCGGGGAAATGCTTTGTTTTATTCTTCTTACGTAACATTTTTATGGATTCATACTTTTATATTCTTAAATTAAATTGGGTTGTAAATGAGGAACATTGGCATATGTAAGATATTTAGAGACAAAGATAAGGGTCGCATATATTGGCTGCCACAATAAGTGCAAAATAAGGCCGATGCATGCCTCCCTGTCTCTGTGACGATGAGGTGACGGGCGGCTATGGGTGACAGTGTGGCATAGTGCCAGTCCGCACACAGATCAATGTGCCTTGTTCAGTGTCAGGCTATGAATTACCCTGGCCTGCTGCTATTCAGAAAACCAGCATTTATGCTACTCGTGCATATTAAAGGGAACCTGTCACCAGATTTGGCAACTATAAGCTACGGCCACCACCAGTGTGCTCTTATATACAGCATTCAGAATACTGTATATAAGAGACCAGGCTGCGCTCTATAACTTAACACCTTTATAATACTCATCTAGGGGGTGGTCTCGTCCGATGGGAGACGCCGCTCTCCAGTCCGGGAGCCTCCTCTATGCTGCAATCTCCGTCCTCCTTCTACTCAGCCCAGTGTGGATGATGCGTCTACGTCATCCATACAGGCCAGCATTGAGGGCAGATTAAAGTTCTGTAATGCACAGGCAAAAGGAAAGGTTAGACGCCCGCACATGCACACTACAATACTTTGATCTGCCCTGAGCAGGGCAGATCAAAGTACACTGCTCAGGACCTCAATACCAGCTAGTGTGGATGATGTAAGATGCGTCATGCACACGAGCCTCAGAAGAAAGATGACGGCGATTGCCACAGAGAGGAGGCTCCGGACCGAGAGCAGTGACACCCATCGGACCAAATCGCCCCTTAGGTGAGTATTATAAAAGTGTTTTTTACGTTATACAGCGTGGCCTGGGCTCTTATGTATAGTATTCTGGAATGCTGTATATAAGAGCTTAGTGGTGGTGGCCACAGGTTATAGTCACCAAAACTGGTGACAAGTTCCCTATAAAGAGATAATCTGCTGATATGGAAAACAATCACTGGTTCCAGTAAGTAGAAGACCCGCAGGCAGTGATTGGCAGTGGTCCTGTGCACTAAAGGCAAAGACCAGCACTGGGCCACAAAAGCGTTAATGTTGGAGCAGTGGTAGATAAAACAGGTATTTTTTGCTTGATTGGCATTGTATTGTTAGATTTTTTTCTTTTTCCTTCTCTGCATTTTCTGCTGGCGTATCTAGACCTTTACATTTGACATTCATTGTTGTAGTAGTTTGAAACTGGATTTACAGGTTATTATAGGAAAAAGACAATACACGTCAGATGTATTTATTAAAATGTCGTAGTTTTTAGAAGAAATTAAACAAATTTCTGTAGTAATTAAACCACATATAAACAGACGAGTCCGTAACACAGAGGTGTTTCCATTTCTGCGGCATCGGAATCTTAAGGGGGCTTTACACGCAACGACATATCTGACGATATGTCGTCGGGGTCACGGAATTAGTGACGCACATCCAGCGTTGTTAGCGACGTCGTTGCGTGTAACCGCTCTGAGCGACTGTTAACGATCAAAAATACTCACCTTATTGTTGATCGTTGACACGTCGTTCATTTTCAAAATCTCGTTGGTCATTGTGGACGTAGGTTGTTCGTCGTTCCTGAGGCAGCACACATCGCTATCTGTGACACCCCGGGAACGACGAACAACCGCTTACCTGCGTTCTCCGGCAACGAGGTGGGCGTGTCGATAATGATGCTGCTGTCCGCCCCTCCGCTTCTATTGGACGCCTGCCGTGTGACGTCGCTGTGACGCCGCATGAACCGCCCTCTTAGAAAAGAGGCGGTTCGCCGGCCACATCGACGTCGCTGGGAAGGTAAGTCCGTGTGACGGGACCTAGCGATTTTGTACGCTACGGGCAGCGATTTGCCCGTGATGCACAAATGATGGGGGCGGGTGCTTTCACGAGCGACATCGCTAGCGATGTCGATTGTTGCTGCGTGGAAAGCAACCTTTAAGATTGTATGTTTCCTGAACTTGTTTTGTGCTAGGATATTTTACCATGCTATGACATTAGACCTTGTGTGCGCAGCGTATGGGTATGTGCGCACGTCTCTGCGTCCTGTTCCGCAACGTTTAAGTCACTGCATGTGCGTTTCAAAACGCAGCTGAAAAGCTGCGTTTTGAAAGCATCGTGCATGCAGAGTTCATGCGGAATTCATGCGTTCTGGATGCTTGCTCTGCCATAGACAGAGTGGGAAAAGCATCTGGAACGCACACAAGTAGTGACATGTTGTTTTTTAGAACGCAGCGTTTTGGCAAAATATTTCAACAGCCGAATCGCTATGTTCTAAAACGCAACGTGTGGATGGATTATGCACAATCTTCATAGATTGTTCTGGGGACGCAGGACGCATGCTGTTATGCTGCGGTGCAAAATGCAGCGTAAAAGCATGAAAAAAGCACATGTGCGCACACAGCCTTTATCTGTCATCAGATTTCATAATATAAAGAATCTGATTGATCAAAGCTTTTACCCAGCATTCCGGTGTAAAAAGCTTTGAAAAGTCACCAAGTTTAAGCGCAATGTAAAACTCCGGTAAAATGTAGAGACTTTTGGCATGCTCATGCTATTTTCATTCAGATCCAACATTGTGCAGACTTGGCAACCCCTCCCCAGCCAATATCAGGATGAGCCGCAGTGTTGCTTACCCCACAAATCAAAAGGGTACTTTACATGCTGTGACATCGCTACCGATCTATCGTCGGGGTCACGTCGTCAGTGACGCACATCCGGCACCGGTAGCGACATCGCAGCATGTGACACCAAGGAGCGACGATCAACGATCGAAAAATCGTTCAAAAACGGTGATCGTTGACACGTCGTTCCTTTCCAAGGTACGATGTTGTTCGTCACTCCTGCGGCACCACACATTGCTTTGTGTGACACCGCAGGAACGACAAACATCTCCTTACCTGCATCCACCGGCAATGCGGAAGGAAGGAGGTGGGCGGGGTGTTACATCACGCTCATCTCCGCCCCTCTGCTTCTATTGTCCAGCCGCTTAGTGACGCCGCTATGACACCGAACGCACCTCCCCCTTGAGGGAAGGATTGTTCGGCGGTCACAGCGACATCGCTGACAAAATATGTGCGTGTGACGCTGCCGTAGCGATAATGTTCGCTACGGCAGCGAGCACCAAATGTCGCACGAACGACGGGGGCGGGTGCTATCGCGCTCGACATCGCTAGTAATCACTAGCGATGTCGCAGCGTGTAAAGTACCCTTTACTCAAGTCACTGTCCCCTTATCAAGTCTGTCCTGAAAAACACTGATCTTTATTTATCTGGGCATAGTGTATACATTAACAAATCTATTAGAGCTGATGAGGCTGGGGTACACAGTTTGAAAATCCACGTCATAATGGCTGTTTAATCCTTTATGAAAATTTTCAAGACTGATCGGAAAATGAGCATTTTATGTTTGTGGAGGTATGTTTTATGAAATTTGGGAAACAATTCTCATTAAATTTCGCAGAGATAAGTATTAATGGGAGTCTATACATTGTGTGCAATGCTGAGAACTACTGTATATTAGTGCTGTACACAGCAGATCCCAGGTGCAAGTTACATATAGTGTCTAGAAATTTTGTGTGAGCGTTTACATTATTTGGTTACTAGAAAAATTAAATTGACTCCTAAAATACTTTAAAGGTAGTCTGACTGCTGATACCTCAATGGCAATGGCTGTATGATGGTGGCCAGGTATGTTTGACTGCAGAGTTTCAGAGAAAAGCATACATTAAAAGCTGCTGGGAAGTGAGCTGCAGTGCAGACTAGTCGGGCAGGCGGGTTCCTGCCGGCTTCTGCTTGCTCTCTTGCTTTGGAGTGACAGATCTCTCCTTATATGCGCAACGAGGGGAGACCTGTCAGTCCAGGGTAGTAGGCGGGCAGAAGCCACCAGGGACTCGCCTGTCCGTCTAGTCCCCAGCGCAACTCAGTCCTGACTGCTTTTAAAGGGCTTGTCCGATCTAAATATATAAGTCTGCAGTCAATGTGTCACTCTATGTGACTGCAGGCTTCTAAATCTTCACATTGCCCACACTTAAAAAGCCAACATATCTCAGCAGCATTATGCTACAACACCGGCCTTAGTAACTGTGCTACTCTGAGACATTGTATTGATATATGGTTGGCTGGTTTATAATGAGATACATTTTATGATTCATTTTTACAGAGATAATATTTTAAAGTTTGCACCTTGAGTGATACCAAAGTTCTACTTTAAGCAGTTCAGTATTTGCTATGGCCACCCTCACCATAGCCGCAGCCATAGGGCAGTCATGAATTTAACATTTTGGACTCTTCAACTTTGCTTTTCCTATTTGACCTCCTCTTTCATTGCATTACCTGAATAACCAGGGCGAAGAGCCAAAATTGGTTTGTTTTCCTCTGTGATGACACAAAACAACAATGTTACAAACTTTGTGAAGTTGTTGAACTCGGTCATGGACCCTTATCAGGACAAGAGCTAAATATAGTGCATACAAGCAAATATGTCCAGCTTAATTATATGTAGGAAATACGCCATTTGTGCCTTGTTTTCCTGCGTCCTATCAGCAGGGAACTGTAAAGAATGATAAGTTCCCAATGATAAGGAGGCCATTTGCTATTCTGGCTGGTTTTGGTCTAAAAGAAGAGGAGTTTCCGTATTTGGAAAACATTACTGATAAAGATAAAAAAAAAATAAACTAATTCCTGCCCTCGTATTTTGTTTGACTCTTCATTATTTTCATTATTAAATCTCTTAAAACCTATAATATAATATTGTGGAGCTGTGTCACATACCCAGCATGTCACTGGTCACAATTAACCCCTCTCAATCTTGAGATTTATGAAACTTGATTTCAGCAGAATTCCAATGTTGGACCGGTATTGTGCAGTTAGAATGTTGGACATCTGTTTTAAGGTTTGGTTTTTTTTGAGGGTTTTTAAGCCTACTTTTACACTTGCGTTGTTTTGCATCCATCACAATCAGTTGTGTGACTGGTGCAATGAGTGATCAGCTGATCGTTCATAAAAGCCGGCCGATCAGCTGATCACTCTCAAAAGCCAGGCGCCGGGCGATCAGCTGATCGCTCACAAAAGCCGGCCACCGGCCAATCAGCTGATCGTTCGGCCGCCGAGAGAGAGAGAAACATTGATTTCAATGATTAAACATAAGAGCTGAGCATGCGCAGTGAAAAGAAAAAGGATTCCACCGCTCAAACAACACTACATGCTGCGTTCCTGACGCCCGATGGTCAGTCTGATCCGTCACATGGCGGATGCAACGCAGACACATTAGTCGCAATGCATCGTCAATACAAGTCTATGGGAAACCGCGCAAGCCGTTATCGGATTGCGTTGTTTTCCAAAGCGGTGGATTGCGACTAACGCAAGTGTGAAAGTAGCCTAACATGGAATAGTTTTTATAAACATTAGTAAATAGAAATCTGCAAATAACTAAAAAGAGGAAAACCTGCCACACACCACTTTTACGTTACTATTTTCTTCCATACTTCATTGATGTATAATATTACAATTATTACTTTGTAAATAAGATAAGCTACAATGACAGTCTTTTGCATACAAGCTACGATGGTGATTGCTTATTACCAGTGTGGACAGCATCTCTATATGTAATGCATGGAGTGTTCATGTGCTCCAGATGCTGTTTTTGCCTACCTTTTGAGTACAGATGAGCGAACCTTAAGGGTACTTTACACACTGCAACATCGCTAGCGATCTCGTTAGCGATGTGAAATTCTAGATCGCAAGTGCGATCTTTCGAGATCGCACATGCGTAAAATGACCTATGTGCGATCCGAAAGATCGCACTTGCGATCTAGAATTTCACATCGCTAACGAGATCGCTAGCGATGACGCAGTGTGTAAAGTACCCTTTAGGCTTGAGGTTCGGAAACTGAGCTCCAAAAAAACAAGGTTCGGGTTCGAGTGAGTGACGAGTATGAATCACTCAAGCGAGCAGCGCTGTGCTTGGGTGTGAGTAATGCTCAGCCCAGTATGAGCCGCGTGCAGTGTTTCATCGGCTCACATTTGGGGTAAAATTAGCATGATCAGTTGTAGTGTACATACATAAACATCCTCCCCCCCCCAAAAAAAAAAAAAGAAATTATAAGCCTCGCCCACCCTACTCCAGAAGTGTTTTGGTAATGGCCCCATAAGAAAACACTTCTGGGGTAGGGTGGGCGGGGTTTATAAATTTTCTTTGGGGGAGGGGGGGTTTGTGTGTGCACACTACATCTGATCACGCTGATTTACCCCAAATGTGAGCTGATCAAACACTGCATACAGCTTGCACAGGGCTGTGCATCACTCACACCCAAGCACAATGCTGCTCGCTTGAGTAGTTTATACTAGTCACCCGCTCAAACCTCAAACCCGAACCTTGTTTTTGGAACTCTGTTTCCGAACCTCGAGCCTCGGGTTCGCTCATCTCTACCTCTGAGGGGGTTCTAAACTGGAGACCCCACCCTACAACAACTCCTTTTGTGTTTGGGGACTTCATTTTACTACAGGAGTTCGTAGAAGAACAACAGAAAACATTAGGAATTGTATGTATTTTTTTGCGTATACAATTTATAAGACAATACTGTGGTTGGCACTGTTTTGCAGCACTGGTATCCTGTGTTCTAATACCACCAAGGTCAACATCTCATAATGTTTGCCTGATTTTCCTCCATGTTCTCCAATTTTCTCCTAAATTCCAAAGGCATATTGTCAGAAAACGTAGATTGTGAGCCCCAATGGGGACAGTAACGATGATGTCTGTAAAACGCTGTCGAATATGATGGCGCTATATAACTAAACATTATAAATTAATTGAAATTTTACTCAACATCACAATTTTTTGAGGAACCTCAAACTAAAGATACATTTTTAAAAGTGCTTCTCATGTCAATCGTATGTATAAAGTGTGGGATAAAGGAGTGATTGTGGAAGCATATCTTGTCAGTAATCCTATTTAAAGAGACGGTCAGCACAGAATGACTGTTCAAACCACGTACAGGCGCTCGGTGCATCATCGCGGGGCCACTTATTTCGGTGCACTTTTCAATCTGTTTGTTTTCCCTCTAAGGCCATGTGCCCACGGGCGCTCGTACCTGTGGATATATTCGCAGGTACGGCCGCATGTTTCCCGCAGCTGCCTGCCGGCGTCCGCAGCTATTTTTAGCTGCGAGTTTCCAGCGGAATAGCTGCGGGAAACATGCGGACTTTCACGCAATTTACCTGCGGACGTCCCGGCCTCTATCTCCATAGCGGAGGGCCGGAATCTCCGCAAGTAAATCCGCATGAATAATTGACATGCAGTTAGGTGCGGCTGAGGGATCTCCGCAGGAGATTCCGCAGCCGCACTTTCCACAGCGTGGACACAGACACTCCCCATGTCCCATAGGGTAACATGGGGAGTGCCTGTACATGCTAGAACCTGCGGATTTATCTGGAAAATCCAGAAAAATCCGCAGGTTTTCTGCGGCAAACTCCGCAGCAAAAAGCTCCCGTGGGCACATGGCCTAAATCTTCCCTGCTCCTCTTCTTTGATTGATAGTTCTGGCTTTATAGAACTAGAGAAGGGCGGAGATAGATGGAAAAGAAGCTGGTGGGAAGGTGCACTTAAATGTTTGGCCCCGCCATGATGCACTGAGTGCCTGTGCTTGGTTTGAACAGTCATTCTGTGCTGACAGGGGTCATTTTAATACCATAACAAGTGGCCTGAAGTGAGTGATTACTGAAATAATTGACTGTATTTAACTACAAAGGAAATGGATATAATAGAGGCTTTAGGTTTCCTGTCCCTTTTAAATGGTAGTCACCTTATGTAACCGTGTTTGTACATCTAGTGCTAGGATTACATCAGCCTTTTGGCCCTCCTATTGTGTTTAATGTAGTATGAGCTTTACAGTGAAAAGGTTACAGGCATCACTTGAATAAAAAAACAAATGATGGAAGCCGTAGTGTTAAATCCAGGCATTGACAGTCAGTTAATTGTCACCAGTGTACTGTACATAGTCGATCTGAAAGCATGTGTTGACAGGACTGTATGAGTGGGAGCAAAATAAAGACTTGTATTGGAAGGACTGGCCATTTGTCAAGTTTTTTCTGGATTAGCTCTGTCTTCTGCTTCGCTTCACAAGTGCAACGCAAACAAATTTGTCTTCACCTTCTCATTAAACAGAGGAAAAAGTAATAAGTATGGTACTCCTACATAATAAAGGTCTTACAGGATCATCACTATGCTGCTGAAATACAGCTGGCGACTGTTTAGAATATATCATCACGCTGTTCTGTGGGGACGTTTATTTGTAGTCACACTACATAATATAAATGTGGGAGCTAAGCAGAAAAATTACAATAAAATCATTGGAAAATTTGTATTCAAAAAGGATTTTATATAGTAAATGGGTCATATGCTTTGTGGAAAGGTGCACATAACATTTAATAATAGGATCAAATCTCATGATTAGATAGATACTGGATCCTAATGTCGATTGAGTAAAAAAACAACCGTATTAATTAAAAAATATATATGTTATGTGGGTAGTTCAATAGTTCATGTTTAAAGCACCACTCCAGTGTTTTGTTTTTTTTATTGCATTTTATTGGAGTGGTGCTTTATATCCAAGTCCCCTGCACCCCCGTCATATACTCACCTTTCAGCAGCTCTCTCTGCTATCACTGCCGCTCCTGTTGGGCTTCGGCTTTGTGACCTGAAGGCAGGTACATTGTGCAAAAAGGAGATAGTTGCACTCTGTAGTGCTAAGATATATGTACAGTGAGGAAAAAAAGTATTTAGTCAGCCATCAATTGTGCAAATTCTCCTACTTAAAAAGATGAGACGTAATAGACATCATAGGTAGACCACAACTATGAGAGACAAAATGAGAAAGCAAATCCAGAAAATCATGTCATCAATCATCAATCTTGTCTGATTAGGCAAGATTTTATTTGCAAATTATGGTGGAAAATAAGTATTTGGTCAATAACAAAAGTTCATCTCAATATTTTGTTATAAATCCTTTGTTGGCAACGACAAAGGTCAAACATTTTCTGTAAGTCTTCACAAGGTTGGCACACACTGTTGGTGGTATGTTGGCCCATTCCTCCATGCAGATCTCCTCTAGAGCAGCGATGTGTTGATCCTGTCGCTTGGCAACACAGACTTTCAGGTCCCTCCAAAGGTTTTCTATGGGGTTGATTGGCTAGGCCACTCAAGACCTTCATATGCTTCTTACAAAGCCACTCCTCCATTGCCCTGGCTGTGTGCTTGGGATCATTATCATGCTGAAAGACCCAGCCACATTTCATCTTCAATGCCCTTGCTGATGAAAGGAGGTTTGCACTTAAAATCCCACTATACATGGCCCCATTCATTCTTTCATGTACACGGATCAGTCGTCCTGGTCGCTTTGCAGAAAAACAGCCCCAAATCATGATGTTACCACCCCCATTCTTCACAGTAGATATTGTGTTCTTTGGATGCAACTCAGCATTCTGTCTCCTCCAAACACGACGAGTTGTGTTTCTACCAAACAGTTCTACTTTGGTTTCATCAGACCATACGACATTCTCCCAATACTCTTCTGGATAATCCAAATTCTCTCTGGCAAACTTCAGATAAGTCCGGACATCTACTGGCATAAGCAGGGTAATACATCTGGCACTGCAGGATCTGCGTCCCTGGTGGCATAGTGTGTTACTGATGGTAGCCTTTGTTATGGTGGTCCCAGCTCTATTCAGGTCATTCTGGGAATTTTGATCACTGTTTTTGAGATTTTGACCCCACGCAGTGAGATCTTGCGTTGAGCCCCAGAACGAGGGAGATATTAGTGGTCTTGTATGTCTTCCATTTTATTATTATTGCTTCCACAGTTGATTGCATCACACCAAGCTGCTTACCTATTGCAGATTCAGTCTTCCCAGCCTGGTGCAGGGCTACAATTTTGTTTCTGGTGTCCTTCGACAGCTCTTTGGTTTTGACCATAGTGGAATTTGGAGTGTGACTGTTTGAGGTTGCAGACAGGTGTCTTTTATACTGATAACAAGTTCAAACAGGTGCCATTACTACAGGTAATGAGTGGAGGACAGGTGAGCCCCTTAAAAGAAGAAGTTACAGGTCTGTGAGAGCCAGAAATCTTTCATGTTTTTAGGTGACTAAATACTTATTTTCCACCATAATTTGCAAATAAAATCTTGCCAAATCAGACAAGGTGATTTTCTGGATTTGTTTTCTTAGTTTGTCTCTCATAGTTGTGGTCTACCTATGATGTCAATTACATATTTTTAAGTGGGAAAACTTGCACAATTGGTGGCTGACTAAATACTCCCCCCCCCCCCCACTGTAACAATGAATATGGGAATAAAGACTTTCATTACTGCTATGAAAACGTAAAAATTGAGATACTTAGAACACAAAAATGGCCAGTTTTATATTAATAGTCATTGTTCCACATATCTTAGCACTACAGAGTGCAACTGACTCCTTTTTGTTACTGTTTCATGTTCAGTTTGCACCTATTCACATTAGAAAGGTAGGATGTGCCATCAGTCTTTTTCTTAGGCAGCTCCATTGTGTCATGGAGACCGATTCAACTCTTTGAGAGCCTCTTTCTGGCCTTGTTGTTGCTCTTATAGAATTGCACTGGGAGCTTGTGATATTACTTTTGACTTCGGAATAGTCAGAAGTTACAATCACAAGATGGCACCGCGGGGCTGGAGTGATGCTGAAAAAGCATGAAAATGCAGAAGGATGAGTATAATACCAGTGGACTTGGACTTAAAGCGTCACTTCCGGGCTGAAAAATAAACAGCTGGAGAGTCACCTCTATAATATCTCTTAATCATCTCCAGTAGTACTACAGCATGTTCTTCAAGTGTACAACTAATTGCTGATTGTTTTAGTAAGATGATCTTGGAGCACCTAGAATGCTGGTATAAGAATCGTCACATTTAAGGATTAACTTCAGATATTTAAATTAACAACCATTCTGATCTCCCTGCATCATACTATAGTGCAGGAGTAGCTAAGCAGAGTGAATAAAATACAATTTATACTGATTTTTTTTCCATTAAACAATATATCCTTTACATTCGTGTTCAGAGGCCCAGTGGGCGGTCCTAATCAGTGGCTGGAAGCAATAAGTAACTGATTGGGACCACCCACTGGACTTCAGAGCCAGAAATGAGTAGAGCTATACATGAATAAAATGCAATTTACACTGAATCTTTTACTATTAAACGTATATGTAATTGAAATTTCCGCTCATTTCTGGCTCCGAGGTCAGTGGGTGGTCCTAATCATTAGCTGGAAGTGATCACTCACTGATTAGGACCGCCCACTGGACTTCAGCATTAAAAATGAGTAGGGATTTAAATGAATAAAATGCAATTTATACTGAATGTTTTACCACAAAACTAAATATTAATCAGCTCAAGTTCTACTGCTCTGTAACAAGATGTCAGAATATTGGACAGTCACCTACAGCAAATATTCAATAGAGCTATCAACCTTTAAATGGACTGAATACTTTCCATATATGACCAGTGGTTTAAAATGTTGAAAAAAAAAATTGTTAGAGACTTGTTACACTGGGTATGATTATCTGCCTTATTATTCCTCTAGTATTTTTGTTTTGTTAATAGTTATATTACACTTTCCATTGCTTTTTATTATCCTTTTAACAATACTTTGCATTTTTTGCTCTCTAGGCGACGTCTGATCTCTCAGCGGTCTTCACTGGAAACACTTGAAGACATTGAAGAAAATGCTCCTTTACGGAGGTATGTTTCTTAATACTTCTAATTTGTGATTTTGGTTCTTATTGCATATGTCCCACAATTATAGAGGCTCTTCAACTAAAAATGTGACAAACCTCTCGATCTAAGCTGGGATGTACATCAACTTTCTTTGATTACCAAGAATTTTTACCAGTAGACTTTGGGTCTTAAGTGCATATTAAAGGTTTTCTTTTTTAAAAAAACAACAAAAAAGTGATTGATTCATACAACCCAAAAAGAACTTGTGACCTCAATTGTTTAATTGCAGTTTAACGTAGAGCTAGACTTAATTACAGTTGTATTAGGGTTAGAGATGAGCAGACCTAAGGAAGTTCGGGTTCGGCCGGACTTAAGTTAAAAGTTTGGTTTGGGACCCAGACATGACCCTGGACCCCGACCCCAATGAAACTCGAACTTCTGTGGTCTAAAATGGTCCTCTATCTCACTGCTCTCTCCCCCTCTCTCTCTATGCTCTCACTCTCTCTGCTCTCTCCCTCTCTCTGCTCACTCCCTTTCTCTGATCTCGCTCTCCCTCTGCTCTCTCTCTGCTCTCGTTCTCTCTCTGCTCTGTCCCTCTCTCTCTGCTGTTGCTATCTCTGCTCTCGTTCTCTCTCTGCTCTCTCTCCGCTCTGCCTTTCAATAAACTTTGTTGGCATACGAACAGCATCTGAACTCCAAACTCGGATACCGACTTTTTTTGAGCCCCACACACCCACTGTTCCTTATGTACCCTGAACTTTACAGTTCGGGTTCACTCATCTCTAATCAGGGTTATCACATTTTGGCGCATCATTATATGCAAATGTATTATTTACTTTATTTTTTTTTTAATATATATTCATGTTTACATTAAAATTGATCACTAGCTTTACATATTGGCAGGCAAGAGGACTGTTCTATCATTTAATTTTATGTTAGAAAATCTAAAGCTTTTACTTTAATGTGTTACCAAATGTGTTTTCTATTGTCCATTGTGTAGCCCTTTTATAGTGAATACAAGGAAAATCCTTGACCATTAGTGATAATATTACAATGTTGGAGAATTCTAATTGTTCCCTCCTGTCCCGTGTAGCTTTGTGCTTTGCATTTATACTGTCTGTGAAATGTGACTAGACTGCAGCCACTTGTATGATTTTTTTCCTTCCTGTCTTTGTGTGGAGACGGCATGTAAGAGCTCACTTCAGGCTTTAATTGACTTATTTTTCAGATGTCGGACTCTGTCCGGTTCACCCAGACCAAAGAACTTTAAGAAGGTTCATTTTATTAAGAGCATGAGACAACACGACACGAGGAGTGGCAGGTAACACCGCAAGCACACACTTCCTCTGTTTGTAATCTCAAGAATTAAGGTAGATTGTAAATTATTGCTTCTTGAGGCTCATTGTTATTTAACCTATTAAAGCTGATGAAAGCCAAAGTTCACAGCAGAATAACGAGATGCATTTTGGTTTCTTATAAAAACAGAAAATAGTTTTGAGCTAAAATTATTGTATTTAGTTTTCAAGGATGCAACATATGTCGCAATACAGCAATTTCCAGACAAGTCATACAACCAAAATCTCTTGTTAACCTTGTCTGTGACTTGTTGTCATTCCACTAATTTAGTGACGTGATTTTGCTGTTTTAAAAAAAGAAAAAACTAAATCACAGACAAGTAGTATGAAAATATCAGTGACATACTGCTTGCATTAATGTCTATCTTAAGTCAGTGGCATGCGATGTGCAAGCAACGACAGAAAATCAACACATTTGGAAACAATTGTGTCTCAGTAGCTTGCAATGCAACGCCATAGAAGATGGGATATTGCGATCTCTGTGTTGAAATGCAATACATTTCACCATGTAGTCCCAGTCTTCAAGAGAACCTTTCACAAAATATTTCATGTTTTAATCATAGTATGTGGTCCCTAATGACTTAATTTTCATTAAGTCTAAGTGGGTGTTATCAGACAGTTTTCACTGGGGGCGTTCACTTCTTCCCCTGTATGATGCTGACCAATCATAAGCTGCCAGGAACACTCAAAAGAAAGAACACACCCCACGATAGCTTAGAGAAGGTTCCTCAATGTGTGAGATGCACGAATATAGCTCTGATCTCCTGGGCTAAAGCTGGGTTCACACATAGCGACAACGACGTCGCTGATACGTTACCATTTTCTGTGACGCAACAGCGACCTGGTAAGTCGCTGTTATGATCGCTGCTTAGCTGTCAAACACAGCAGAAGCAGCAGCGATCATAACGACACGCGTCGCTGTGCTACATGTGCAGAGAGCAGGGAGCCGCGAACACTGCTTAGCGCTAGCTCCCTGCACTTCTAGCTACAGTACACATCGGGTTAATTACCCGATGTGTACTGCAGCTACATGTGCAGAGAGCAGGTAGCTGCGCACACCGCTTAGCGCTGGCTCCCTGCACTCCTAGCTACAGTACACATCGGGTTAATTACCCGATGTATACTGCAGCTATATGTGCAGAGAGCAGGGAGCCACGCACACTGCTTAGCGCTGGCTCCCTGCACTCCTAGTTACAGTACACATCGGGTTAATTACCCGATGTGTACTGCAGCTACATGTGCAGAGAGCAGGGAGCCGGCACTGGCAACGAGGGCGGACGCTGGTAACGAAGCTAAATATCGGGTAACCAGGGAAAGGTCTTCCCTTGGTTTCCCGATGTTTACCCTGGTTACAGCTTACCGCAGCTGCCAGACGCCGGCTCTTGCTTCCTTCATTTCGTCGCTCAAAAAATGAAGCTGGACATTCAGCAACGACCGGCGACCTCACAGCAGGGGCCAGGTCGTTGCTGGATGTCACACACAGCGACAGCGACGGGATGTCGCTGCAACGTCACAGAAAATGGTGACGTAGCAGCGACGTCGTTGTCGTCGTCGCTGTGTGTGACACCACCCTAACATCTTGTATGATTCAGCGTGGGGTAGAGGGGTAATTCCACTGAATTTTGCTGTGTCACATCACACGTACTTCTTTTAGCTCTCCTTCTCTCAAACCAAGGTCACCTCCGATGTACTGTTCTACCCCCACATTGCCTATCCCTAGATGTGTTTAGTAATTGCTGCCTCTCCCTACACAGTGACTCATGCAGGAGGTTAGACCAGGAGATCAGGGCTGTATCATTACATCTCCCACAGTGGGGAATCTGCTGTAAGCTATGGTGGGTTGTGGTCTTCTTTTCTTTGAGTTTTGCTGCCTTCTTATGATTGGTCAGCATCAGGGGGAAGAAGTACACATTCCTAGAGAAAACTGTGTGATAACACTCACTTGAATTTAACAAAAATTAACACATTAGGTAGTGTCAAATACTTTGATTGCTAATATCTCCACAATGGAGAAAGAAAAAAAAAAATCAAAAAGCCACTATTACATTCCGCGTCCGGTTCAACGTGAAAAACTTGGTGAAAGGTCTTGTTTAAGCACACCAAATAGAGCTAATCAGCTATACTCTCCATAACTCAGTCCTTAAAAGTCTATAGATGACAGCCTGATAATGTATCTTCAAAAGTTTACTTTTGCAAATGTTAAAATTCGATAAAAAATGTTATACTATTAATGAATGCTCCTTTTTAAAGAGGACCTGTCAGCAATCCTACCATGTTTATTTTAGTAAATATGGTAGTTGTACTTCCCATCATATAACAATTTGGTTTCTTTGTTATTACTACTAAACATTTATAAAGTGACAACTGGGTGTTACCAGTTGGAGGTGTGTTCCTGCCCAGTCTCACGCTGTCCAATCAGTGCAGACTGTGGAGGGTCTCACCTTTCTGTAAGGGAAATTGATTTATTTGTCAATTTATTCATAAATTTCTATGACGCACAAAAGGAACGGCACAATGCAGAATTATTGGAAAAAGTTCACTTAATTGTGGTTTCTTCGTGAATCAAAGCATTTGGTAAAACAGTCAGGAGCGATGAGAGGGCCTGTTTAATATTCAGCAACTAGAGATACAGGATTACTACCTGCTGTCTATACCCAGTTGCAATTTCCTTTATTTGGAGAGATAATTGGTTTTACTCTGACAGAGACACCTGTTTCCTTAGAGGCAGCCAAGAGACAGAGGGCTTCAAGGGTAAAAACAACAGTGCAGACAAATAGTGGGACATTTGGTCATATAAAAAGTCCAATCAGATTGCTACCTCACTACCAGATTGAGAAGATGAGGGTTATTACCTTGTGCTGAACAAAACCGCAAGCCAAGCACTTTGTCCATTCATTACACAAGGACGTTATCAAAACTGGCTAATGGAAAACCTGACCTTGTTGTCTACAGAAACTAATTATTATTATTTATTATTATAGCGCCATTTATTCCGTGGCACTTTACAAGGGAAAAGGGTTTACATAAAAACAAGTACAACAATCATGAACATTACAAAAACAGACGGGTACAGGAGGAGAGAAGACACTGCCCGTGAGGGGTCACAGTCTACAGGGGATGCGTGAGGATCCAGTAGGTGAGGGCAGAGATGGTCGTGCAGCAGTATAGTGCACTGAGTGTTACGGCAGTGTGTAGGCTTGTCAGAAGAGGTGGGTCTTCAGGTTCTTTTTTAAGGTTTCCACGGTAGTTGAGAGTCTGATATGCTGGGGTAGAGAGCTCTAGAGTATGGGAGAGGCACGGGAGAAATCTTGTATGCGATTGTGAGAAGAGGAGATGAGAATGAAGTAGAGTAGGAGGTCAAACTAATTGGGATCTATTTTCCAAAAAGTTACTTGGGAGGCTCTAGACCAGTACTGAACAATTTTCCAAGAGCAGGTAGCCAATGTAAGTAGCAATTTGCTATTGATGCTTCTACATTATGTAGTTCACAGAAGACCACATATGTAGTCCACATAAGATATAAGTTGAGCTGATATATTATATCTAAGCCGTTGTTCTCAAGCAATTGTTTTTCCAACTTATCACATCACAAGTCTGAACATGTTGCAATCTCTGGTCTCAGTGCTCTTGTGCGATATATCGCTGAGACCAGTGATTGGCTGCAGTAGTCACACAATCTACGGCATATGAACAGCTAGATAAAGACTGGTATGTAGGACCGGGAAAATGGTGCTGGGACTTCAGGTATTAAATGGGTGGTTATACCCTGATTAGTTGTTTTAGTAAAATTGGTGCCTGTGGGCTAATTTTGAAATAGCACAGAAGCCCCCTTTTAAGATCTGGTTCACATTTTATACTGTGCTCAATAATAAATACTACAGGAGGGTTTCCATCTAAATTCCCCAAGATAGGGAAAAAGTTCAAGCCACTTTGGACTCCTTTTGACTTCCATTTCGGCTTTTTCCTTCTTTTTTAAGTGGCAAGAAAAGCATAGTCTACTACACTTTCGTGGCTGCCTGAAAAGGCAGACACCAATTAAATAGAGGCCAGTTGATGTCCAAATGACTGCCTCTGTCTAATTATAGTGAATGCTCCTTTGGGGATTCCTTCTGAATCCTATTTTTAGGAATATAGATGAAAACCTCAAGCAGTGCTCACCAAGGACTGCAGGATGAATGTGAAGCTAGCCAAATGTATATATGAAATAGACAAGGAAACGTGGCGTTTAATTTTCTGGTGTCTATTTATGATGCATATAACATCTTACAGCTTTGTATACACGGACTAGTTTTGGTTTGTTTTTAGATCTACAGTGCAATTTTTGGTGTAAGGGGCACAAAAATAAACAAAATATCCAAGGTCACAAGTTGCTGATGATAGGATTCCAGCATTGTTATTGTTCTATGGTCAGCACCCTGAACCACAAACCTACCCCTTTTCCATGCCCAGAGTAAACTGCTATTGTTCGAGCACACAGTGAAGCATTGTAGTAATGCCCTCTCACTCTCATTGACCTGTTCTGCTTTTTGAGTTACATTAATGTTCTCTTTATTTCATAGAATTGTTCTGTTAAGTGGAAGAAGATCCTTTTGCAGTATATTTTCTGTGCTGCCGTATCGAGACTGTACACATGTTGGGTAGGTACACTTATTGGATTATTACTCCTTAAGGAATAATTAGTTTGTTCACCTTTGGGGACATTTTTGTCTTACTTAAAATCATGTACTTTTGGCTAAAAATAATTTTTAGAATTGAGTTATTTAAAAACTTAGTCTCTGTGTTGTCTTTTTGGACTGCAAATGAATTAAAGTGAATCTGTCACCAGGTTTTTGCTACCTCCTCTGAGAGCAGCATAATGTAGAGACAGAGACGCTGAGTTCAAGAATATAGCACTTCGGTTAGTGGCTGCAGCCGTTCTGACACATTGTAAGATTTGAGATTTTGCATGTAGCAGTGCTGGGAGAGCTGCCTCCGGCCACACCAGGCTTTCAGTGTACATTTCCATAGACAGAAGCTGCTAATCACAAAAGGTGGTGGAGTTGGACTACAGCTCACTTGCTGCTGAGACCCACTAATGATAAAGATAAGAGGATTATACTAACATTACAGGTAAACAAAAAAAGACTCTGAGATAACAGAAGCAGGTCTGAATTCTCCATTGTAACTTTTATAGCATTCTGTCTTCTGATTACATTGCAGAAACCTGCTGACAGAGTCCCTTAACTGAGAACCCATCAGTCAACCCATCATGGACATCTATCTGGGAGTTTCTAACTCTTTTATCTGTCTTATTCTGAGGTCCTCTCAGTTGATTTATAATCACAGAATACATCAAAGTTGAATGTGCAGTGAAACAAAGAGCTTGTAAAAGCCAAAAAGCGCACCATTTTTAATGAAACTCCTTTAAAATGAATATCGCAGTATATATATATATATATATATATATATATATATATATGTATATACATATATATATATATATATATATATATATATATATATATATATATATATATAAATCATATCCATATTTGGATACATTATCTGAACGCATCTTAAGATTAAGAACTGTTTGTGTTGGTTTAGTTCAATTCTGTTGAGAGTGATATTTTGGAGAAGGCAAAAAGCTATGTTGCACAAAGTTTATTTATTCATTCATTCATTGGTTGAGACCTTTCTAAGGCACCAGGGACACTTTTTTTAGTGTTCATTCATCACAGTGTGACAAGCCAGCATTTGCTTGTTAGCAGCCTGCGTCGAGACAACTTGAAATATTTTTGTGCATAAGGTGATAGATATGTTAGAAATGCTGCCCATACTTATGTAACTGAGAATATCCAGAACAGTAAAATAAGCAGAAAATATCCAGAAGATGATGGGAGCTGCTGCTCCATTCATTAAATCATTGTGGTTTATTTTAATAATCCACATGAAAGTTAGCAATACAATAGTTATGTTTTTCCGGATTTTGCTTTAGAATCTCTTTCTATATGGTTTCTTAAAAGGTACCTGTCCAATTTTTAAAAAATCTTTACTATAATATACATTGACTTACAGATCGCTGGGTGTCTAACTTCTAAAACCATTGTTGATCAATTAAGAAAAAAAATGGTCTTAAAGCTCCACTACAGCGTTTTGGTTTTTTTTCAGCAATGGAGTGACACTTTAAATATAGGTCCCTTGTCCAGTGGCTTCACCGTTTTTCGGCGCCACTCCAGTTCTGCAGTGCCATCTGGTGCCCATAATATGTGACTGGCCAGAAGTCTAGAGTTACCTCACAGTACAACTCTGAGAGCCAGAACAAGGTTATCATAAGGCCCATTTACACACAACGATATCGCTAACGAGTGTTGGTGATGCACATCCGGCCTCATTAGCGATGTCGTTGTGTCTTTTTGCGATCAGTAACGATCGCAAAAAGGTGTCAAATCGTTCGTCGTGTATACGTCGTTCATTTTTTAAAAATCCTTCCTCGTTTGGAACTCAGGTTGTTTGTCGTTCCTGCGGCAGCACACATCGCTATGTGTGACACAGCAGGAACGAGGAACAACATAGTACCTGCGGCCGCCGGCAATGAAGAACTAAGGAGGTGGGTGGGATGTTCTCGCTGCTCATCTTCACCCCTCCGCTTCTATTGGGTGGCCGCTTAGTGACGCCGAACGAACTTCCCCCTTAAAGGAGAGATTGTTCGGCGGCCACAGCTACGTCGGTGGACAGGTAATTGCGTGTGACGCTGCCGTAGCGATATTGTTCGCTATGGCAGTGATCACCAAGTGACGCTCCACCGATGTGGGCAGGTGCTATCGCTCGCGACATCGCTAGTGATGTCACAGCGTGTAAAGCCCGCTATAGCGTTGTATTGATTTGTGACCTCCTAAGCGCCACATGAAATACTGGAGCTGCCGGCAATTCACAAATCGCAGGAGCCGGACAAAATCCGCCCTGGAAAAAGATGAAGATGGTGGCAGGGGACTTGCATTTAAAGCGCCACTCCAGTGCTGAAATTTAAAATAACGTTGGAGTGGTGCTTTAAGTGTGCATAGTGATGTAGAGGTTCAATACAAAGTGTGTGAGCCCGACACTGCTGTGTGCACACTCTCTGATGGAGGAGCTCCGTGCTTTTGCCTGCTCGGCAGTGCACTCCAGAGCAGTTTCTTAAGCGATCGGTAATGATCTCAGAAGCCAGATCCCCATCGATCTGCAGGACATTTAAGTTACAGAAAAGTTATAGGTAGACCCTTATTACGGGTATTGAAAGCAGATAATCTTTTTAGGTCCATATTTTACCTGCTGTGATTTGATATTTGTTAATATCTTAACGTGGGTTGTCGAGGATAAAAAATTCTGACTCAGTAGCTTGATAAACAAACTAGCTGTGACTCACGGGTTGTCAGAGTGCAGGAAAACATTCACAATGTAAGGTTACCACGGCAACAAGATGATGTTCAGGTCCGTTGCAAAAAAATGTCCGTGATTTACAGAATGTAGCGTGTGTGTCTGTGCAGCCACGGGTTTATTACTTGTCGAATAAAATTTACCCTCAGATCATTTAGTCTTAACCCTTTAGGATCTGTAACAATTCTGATTTGTTGAGTGTTTGAACTCTCGGACCCCCAATGATCCTGAGAATGTGGCCACAACCACATGGCGTACCTCTGCTTCCGCAGTCACCTTTTTTTTTTTTTTTTTTTTACACATTAGCCACCTGTAGTGGAAAGAACTGCAGCGCAGAGTTTAAAGAGGTTATCCAGAGGTTTTTTTTACGATGTGCCTAAAACTAACAAGCAGGTAGTTTCTCACAGAGGAGCTCTCCGCCTGTTGTACTCACCGCCGGCTCACAGACATCTCTGCCCGCTCCTGCCAGCAATCCAGCTGCTCCATGTCAGCAGAGCATCTCTTATTCTTCTGGGCGCTCTGTTGAAGGCATGTGACTTCCATCGTCCTGCTGACTGACAGCTGGCTTCCTGCGGATAGGCAGTGGAGAGGTGGCTATCAGTCAGCATCAAAGGCGAAGCTAGGGGTTCGGCTCAGAGGTGGCGAAACTTCTGAGTGGGCCCCTAACCAGGTAACCATATTAATGTGGCGCCCTGGACTAGCCAGGTCGTTACAGATAACACACAAACCCCCCCACCCCCATTAGACAGTACCATTAGCCAAACAAAAACCCTTGTTGCCTCCCTCCAGTGTCTGATGTCCACACCAGGTGGGGCGGGGCCAAGCAGTTGGCCCCACCCACCGAGGAGTTCACAGGCCTGGAGGCGGGAAAAAGTGACAGTTTAGTCCAGGAGGTGGAAGAGAGAGGAGTAAACACTTTGGTGTCTGGGTTTGTGGCCCAAGCACTAACAGCAAGGTTGGCAGACGGTGGTGGCCGTCTGCAAGAGTGGTGAAGTAACGCGGAACCGTAGGACCGGGGTCGGGCGTTGACCCGCCGGTACCGACCGGGGAGCGAAGTGAAGCCAGCACACACAGGCAGGGCCATCGGGCCCCGACCTGGCTTGGAGCCTGCAGGGAAAGACAGCCGCCATCACCTGTCCGGGGAGAGACACTACAGCCGGCTGCGGGACCTGTCCATCCAGCCGTTTGGTTTACCGAGGACTTTGTGCATCTCTTACTGAGTGAGTACACCCGTGCCATCCGGCACCGCGCCGCGCTGTCCCTGCAACCCTGCACCTCACCAACCCTGCCTCCCCGTCACATCATCGGGCCCCGGGACAACCGACCCCTACCCACGGAGGGGAAAAACAACAACATCCCAGCTGCTCCCTACCATCACTCCCGGGATCCTCGTCACCAGCAGCGGTGGTGCCCATCTTTACCACGACCCGTGGGTGGCGTCACGGACTAAATCCCCCAAACCAACCACCCCTTTCACTCACGGGCGATGAGCGCCGCTCGAGTCCCCGGATCCGGCCCACTGCTCGAGCCACCGAGCAGCAGCAGCGCCGGAGCTGAGCGTTAGCGAGCGCGCAGCAGCGTCAGCGTCCTCCCCGCCCACGACATTTACAACTATAGTGTCGCAGCCTAAGATCTTGTGTAGACAATCGTATTTTTGGTCCAAGTGCGATCCAACAAAATATTGGATCGCATTCGGACCAATGTTATCCAATGAGGCAGTGCACATGTTCGATTTTGTGCTTTGACCGAGTGGTCTGAGAAAAAAAAATAATTGCATCATGCATGCGCAGACTTGTACAGTTAAGTGTAGCGGCAAGGCCGTGGTTGGCGTTCATGCTGTTCTAAGCATTTAAATTGATCACGTACCCTACCAATCAGTCAGACTAAAGCCTCATGCAGATGTGGCTAGAAGTATGGCAATCACACTCTTGTGGTCACATGACGGCCTCTCTCACCACCGGAAAGGAAAACCATGACAGCTCTCTGTGCGCATGCTATGAGGATTCACAAGTCTGCAGTCACAGGCCATTAAACAGCTGCCGATCGGCTTCATATAACTAACCAGTCGACTATCATTTAAAGGGAATCTGTCACCAGGTTTTGGCCCTCTAATCTGAGACCAGCATAATGTAGGGGCAGAGATCCTGATTTCAGCGGTGTCACTTACTGACTTGCTCAGTGCAGTTTTGATAAAATTACTGATTAATCAGCAGTAGATTATCATTATAGGACTACTTCACGTGCTACAGGTAGTCCAGCATATACATGAGCTCTGTATAACTGCTAGATCTGCAGCAGAGAAAACATTGATTTTATCAAATTGACAGCAAACAGCTCAGTAAGTTATTTCTGGAATCAGGGTCTCTGTCTCTACATTATGCTGCTCTCAGATATGGGAGCAAAAACCTGGTGACATATTCACTTTTAAATGCAGCAATTGTCCAGTATAAATGCTCCCTTAGATCCAGGTACCGTATTGGTGACTTCTTCTCTGATTGGTTTTGTCTCATCCCATTCTTCATCTGATCCAGACGACATGATGACTTTGGACGTACATAGCTTCTTTCCGCAGACTTCCATTTCCTCTGATTTTCCACAACATATTCCAACACAATGCCCTAAAACTATAAGTGTCATTATTACATCTGAATAAAAAATATCCGCACATACTGTGCACTAAATAACCCTTATACTGTGCACGTGACAAAAAATTTATTATTATTATTATTATTATTATTATTATTTATTATTATAGCGCCATCAATTCCATGGCGCTTTACATGTGAAAGGGGTATACATAATAGGGACAAGTACAATAATCATAAACAATACGAGACATAGACAGGTACAGGAGGATAGAGGTCCCTGCCCGCGAGGGCTCACAGTCTACAAGGGATAGGGGAGTATACAGTAGGTGAGGGTAGAGCTGATAGTGCGACGCTGTATCAGACTGAGGGTTACGGCAGGTTGTAGGCTAGTCGGAAGAGGTGGGTCTTCAGGTTCCTTTTGAAGCTTGTCAAGGTAGGCGAGAGTCTGATGTATTGAGGCATATTTCCCCCCACTTTACTCCCTGACCAAAAAGTGACCTCTACACTGTCCCCCTAATGATACATGCCCTCCACATTGTGCCTCTCATATTCTACAACCCCTGCACCGTCCCTCCACCATGAATGATGGCCGCCACAATGTCTTTCTTTATGAAAAATATCCATAAAACCATCCCCCCTCATTAATCATGTCCTATATGCTTTGCATACAAAATAATGTACCTGTGATATGAACAATGGCCTCCACATTGTCCACACCTTCCATGCCACACTACGCCCTCTCTCTACTCTGCTGTCTTTTCACACCGTACAGCCTTCACAATGTGCCCTCACATTGTCCCTCGTATACTGCTCCTCTCATACTGTACCCTCACATTGTCCCTCGTATACTGCTCCTCTCACACCGTGCCCTCACACTGTCCCTCGTATACTGCTCCTCTCACACTGTGCCCTCACACTGTCCCTCGTATACTGCTCCTCTCATACTGTCACATTATCCCTCGTATACTGCTCCCCTCATACTGTGCCCTCACACTGTCCCTCGTATACTGCTCCCCTCACATTGTCCCTCGTATACTGCTCCCCTCACACTGTCCCTCGTATACTGCTCCTCTCACACTGTCCCTCGTATACTGCTCCCCTCACACTGTCCCTCGTATACTGCTCCTCTCATACTGTGCCCTCACATTATCCCTCATATACTGCTCCCCTCACACTTTCCCTCGTATACTGCTCCTCTCATACTGTGCCCTCACATTATCCCTTGTATACTGCTCCCCTCATACTGTGCCCTCACATTATCCCTGGTATACTGCTCCTCTCATACTGTGCCCTCACATTGTCCCTCATATACTGCTCCCCTCATACTGTGCCTTCACATTATCCCTCGTATACTGCTCCTCTCATACTGTGCCCTCACATTGTCCCTCGTATACTGCTCCCCTCACACTGTCCCTCGTACACTGCTCCTCTCATACTGTGCCCTCACATTATCCCTCGTATACTGCTCCCCTCATACTGTGCCCTCACATTATCGCTCGTATACTGCTCCTCTCATACTGTGCCCTCACACTGTCCCTTGTAAACTGCTCCTCTCATCCTGTGCCCTCACACTGTCCCTCGTATACTGCTCCTCTCATACTGTGCCCTCACACTGTCCTTCGTATACTGCTCCTCTCATACTGTGCCCTCACGTTGTCCCTCGTATACTGCTCCCCTCATACTGTGTCCTCACATTGTCCCTCATATACTGCTCCTCTCATACTGTGCCCTTACATTGTCCCTCATATATTCTCCTCTCATACTGTGCCCTCACATTGTCCCTCATATACTGCTCCTCTCATACTGTGCCCTCACATTGTCCCTCATATACTGCTCCTCTCCTAATGTGCCCTCACATTGTCCCTCATATACTGCTCCTCTCCTAATGTGCCCTCACATTGTCCCTCATATACTGCTCCTCTCATACTGTATCCTCACACTGTCCTTACTGCCTCCCATAATGTGCTGTCACTCTGTATACTGAGTGAATGCTCCTATTCCCCCTCCCACACTTTACATAAAAGTTCCTCGCATCTACAGCTTCATGATGGAGCACTTACCTTGTCCATCATCTTTACCTCCTTTGTGGTGCTATATCTCACACACCCTGCACCCCCATATCTCACACAGATCCTGCACCTCCATATCCCACACTGCACCCGAGCCTGTACCCCCATATCACACACGCTGCACCTCCATATCTCACAGACCTTGCACCCCATATCCCACACACCCTGCATCCCTATATGTTACACAGATCCCAACTTACCCCTCTCTCAAACACCCTGAACCCTCATATTCCACACACTCTGCATCCAGGTCCGGCGTCAGCATCCGGCACACCTGGGCAAATAGCAGGGCCCTGGACAGCTGGGGGGCCCACTTGCTGTGTTCAGTCCTGCGGCCCCAGACTGAGTTCCAGGGACTGCAGTGCTTGGGTTGGCAGCTGCATTATCCTGCATCCTGAATAGTGCAGTTGCCGACCATTTAATCCACACTGGCACACAGCAATCACTGTTGAATGCTCCGTGCACTTCCTCCATTAAAGTTCATCTGTGTTCTGAGCTACCACGCGGTGTGCTCCAGTACCACAGATGAAGAGGAGCTGCAGGAGTGGGGGCCCCGATCTGTATGGGCCCCCACTCCTGAGCTGTATGGGACTGTCTCAGAGCAGTAGGTGCCCCCTCTTGAGCTGTATGGGACTGCCAGAGCCATAAGCACTGCCACCCCAGAGCCGTATGTGCTGCCACTCCAGAGCCGTATGTGCTGCCACTCCAGAGCCGTATGTACTGCCACCCCAGAGCCATATGTGTAGCCCTGCAGAGCCGTATATGCTGCTACCTCAAAGCCGTATGTGCGGTCCCACAGAGCCGTATGCGCTGCCACCCCAGAGCTGCATGATACCCACCCCAGTAATGTGTACGCCCCACAGAGTTGTATACTACACCAGTAACATCTATGCCCCCCAGGAATATGTATGTACCTCAGTAACATGTATGGCCCCCAGTAATGTCTATGCCCCCAGCCACGCCTGTCATTTATATACTGTAGCCCTAGCCTCTCCTGTGATGTATATACAGCAGTCTGTGTGCACTATGCGCGGCCATGATGGCTATCACGTAGTGTGGACATAGCCTGCACATCCACATGCCCGGGAGGAGCTGGACGGAGACAAGCGGGGGAGGGGAGGTGGCTGCTGCTGGCTTCTCCATAATAATAATATCTCTAATGTGTCTGTGTGTGCATGTATGATGTGTATCTATGTATGTCAGTGTGTATGACTGTGTATAGATTTATGTCTGTTTTTATGTATTTTTCTTTATTTTTTTTTAAATACCGTATGTTTCGTTTTATCACATGCACCGGATTATAAAATGATCCCCAAATTTGGAGAAAAAAAAAATATGGGATCTGTATTACAATCCAGTCGTGTCTTACCAGGGAGGGTGGCTGGCAGAGGAGCGGTGGTCACAGGAGGTAGGGGCAGTAGTGGAGTACGGAGATGCTGTGAGTGGTACAGAGGGCGGCCCAGATACTCACTGCATGGCTGCTCTGCTTGGCATGGCTCTGCAGCACGGCTCTGCTCTGTACGGCGCAGCTCTCTGTGTGGGGCTGCTCTGTGCGGCAGGTGGTAAGGCACTGGCCATTCTGAAGATGTTAGCGGTGAGGGGTTCTTCAAATAATGGTGGCCCGATTCCGCGCATGTGCAGATGAGAGTTGGAGCAGAGAGCTCCATCTGCACACGAGCCGACTCCAAGCGCCATTATTTGAAGAAACCCCTCACCGCCAACTTCTTTAGAAAGGCTGGTGCCTTACCGCTCGACGCACAGAGCCATGCTGTCCAGAGCAAAGCGAGCTGCACAAAGCCAAGCCCTGCTGTGCCGCACACCGCATAGCATCACCCCTGCCTCCTCTGACCCCTCTCCACCCCTGGTAAGCTACATTCAGATTTTACGACGCACCCTCATTTTCCTCCCAAATTTTTGGAAGGAAAAATGCGTTTTATAATCCGAAAAATACGGTGTATATATATATATATATGTACGTATGCCTGTATGTGTTCATATCTGTATGTGCGTGTCTACGTGAGAATGGGGCTCACTGAGACTCCTTCACCTGGGGCCCACAAAAACCTGGAGCCGGCATCCCTATGTGTCACAAAGCCTGATCCCAACTTACCCCTCTCTCAAACACCCTGCACCCCTTCACACTATTTTGTCACAATCTACAACCCTCATATGCCACTCACCCTGCAACGCCCTCTTCCCATCTTATTCAGGAATCATTAGCTCCTGGTGCTTGTTTTCTGACCGGCACCTGTGGCTCCTCCCTTTCGGTCACATGGGCACGACATCATCGCAGGTCCTGGCAGCCTATGTATTGCCATCATCTGGGCAAGAGTTTCTGCTCTGCCCCTGCAGCACTCACATCTCATAAGTTCCTAGTGGGCCCCCACTGAGCACAGGGCTCGGGGCAACCGCCCCCTCTGCCCCCCGCTAGCTACGCTACTGGTCAGCATGATATATGCAGTCACACCCCATCAACTGAGCAGAGTGGAAAAGAAGCTGCTGCTCTGTCAATGTGACGTCGTCAGATGCCACTGAATCGCCGGCAGGAGCAATCTGTGACATACCAGCATTTTATAAAATGGGAAATCCCCTTTTAAGGGGCCTAATTATGCCCAGTTAATGCTGAAAGGTGACAGTTTGAGTTTGCCAATTTCGGCATGATTGACAGAACACTGAATGTATATGGGTTTGTTACAACTTCCCAACAGCAGAAATTGAGGAAGAGAAGGATCAGGCTGTTGGATGTCATTATGATCAATCCTCTTTTATTCATAAGGAAATAAGCTGTCAACAGCCGTGTCTGGCTTCAACCTACTCCCCTCTCCCTCCAGAGCACGTCAGTTGAGCAATTCTTTTTTCCCTCAATCTGATTCAGCCTGAGAAAAAAATACTGATCGGAACTGCCCCATAGAATAACATTAGTCCAAGTGCAATGGGATTTATTTCTCACATTGCATTCGTCGAATTTATATGCTCGTGTCAAGGGTCCTCCTCAGAGTGAGGGACGTTACCTTTTTGTTTAGGAAATTGAGGGATGGAGCTTACTACTACAACACATCTAAGTTCTTACCCATGTGACCAGAAGGGGCACGCTTTATGACCTTACACAGGTCCTGTAAGGGAAAAAATGAATTGTTTGTATAATACTTATGCTAATTCTAACAGATGGAGGCGATAACTCTGAATACCTTGCCTCCAGATATTATCTGATCCTCAGCTGCTGTCACTCAAGAAGCTGACTATTTTATAAACTTTACTTTCTTGGGTTTCAAAACCTAAACATTCGAGCTGCCCACTACAGGTATGTAGAGAATCAGCCTGATAGTGCCAGTATAGCACTGGCTTTAGGTTATATACAAAAATCCTGGTGATTGGTCCCCTTTAAAGGACACCTTGTGGGATCATTCGGAGTCGTGTCGATAATGTACCGATCTAATCCTGTTATGGGTGCTTGTTTTTTGAAGGAATTTCCCCCATATTTCCAACAATTATGGCTTACTCCCTGGACCCCAAGAGTAAATGAATTCCTTGTTGTCCTGATTTTTAAAGATCTCCCATTCATTTGCACAGAAAGTGACCTAACATGGTTACTGAGAAAAGGGACCCTACTGCTTTATTACACATATGATAAAAGTTATGCTTTTTATTCTGTTTTGGTTTCTTCCAATTTTAATATCTCTGCTTGCTGTGTGTGGAGAGGCTGAATACCTGTCCTGATCATATGCAGTTGCTGCAGGTACACATTTCATTGCAGTTTCATTATGTAATAAGATATTCCCCTGTGGTAGAATTTATTTACAAGGTTACATGGCTACTTTGGCAGTGACTGCCGTTGTGTGACCAAAGATTGCTAGGTTCCGGAGTTCTAGACAAGTGAATGGGGTCACAGTGCAACACCTACACTACCACAGCAAACAAGTCACAAAAGACTTGCCGTATGGTAGGTGTCACAATGACAATCCATTGACTTTGAAAGCAAAGCAATGTACTAGCGACACCGAGTGAACTTTGGTCGCATTGACTAATGTCGCTACCAAAGTTGCTGTGTAGCCCCAGCCATATATTAGGTAGTGTTAGCTCAAAACTCTTCAGAAATCCACGCAACTGGGGTTAAAGCTAAAAGGGAATGGTGCCTCTCCAGTGTGGCTATTGGTCATAGTCCCAGCTCATGGTTCCTTAATAGTGAAACCTGCTGACATTTCTTAGTGCTGAAAGTTGGAGCTACAGCCATCTTTATTAATACAAACTTCATGATCGGGTATACGCATGAGAAATTAAAGGGGTTGTCCACTACTAGGAAATCCCCTTCTCACTCCCTATTTACATAAGTTATCAACAGGAATTGAACAATCCGCCGCGGCCCTTACTTCTTGTTGAGTACTGGAGCCCGAATGCTGCCCGATTCTTTTCACGGACCCATACATTTGCAATGGCGAGTTTGGTCTGTGACCCAGATTAAAATCGTACATGTCTCTGGTTTTCATGTTGACCACTTGGTCTGTATAAATGAATAGACATGTAACCAGCCTCTTACACTATAATGAGTTCTGTGTGTGAAAAACATAGTTTTTCACAATCAAGTTCTAATACCTGATTGAGGCCTAAGGAACACAGTCAATTTAAAGGGAACTGGTCATCATTATAATACTCACCTAGGGGGGCTTTCCGGTCCAATGGGTGTTGCTGCTCTCGGTCCGACACCTTCTCTCTTCTTTCAATCGTCGTCCTCCTTCCCAGCTTCGTGTGCATGACGCGCCTTGCGTCATTCACAGAGAGGCCTCCATTGCGCTCCTGTGCATGCACACTTTGATTTGCCCGGCTGAGGGCAGAGCAAAGTACTCTAATGGACAGGCATGAGAAAAGGTCAAAGACCGCCCACACATACTCCCTACAATACTTTCCTCTGCCATCAGCCGAGGAGAGCAAAGTGCGCATGAAGCAAAAGCGCAATGGAGGCCTCTCTGTGAATGACGTAGGACGCATTATGCACACAGGGATTGGAAGGAGGACGGAGATTGCACAAGATGGAGACGGTGCTGGACCAAGAGCAGCGACATCGGACCGCCCCCTACGTGAGTATTGTAAAGGTGTTTTTTTACGTTCTACAGAGCGGCTTGGGCTCTTATATACTGTATTTTTCGCTTTATAAGATGCACCTGATTATAAGACGCACCCCCAAATTTGGTGAAGGAAAAGAGAATTATTTTTTTTTTAATGTTAAATGGGGTCCATCTTATAATGCCAGTGTCCGTCTAACAAATCATATAGGGTATATGTCCCTCATAGCCCCCATCATAAAATTAGCCCCCCTTAATCTGGATATGGCCCCCTTATATTGAATATAGCCCCCTTGTGCTGGGACACGTCCCCCTGTCCTGCCCATGGCCCCTATAAATGGCACACCTCCCCTGTGTTTGATATGGCCCCCATACTGCTGCCCATGGCTACTATAGATGGCACACCCCTGTGTTAGATATGCCCCCCCCTACTGCTGCCCATAATAAAATAAAACACTCTTTCCTTACCTTCTCAGCGCTGTCCTTCCTCGTGTGTACCTCCTTGCAGTTGAGCTCCGGCCTCCTCCACTTCCTGGTTCTTGCTACCAGTCATGTGATCGGCACGGCAGAGTGATATCATCTCTCCGTGCCTTATCACAGAGAGCAGCAGCAGGAGACCGGGAGATCAGCGCTGGAGGTAAGTAAAGCTTTTTTTATTTTACTATAGGCAGCAGTATGGGGGCCATATCTAACACAGGGGGGATCATGTGCGATCAAAGGGAGCACAGGGACATATAATATGCCCCGCTGCCCCAGCCCATCAGCGCGATGCGGTTTCAGCACCATGCTGATGGACAGCGGCTGTGCATATTATATGAGCAGGAGATCTAACGCTGCCTCCCGCAGATTTCACCTGCCCCCAGCACCGCTCCAGAGCGGACCCTGCAGTGTGTGTGTATATATATATATATATATATATATATATATATACAGTCAGGGCCAGAAATATTTGGACAGTGACACAAGTTTTGTTATTTTAGCTGTTTACAAAAACATGTTCAGAGATACAATTATATATATAATATGGGCTGAAAGTGCACACTCCCAGCTGAAATATGAGAGTTTTCACATCCAAATCGGAGAAAGGGTTTAGGAATCATAGCACTGTAATGCATAGCCTCCTCTTTTTCAAGGGACCAAAAGTAATTGGACAAGGGACTCTAAGGACTGCAATTAACTCTGAAGGCGTCTCCCTCGTTAACCTGTAATCAATGAAGTAGTTAAAAGGTCTGGGGTTGATTACAGGTGTGTGGTTTTGCATTTGGAAGCTGTTGCTGTGACCAGACAACATGCGGTCTAAGGAACTCTCAATTGAAGTGAAGCAGAACATCCTGAGGCTGAAAAAAAAGAAAAAATCCATCAGAGAGATAGCAGACATGCTTGGAGTAGCAAAATCAACAGTCGGGTACATTCTGAGAAAAAAGGAATTGACTGGTGAGCTTGGGAACTCAAAAAGGCCTGGGCGTCCACGGATGACAACAGTGGTGGATGATCGCCGCATACTTTCTTTGGTGAAGAAGAACCCATTCACAACATCAACTGACGTCCAGAACACTCTCAGTGAAGTAGGTGTATCTGTCTCTAAGTCAACAGTAAAGAGAAGACTCCATGAAAGTAAATACAAAGGGTTCACATCTAGATGCAAACCATTCATCAATTCCAAAAATAGACAGGCCAGAGTTAAATTTGCTGAAAAACACCTCATGAAGCCAGCTCAGTTCTGGAAAAGTATTCTATGGACAGATGAGACAAAGATCAACCTGTACCAGAATGATGGGAAGAAAAAAGTTTGGAGAAGAAAGGGAACGGCACACGATCCAAGGCACACCACATCCTCTGTAAAACATGGTGGAGGCAACGTGATGGCATGGGCATGCATGGCTTTCAATGGCACTGGGTCACATGTGTTTATTGATGACATAACAGCAGACAAGAGTAGCCGGATGAATTCTGAAGTGTACCGGGATATACTTTCAGCCCAGATTCAGCCAAATGCCGCAAAGTTGATCGGACGGCGCTTCATAGTACAGATGGACAATGACCCCAAGCATACAGCCAAAGCTACCCAGGAGTTCATGAGTGCAAAAAAGTGGAACATTCTGCAATGGCCAAGTCAATCACCAGATCTTAACTCAATTGAGCATGCATTTCACTTGCTCAAATCCAGACTTAAGACGGAAAGACCCACAAACAAGCAAGACCTGAAGGCTGCGGCTGTAAAGGCCTGGCAAAGCATTAAGAAGGAGGAAACCCAGCGTTTGGTGATGTCCATGGGTTCCAGACGTAAGGCAGTGATTGCCTCCAAAGGATTCGCAACAAAATATTGAAAATAAAAATATTTTGTTTGGGTTTGGTTTATTTGTCCAATTACTTTTGACCTCCTATAATGTGGAGTGTTTGTAAAGAAATGTGTACAATTCCTACAATTTCTATCAGATATTTTTGTTCAAACCTTGAAATTAAACGTTACAATCTGCACTTGAATTCTGTTGTAGAGGTTTCATTTCAAATCTAATGTGGTGGCATGCAGAGCCCAACTCGCGAAAATTGTGTCACTGTCCAAATATTTCTGGACCTAACTGTATATATACACCCCCCCCGTATATTCGGTTTATAAGATGCATCCCCCTACTTTCCCCCAAAATTTGGGGGAACAAAAGTGCGTCTTATAAAGCGAAAAATACGGTACATCATTCTGGAGTACTGTATATAAGGGCTCACTGGTAGTGGCCGCAGCTCATAACCTGGTGACCGGTTCCTTTTAAAGAATTTTTCAGTGACCCTGATCATGGGAGTGAATGCCAGGCTGGGGGTAATGTGACACTAAATGACTTGGTTAACACTGATTCTACAGTAAATACGGCTTTGATCTGAAACCCAAAAAACATTGTTCTGAAGGTTTTTACCACGCAGCTTCTTTGCAGTGACAGTGCTGTCTCAGTCTCTCTCTTTTAGCAAGCGATGGTGAAATGATCTGTTTTGTTCAGTTTGCTAAATATTTAATCTACGGCCTAAATAATTCACAAATAATTGCCTGATGCTGTAGCTTTACCAGTGAGTGCCTGGCCATCCTGCTGTGCGTGGTTTACACTTTCCTAGCAGTCTGAAAATGTGAAAAATAATATTTTTCTTGTGTATCACTGACAATGCAATCATGTAGAATTCAGCAGACGCACATTCCTGAACAGGAAAGTAATGGGATCTAATGCAATTTCTTCAGGGTCGCAATTATTCAAACATTGCCGTCTTCCTTCAAAGGCCAAGTTGGAAACACAGTTACTCCCTCCCAGCAAGATTAATTTTTGTGAATCGACATACATTCATGGGTCCGGAACACGGATATCATCACATGATCTGTCTCATTTTTACGTTGCTGACATTTACTGGCTCACGTAAAATGAAAATGATTGTGTTCCTATATACCGTATTATATCAGTGAAATATCGGTTATAAATAAGACGCTTTCTTATGCATCACTCCGAATGGGAAGGTGTCTTAAATGTAAATCCATTATTAGAGTCAAATTCACCACCACTATCACATTTCTATCATTCAGGCTGCGGGCAGCCACACAGATACACTTGTATCTATGTTTCAATAATCGTAAGGGGTTCATACAAACCATTGTTTGTTTCCCCGCTCTCCCCTCATAGTTTCCATTGCAAATAACGCAGATTCCTGCTTACTTGAAGGGATGTGCTGAAGATGTAAACAACAAATAGATGAATTATCATTCATCCCTTGGTTTCTGGACATGGGGCATGATTGTTAATGATCATCATCTGAAGGACAGTTAAAGGGTCATTCCAATCTCCAAGATCTCCCAGTGCTGCTAAAGGTAATCTCTATGTGCGAGACCTGTCAATCACCTGGAGTTATGCCGTGAGACATACAGGGTCTGCAAAAAAACAAGCCCTCATACATCTGTCAATGGAAAAATAAAAAAGGTATGGCTCTTGCAAGAAGAGGGAAAAAAATGAAAGCACTAAAATGGAAAATTGCCAAAGTAGGAAGGGGTTAAAGGTTGTCTGAGGCATGTTCTGCCACTCTGAATGCACTTGTGCACAAAAATCATCAAGATCCATAGCTGGCAGCTTACTTAGCAATTGCCTACCAATGACGTCCCAGTCTAGTGATGTCGTATTGAAAAAGGACTCTTGGAACACTTTGGAGAAATAGCCGTACCACTGATTCCATGTTCAAATACATATAACACCGAGCACTTTGTATACATACACACATACATACATATGAATGTGTGTGTTTATACACTCTCAGGTAATACTCAGTTAATGGGCTGTTATATTATATAGGGATGCGCAAGCACTGCCATGTTTGGGTGCTCAGTACTCGTAACAGCAGTTGGATATTCGGGCGGACTTGAATCGTTTATGTAGTATAATGGAAGTCAATGGGAAACTGAAGCATTTTTCTGGAAGCTCTTGTGAGTACCGAGCAGCCGAGTATTGTACTGCTCGCCCATCGCTAACAATGAGTTTAATATTTCTTTCTAAGTTTTGATTTCATAATGTTGGATTTTGATGATAGTTAAAAGCAAGCTACCTGCTCTCACTATATTCATACTATTCACAGGGACATAAAACTGGAAGGTACGAGGCAGCGACATTCCTCCGGTGGAATGAATACAAGAGAAATGATTCTTGGCCTTGAAGGAGTTGAGCTTGGAGCTGATGGGAAGGTGAGAATGTAAGCATTGCTTGTAAGACTAAAACACACCATTTGCACTCAGGTTGGTTTGGAGTATAACTTGTTTGCCCATGTTTTCCATCTTCTAGCATACTCACTACGATTCCTTTCCAGCTCTCCTCAATGTGTGTTACAATTTTGACCATGTAGCAGCAAAATTTTGACTTCTTCTGATCACAATGGATTTATTCACTGTGCAGGTCATTGGTAATAAAAATAGGAAAATATAACTTAAAACTGTTTTCAGTGCCCCTAAGGCCTCTTTCACATGTCCGTGTCTCCGGTACGTGTTTGGTCCGTTTCCTCACGTACCGAAGACACGGGCACACGTAGACCCATTAAAATCAATGGGTCTGCGCTCACGTGCGTGTTCTGCCATGGACCGTGTGTATGTGTGGAGCATACGTGTGTCCGTGTGCTCCACACGTCAACATGTCCGTTTTTCTCCAGCATTACGGGTGTCACACGGAACGCAAACGGACCACACGGATGTGTTCCGTGTGACTCGCGCCTGAGAAAACACACGTGTTTGAGGAAAAAAAAAAACTTTACTCACCTTCTCCAGCCCTCCTGTCTCTGCCGCTGCTGTCACTTGCTTCCGACTGCCGCTCATTATGCTCATTGAATATTCACTTCACTGCAGCCGGAAGCAGCAGCAGCGGGGAGTTGGCAGGACCGGAGACCGAGGATCAGCACCACGGACAGCGACGCCAGGGACAGGTAAGCAGAAAGTTCCCGTTCTCCGTGTGTTATCACGGATAACACATGGAGAACACACGAGTGCCCTAAACACGGCTCACTGAGGGCAAAACGCACCTTTGACACGTCCGTGAAAAACGTGCGTAGTTTTTCACGGATGTGTGAAAGAGGCCTAAAAGGGAATCTGTCACCACATTTGACCTATTTAAACTAGTAGTATGGGCATACATGTTATCGACTGCTGAAAAAAGTCCTGCCTGTCTGCCTCATATCAGAAGCTTTATTGAGGATAAATAATCTTTTATCACTTTCTCATGATAGTTGAACTCCTATTAGGCTTTTGATGCCCTATGGTTAGGATACGTTATCAGTGTTTGATTGGTGGGGTCTGAACTTGGGGATCTACATAAATAAGCAGAATGTAACATAAGGTGGCTTCATTTCTGACAGTATCTGTCACGGAAGTGATGGATAACTGAAGCAGGGACACCTAGACTGGTCCTCAGACTACGGACCCATTGCTGTCCCTTATCCCAGAGGTACGCCCTATGGTGGTGAGTTCTGGAACACCAGCATGACCCTAGCTCCTGTCTGAACCCTGATCTAACATCCCTTCTCCACCACCCCTGGGGAGTGATGGGACCAAAGTAACAACAAACAATACAAATAACGCAGACAGGGGAGAAACCAAACACACACACACACACACACTGCAATGAGACACAGAGGAGAAGACAATACATGGACAGGGAGGAAATAAACAGACAACAGGGATATTTCCACACCACAGAAGATATGATACAACAGATGACCAGAAACTGGATCACACGCTAAAGACCGGAATCGCTGGAGCTATAATCAGCGATGAGGAACCAGATCCAGCTCCTTATAAAGGGTGGAGCTGGCTGTGAGTGGTCATTAACAATCTGAGCTTCTAGCAGCAGGTCACAAGCCAGCAGGAATTAACTCCTGCTGGACTGATGAGCAGTGAACATGAAACAGCCGATGCCCGACTCTGGCTGAACAACTATGAGACATCAGGTTGCCTGTCAGACTCTGCAATGTGAATAGAGTCCGCCGCCACCATGACACCTAGCGAGTGCAGATCAGAGCACCGCATGACTGTATCTTAGAAACAAAAAGAGAATTGAGTTGATGGCAGGAAATGTGATAGAATGGAAAAAAAAATAATAGTTCAGTGTTCATGTTTGCTACGGTGGGCGTGTGCATGTATGTGATCACTGCAGGACAAGTCATCAAGACCAGTTAGGACAATGCGTTGGAGAAAATTACCAGGTTAATATTTTTTTAAGACCATCAGTTTATTTTTTTTCCGTTCTCAAAACGAAGATAACATTTTACCTAAAAAAAAAGTGCCGTAATAATTGTGAGCCGAGCTTTCTGGTCTTATCATATTTTTTGTTCACATTCTCTAAATACAAGGTCATTTACTATATCAACTAATCCATGATCTACATGATACCAGTGCATAGGTAAATTGGTATCTAACTGTTTAATCATTAATATTGTATGTCACAAAAAGGACAAATAAGTAATGGGATGAGAGCAGGAGTTGTGGTTCGCTCTGATCATGCAAGATTGTGAGCAAGTATCTCATTTACAATGACTGCAGTATTTACAGGAGTCTCTCCGCAGACATCCATTATGCACATACTGTACACTGGTGACATACGTTCTCAGTGAGCTTTAAAGTAGATGAATCTCTTATATACCATTATTATTCTTTGATCATCTGCTCCTTCACTAGTTATTCCTAAACTGAGCGAATATTTCACTTTATTTTTCCTTTTTCTATCAGTTTGTGGCTTGGAATCTTATCTCAGTAATGTGTTTAAAGTAAATTAAGGATCGTCAGTTTTTCATTTTTGTTCTTTCAGTTTTTTCCTCCCCTTATTCCAAGAGCCGTAACATTTTTAGTTTTCCTTTGATATAAAAGTGTGAGGCTTGTTTTGTTGCTGGATGCGGCGTACTTTTAAATGACTATTTTATCATATGATGTAATGGTAATAAAATTCCAAGTGTGGCAAAAGAGGAAAAAAAAATGAAATCCTGCAATTGTTTTTACCTTTTTTTTTATTTACAGAGTTTATTTTACCATAAAACCAACCAGGTAGATTCTCCAGATCAGTACAATTACATAGATACTAAACATGTATAGTTTTAGTTTTATTTTATCTAAGTGGTGAAAAAAAAAATTCAGAAATTTTGAAAAAAAATAAAAAAAGTACTCGTGTGACGACGTCCAAGAGCCATAATATTTTCCATTTTTTGGGATATGGGGTTGTGTGAGGGCTTGTTGTTATGTGCCCTGAGGTGATGTTTTTATTGATATTTATTTTTGGGGTATATATCATGTTTTGATCACATACTATTAAATTTGTTTCTGTTTTTATTTTACATTTTGATAGATCGGACATTTCTGAAGGCTGCAATACCAAATATGTTTTTTTTTTAATTTGTTTTATTTTCAATGGGGCTAAAGAGGGTTTTTTATTTTTACTTTTTACTGTTTTTACAGGAGGATTTAATTGGTTAAGAGCAGCGGGCGTATGTCCGATCCACCTGTTGCTGTTAGAGGTACATGATAGGTGATCAGATCAGCCAACATGGGCATGGAAAGATGCAGGCTTAGCGTACGAGCCCACATCAAAGGCAGGGAGATGACCCATGATGGACACTATGTCATGTGTCATTAAGAGGATAATGTTCAGCCAAAATCATGGGCTATTATAGCAAAGTGTACAAGGTCCTTGGAAATTTTCTCAGAGCATTTATGTCCACAAATTCTGGACTTGCCAGAGGTGGTTGGTTCAAGTTGGCTTTCAAATTGACGTCCATTTTTTTTTAATATGACACAAAAATGTCTACACAACAGAGTTATATGGTTAGCCAGGCTAGCTATGGGTTGCAGTCATGAATCCAACCATAACTTGTCATTAACAGTCAAAATAAAGAATTAAAAAATCAGTTACATAAAAATTCATTCATTTACAGATTAATTTGAAGAAGAAATACTTTAGTCTGTAGTTTTCTGAAAATTGTACAGCACTGTGCAAAAGTTTTAGGCAGATGTGGAAAAAATGCTGTAAAGTAAAAATGTTTTAAAAAATAGAAGGCCATTTACGTTCAAGCTTTAGGTCTTTCTATAATTAAATTGCAAATCATCAGCCATTTTCCACACATGAATGTTCTGCTGTGCTAGTGTCATAATTAATGCATAAAGTGCCTGGAAAGTTTCCAAATTCCAATATTGAGCATTTGTGGTAAACAGAAGATCTGGATTGTTCCCAATGAACGTCTTACTTTGTGTTGGCCACTTGTAAAATTGCTAAGAAATCTGCTGTTGTTTCTTTAAATAACAAGAGGCCTCCTTATGTTGTAGCATAGCCATGTATAGCAGTGCCAGGAAAGAAGACAAGCAGTCTGTCTGTAAATGTTTAATGTTGGCATCTGACGTTTGTTTCTCCCCCCCAGACTGTATCATATACACAGTTTTTGTACCCAACCAATGCCTTGGGAGCCCGGAGAAACACAATAGACTCCACTTGCTCCTTTTCTCAGTTTCGGAATGCAAGTCATCGTAACCTTACCCTGGGAAGAGCCAACAGTATCCAGGGGAGCATTGATACAGGTGATGTGATCACACGTGGCATCTCACAATGCTATATTACGGAATGGAATTACAGTCGGGATATTGGTTTCAGCATCTTCTCTGTACTTGTTATATTTATTTGGCAGCTGGGCGCATCATAGGTACTTTCTAGGTAAACTGTTTGTTAATCAATATTTTGGAGAATGTCTTATGCATTTTCTCCTTGCATATGGTGTTATTTGACAACTTTTCTACTTACTGATTGCAACTTCAGATTTTTAACATGTCCGATGAATATACAGGTGTACATACTCTCCACCGTGTCTTTACATCAGAATATGTTTGTGGCTTTGAAAGTTGTGTGTTTAATAAACCGTCCTGAAACATACAAACATACGTTCTGATCTTTGGATACAGCACAGATTGGCATTACAGGCCATATGCAGCCCTGGACCACCGGGTGTGCACTCCTGACTATACGAGGGTCTGCTGATAAGTCTTTGGCTTTGTGATCTTTTTTTGTTTGTATGGTAACGAATGTTACATTTACTTGAAAACCTTATGTGTCTAATATATGTTTTCAAAATGTTGTGTTTGTTGCTTATGGCAACAGTGATCTACGCACGCAGGAAAACAAAATGGCGGAGTCTAATGCGATATTCACAGCAACTGAGAGCAGAGAAGTGATAAAATTCTTGTTTCTGCAAGGAAAGTCCGTGAAGGAGATTCATGGTGATAGGTCGCAGACATTGGGGGATCGATGCCCTTCATATTCCACAGTTAAGAACTGGGTTGACAAATTTAAAATGGGCCACCAATGATGAGGAACGTCCTGGACGACCGACAGTGGTTGTTCTGGAGATTGTCGATGCTGTGCACAACCTCATACTGGAGAATCGACGAATTTCAGCTAAAGCAATAGCAGACATCATGGGGATTTCCCATGAACGTGTTTGTGTCATTATCCATGAACATTTGTACATGAGGAAGCTATCTGCAAAGTGGGTCCCCAAATGTTTGACAACAGATCAGAGAAGCATGCGAGTGAAAACTTCCCGGTCCATTTGTCAGCGTTTCTGGACTGATAAGAACTTCCTGGATCGATTGATCACTATGGATAAGACCTGGATTTATTTGTATGACCCTGAAAACAAGGAGCAGTCAAAAGAGTGGAGGCACAGTGGTTCTCATCCAAATGAGGTCAGGGTGCAAAAATCAGCTACTAAGGTGATGACGTCCATGCTCTGGGCTAAGGAGGGCATGCTGCTAGTGGACTACCTTCAAAAGGGTTCCATCATCAATGCAAGGTATTACATTGAACTTTTAGACCAATTACAGGCAGCTCTGAAGGCCAAAAGTAGCGGCAAGCTGTCCAAAGGAATCTTGCTCTTGCAAGACATCGTCTCCGCTCACACTGTACAAATGACCACGGCAAAACTGACAGAGCTGGGCTCCCAACTGGTTGACCACCCACCTTATTCACCAGATCTAGCTCCGACTATCATCTGTTTCCAAACCTGAGGAAACTCCTCAAGGGTACCAAATTTCACGCCATTTCTGATGCCATGGCTGCTACGGATGCCTGGTTTGAGGCACAACCGAAATCCTTCTTTTTGCTAGGCTTACAGAACTTGCAATACTGATGTAAGATGTGTGTTGACATCTGTGGAGAATATGTGGAATAAATATAAAGTTTGATCATCCTATCTCTTTTCTTTATGGGTAAAGCCAAAGACTTATTAGCAGCCCCTCGTACACATCATAAATTAATATGGAATCAAACTTTGTTTATGACTTCAAATCTTACATACTTGATTAACTTGGCTTTTCATGTAACTTATCTTGTTTTTGTTCATCTTTACAGGTAGTGACATAGGAGACTTCATCGAGTACGATCCAAATCTCTTGGATGATCCTCAGTGGCCATGTGGCAAGCATAAACGGGTCTTAATATTCCCCTCATATATGGTAAGTTTTGCTGCATGACTTCAACTTACCTCTTAGTTTACTCATGGATGGTGATATGGGATTGTAGAATTGGGGTACAATAACACATTATGGACAATTAACATATATATATATACACAGTTTATATAGAATATATAGTTTATTAGAATATATATATATATATATATATATATATATATATATATATATATATATATATATATATATATATATATATATACATAGTTTTACATTCTTTTTTCTTAGGCCAAGGCTTTGATAAACCTTTAATAATATTCTGCCACAACTTTGATTACTTTGTTTTTTTACTAGTTTGGCTTTCTTCTAAAGAAGAGTTATGTCAAAATGCCTCCAAAACGGCACCATTTGGCCCTAATTTAACAGCAGCTTGTGAGCTTTCCCTAGGTCCTCTACACAATAGTCATAGATTACTCACAAATGAATATGATAGGAATGATTCATTTTCAGCCAGTTAGAATAATATTTTAATACAGGGTGTGAGGTAGCACGGTCGGCTGCGCAGCAGAAGACACGGGATCCAGGCATTAAGGTTCACAGCACACGGTTTTAATGTCCAAACAAAAGTCCATAACACAATACATGTGCCTCTCCAGCAGAAAACTCAGGGAGTTCTGTTCACTCCCTCACACCCGGCACACCTGCCCTTGTTCCTGAATCTATTTAACCCTTCCTTCAGCCTGTAGGGAAACAGCATTAACCCTATAGTGGATTTACTTTCTATCATGGAGTGAGCACAACCGGGGCGAGACATACCGGCCGTCATAGATAACCCCGGTCACAGTCTCACATACCCCCCCCTCAGTTCAAGCGTGCGGGGTTGAACTCCAGCCATCAAACACGGGCCGCGGGACAAGGCATCGGCGTTGCCCTGCAACCTACCGGCCCGGTGTTCAACCGTAAACCGGAAGTTCTGCAGAGAAAGGAACCACCGGGTAACCCGGGCATTCCGTTCCTTGGCGGACCTCATCCAGACCAGTGGAGAGTGATCCGTCACCAAGCGAAACTGCCGTCCCAGAAGGTAATAGCGTAGGGACTCCAAGGCCCACTTGATCGCCAGGCACTCCTTCTCCACTACGCTATAATTCCGCTCGGGAGGGGTGAGCTTCCTACTCAAGAAGGCGACGGGGTGTTCCTCCCCCTGAACCACCTGAGACAGCACTGCCCCCAGGCCGACCTCCGAGGCGTCAGTCTGGACAATGAACTCCTTCCGGAAATCAGGGTTGACCAGAACGGGCTGTCCGCACAGGACCTCCTTCAGGGCCCGGAAGGAGTCCTCGGCCTGCGGAGTCCAGCGCACCATGACGGACTTCTTGCCTTTGAGAAGGTCCGTCAAGGGGGCTGATAGTCCCGCAAAATCCTTTACAAACCTCCTGTAGTACCCCACGATACCCAGGAAGGCCCTAACCTGCTTCGTGGTCAGGGGTCTAGGCCACTTCTGGATCGCCTCAACCTTGTTAATTTGGGGCTTAATCACTCCTTGGCCTATCACGTAGCCCAAGTAGCGGGCTTCCATGAGTCCCAATGCACATTTCTTGGGATTGGCTGTTAATCCGGCTGTTCGAAGTGCGTCCACCACCGCTCGTACCTGTTCCAAGTGGGTCTGCCAATCGGAGCTGTAAATAATGATGTCATCCAGGTACGCTGATGCATACGCCTGGTGGGGTTCCAGCACTAAGTCCATCAACCTCTGGAACGTGGCCGGAGCGCCATGTAACCCAAAAGGCAAGACAACATAGTGGAAGAGACCCTCCGGCGTAACAAAAGCGGTTTTCTCCTTGGCGGACTCCGTTAGTGGCACCTGCCAGTACCCCTTGGTCAGGTCGAGCGTGGTAAAATATCGCGCCTGTCCCAGCCTATCAATCAGCTCATCCACCCGGGGCATGGGGTAGAGATCGAACTTGGATATTTCGTTCAATCTCCTAAAGTCATTGCAGAACCTTAAGGAGCCATCGGGTTTTGGTATTAGGACAATCGGACTAGCCCATTCACTCCGGGATTTTTCGATGACCCCCAGGCGTAACATTGTCTTTACTTCCTCCGATATGGCTTGTCGTCGAGCCTCCTGTAAATGCTCCTTCACAATTGGCATGACCGCGCTTATGCGGTTCTGCATACCTAAAATGTGTTCGATCACACTTTTATGGGGGGTGGGCTCTTGTTCCCATGTTTCTTTTGCCAGGTCCAACAATCCCCGGGGATGTCGCCCGTATAACAATTCAAAAGGCGAAAACCCCGTGGATGCCTGTGGCACCTCTCGTATGGCAAACATCAAATAGGGAAGCATCATATCCCAGTCTTTCCCGTCTTTTGAGATCACCCTTCTTAGCATGGTTTTCAGGGTTTTATTGAAACGCTCGACTAAACCGTCCGTTTGAGGATGATACACAGACGTACGCAACTGCTTGATCTGGAGTAGCCGGCATAGCTCTTTGGTCACTTTAGACATGAATGGGGTCCCCTGATCCGTAAGGATCTCCTTGGGCAACCCCACCCGGCAGAACACAGCAAACAACTCCCGAGCTATAAGCTTTGCTGCAGTATGTCTGAGAGGTATCGCCTCGGGATACCGGGTGGCATAGTCAACGATCACTAGGATGTGTTGGTGCCCTCGAGCGGACTTTACGAGGGGCCCCACCAGATCCATCCCTATCCGTTCAAAAGGGACTTCTATAATGGGTAACGGTACCAACGGACTGCGAAAATGGGTCAGGGGTGCGGTAAGCTGACACTCCGGGCAGGTTTCGCAGAACCGTTTTACCTCCCCAAAGACCCCGGGCCAATAGAACCTTTGCAATATTCGCTCCTGCGTTTTCTTGACCCCTAGGTGGCCACTCATCAGGTGTTTATGAGCCAAGTCGAGGACCCGCCGGCGATGCGGCTGGGGCACCACCAACTGTTCTACCCCCACGCCCCGTATTTCATCTACCCGGTAGAGTAAATCCTGTTTAAGAGCGAAATGGGGGTACCTTACCTGGGCACCGGGCAGCTGTGCCACCCCGTCAACTACTGTCACCCGACTCCGGGCATGTATCAACGTAGGGTCCTGGAGTTGGGCTGTCCCAAACGTATCCGGGGACGCCTCCAACTCCGGGATGGGCTCGACCGTCTCAGCCTCTCCTGCCAATACCTCTAGGGGCGACCTACCGGGTTCACACTCTGTCCCTATCATGGTGACCCCTACGGCAGATGTCCCGGATTCAGGATTGTAGGGCTCAGGTCCCGGACCAACCAATATCTGAGGGGACTTAGGGGTTCCCCTCCATAAAGTCCAAAAATAGGGCAGATCCCTTCCTAGGATCACGTCATAAGGAAGAGTGTTAAGAAGTCCCACCTCATGTTGCACCTGACCGCAAGGTGCTGTGATGGTGACAATCCCCGTGGGATAGTCGCGGCGGTCCCCATGTATGCAAACCACCCCCACGGTGCGTCCTGTGGCCTTTACTTTAGCCCTCAAGGTGGATCGCACAAGGGTCACTAAGCTTCCGGAATCCAACAATCCTGTAACCGGACATCCATTCACCTGTATTTGGCACAAGTGGGGCTCCGTCTCTTGGGAGACCAGGTCAGCGGTACACACCACCTGAGCATACATTGAACCCCGCCGGGTAACCCCACAATCCATGGGCTCCGTGGTGAGTGGACACTGGGCTTCCATATGTCCCACCCGCTGGCACCGCCAACATCTAATGGGGACGGAAACCCCCTTGACGGGTTGTCGTTTAGGGTACAGAACCTTCCGGACCTCAGGAATGGCGGCCGCGGCCTCAGACGGGACGGTAGGGGACTCCTGCACCGTTGTCAGCGGTGGGTCCTTGGCCCTAGGCTTGGAGGGGCCGGACCGACGGGCGGTACGCAAAGTCTCAGTGTCCCGTATCAAGTCCTGCGTAGCCACATGCCGCTCTACCAGGGACACTAATTGGTCCAGGGTACTCGGGTCACCCTGTCCGACCCACCGTTGAACGGTGACGGGTAAAGTGCGCACAAAACGATCCACTACTACCCTTTCCACCATTTGCGCCGGGCTCAGAGTGTCAGGCTGCAACCACTTTTTTACAAGATGTAACAAGTCATAGGCCTGGGAGCGTACGGGTTTGGCTTCCTCAAAGAACCACTGATTTACCCGCTGAGCCCGTACATAGGTATTCACCCCCAACCGAGCCAGTATTTCGGCTTTCAGGGTCACATAGTCAATGGCGTCCTCGGTACAGAGGTCCAGGTACGCTTTTTGGGGTTCCCCCGTCAGATAGGGTGACAATACCTCAGCCCACTGCGGGGTCGGCAGCTTTTCCCGCTCGGCCACCCGCTCAAACACCGCCAGGAACGCTTCCACATCATCACCCGGGGTCATCTTTTGCAACGCTTGTCTCACCGCTTTCCGGACGCTGCCGTCGTCACCCAGTCCCTGGGTTGTTGCTGCCGGTCCGGCACGGATCGACTTGGCCAGGAGAACCATCTGTTCTTGGTGCCTTTTTTCCTGCAATTGCAAGGCTTGCTGCTGACGTGCATTGGCTTGTTCCATCTGTTCTTGGTGCCTTTTGTCCTGCATTTGCAAGGATTGCTGCTGACGTGCATTGGCCTGATCCATCTGTTCTTGGAATTTTTTTTCCTGCACTTGCAAGGATTGGAGCAGGTGTGCATTGGTCTGTTGCTGCTGTGCATTAGCCTGTTGCTGCTGTGCATTAGCCTGAGCCAAATGCTTTAGTATGTCCTCCATGGCGTCGCCGGGTTTGGGCTGTAGTATAGCCGCTCGAATCCAGGACATGCGCAGCTGGGTCACCAGGGATGGATGCTACACCTCACCGGCTGTCATGCCCGCCGATTCTCCACCATATGTGAGGTAGCACGGTCGGCTGCGCAGCAGAAGACACGGGATCCAGGCATTAAGGTTCACAGCACACGGTTTTAATGTCCAAACAAAAGTCCATAACACAATACATGTGCCTCTCCAGCAGAAAACTCAGGGAGTTCTGTTCACTCCCTCACACCCGGCACACCTGCCCTTGTTCCTGAATCTATTTAACCCTTCCTTCAGCCTGTAGGGAAACAGCATTAACCCTATAGTGGATTTACTTTCTATCATGGAGTGAGCACAACCGGGGCGAGACATACCGGCCGTCATAGATAACCCCGGTCACAGTCTCACAAGGGTTTAAAGGGTTTGTCCCACAAATAAAGTTCATTTGAGTTAATGGATCTTAAAATTATAATATCACTACTGGATGTGCTAAAAAAAATGTTATAAATTTGCCCCTGCTGTGTACTGTTATTTGTTGTCAAACCAACAGAGCTGCTCCAGTTTCTAGTTGGCATATACCACAGCTCTGGCCAAGAAGGAGGAAAGCCTAAGTCACTTAGGATACGTGAGTATACAGACAGAAGAGCAGGGGCTCACCATTGCTATTTCTTCAGGTAACACATTCCCCTGACTGTTTCATCAAAGGAACGCGGGTTTCTGCCACATCACCAGTCCTATGAGCTCATCAGAAATAGTCAGTGACATATAACCTCACTGGAGCTCCTACGTCATTGACTTAATTTATGATGATCTCAGAGGGCTGGAGACATGGTATATACGCTCGTTACTGTGATAAAACAGGCAGGGAAATGTGTTTTCTGAGACAGCTGCAGCTACGAGACGCTGGTATTTAGTCTGTATACTCACTTATCATAAGTGATTTTTACTTCCTTGCCTTGCCAGGACATGTGGTATGTGCCAACCATAGCTCTGCATGGTCGGCCACAGCATTTACAGGATACGACAGAGGCACATTTATAAGATTATCTCAGCACAAGAATGTGGTTTTAACAGATACAGTTTTGAAACGTATTATTATTCCAAGATTTATTGATTAAAGTATACTTTGATTGTGGGACAACCCCTTTAATCCTTATTATTAGATCAATGTAAGAGTCCTCCATTATACATTCCGTTACATGTAAGAGAAACAGGACAGAATGACCTTGTAGAGTCTGTCCTGGGACCTTTGTTCTAATTTCTTAAACTGATGCATATTACATTGTCATTGCAAAAATTTGAGTCATAAAACAAATGGACATGTTGAAACCCTATCATCTTCTAAATCTGACCTGGAATTTTCTACATTGGCACCAATGTCTAGTTGAGTGGCAGTAATGCTATTTGCCTAATTATTAGTAAAATAGTAATTTACTTCAAGGGTCAGGCCACATATAGCTGGCAGTATTCAGCCGTGTTTAAAAATATGTAGCAAAATGCTGTTTTATTCCAAATCTTGTTTTCTCATAGATTAGTGGTAAATCCTCAGGCTGCTACTTGTGGCCTCACTCTACAGCTTAGTTGCTTAGATAAGATGTTCATTTACACCTTGTGTTTCATCCCTTCATATGAACAGTGTTAATGTTTGTTTTTATATATTCTTTGCTGTTAGTTTTTGGCAACAAAGATCTCAAATGACTTAATATGCACAATACTCAAAGTTCCTAATAAGTGGTAAAATTTGATCTCTAAACTGCAGCCTAAAATATATTTATGTATTTATTTAAAGGGAATCTCTCACCAGGTTTTTGCTTTGTAATCTCAGAGCAGTACAATGTAGGGGCGGAAACCCTGATTCCAACACGTGCTTGATACAGATTTGAGGCAATTATTGTTTTATCAGGAGGCGATTATCACTTAGAGGACTATTAAACCTGTTGTCATGTAGTCCTCCCTATTCATGAGCTCTGTAAAACCCCGCCCCCACCACTGATTGGCAGCTTTTTGGGTATTCATTGGTGTGGCCAGAGTTATACATAGCTCAGCAATCAGAGAACTCCAGCAGATAAAACAGTGATTTTATGAAAACTACAGCAAGCAGCCCAGTAAGTGTTACATTTCTGGGATCAGTGTCTCGGTCTTTACATTATGCTGCTCTCAGATGGTATGGCAAAAATCTGGTGGCAGATTCCCTTTAAATGGATAATTTCATAAAGGCAACTCCTGTCCATAGACCCTATTAGGACAGAGACATTATACAGGGGGTCTCCCTTTCAGAAACTCACCTTTTCCTACCATGACCCAGAACATAGAGCTGTTCTGTACAAGCTGTTTCTATTCTGGCAGTCGTAAGCCGTCCTTGTATTACATGGATTGCTAATGCTATATTTCCTGGCTGGCTGTGTCCTTCCCGGCAAAATCAATTGTTTGCCTGGAGCTCACGCCACATGTTGAAAGGAGTTGTTCGTGATGAGGCTGATCTTCAATAACAGACCTAAAACACGTGTGCCTTTGGGGATAGGATTTATCTAAGTAAGTCATCTCCTTTTTCTCTTTCCTGAGGACTTCATTTTATCATACACTTTTGGAACTTTGAGCATAAGACACATTAATTTATTTGAGCTCTGCTGGCAAAAAAAATAAGAATCCCTTCCACTGTGTCTACCCCTGTGTACACTGACTCTAGCTTTCATGTACAGACCACTGTTCTAGAATACGTGAAACCATCTGACCTCAAGAAAGATATGAATGAAACTTTTAAGGAGAAGTTTCCTCATATTAAGCTGACTCTCAGTAAAATAAGAAGGTATGTATGAATAATTTAGAAATGCCAACCACATGGATAACATAAAACTGTGTATTACGGACTCCCCCTGTATGTGACAACAGATAATGCCATTCAGATGTTTTATAGTCTGGGTAAATCTTTGCCAGCTTCACATACAATCTAGAAGCCGACTACACTAACCCCACAAATAATGAGAAAAATACAAAGCAAACCTTTTCCTATCTGGCAGTCTGCCATCTGCATGTTCCTGAAGCATTCAGCCTTTCACACCTTTATTTGCTACATATTTCGGGAAGCTTTCATGGCTTATTAAGTCTTCTTTTTGCCTTTCATTAAAAATTAATCTCTGGCTGCAGGCTATTATAATAAAAATAAAAAATGTGCTGTACTCCCCTTCCCTGGGTCCACCAGCGAGACTTGCCCCTGCTCCCAGTATCTGGCATTGGCTGCATTACTGACGTTACATCAACAACGCAGCAGAGCCAATCCGTGAGCTCAGCGCCTCTGAGCGGGGTGTTCCATCTACATGGGAATGCTGTGCTCAGAGCTGCTGAGGTCACTGATTGGCTGCGGTGCTGACATAACAGCGACAGTGTGGCAGCCAGACACTGGCAGCAGTAGTGAGGTTCGTTAGACCTGGGAAAGGTGAGTTCAGCTCATTTTGTTTCTGCAGCTGGGGATTAACGTGTAGTAAAAGGGAACAACCACTTTTGAGTTTTTCTTAGTATTATTGTCAATCAATTAATATAAGGAATTTATATACGGAAACAAAGTAGTCCTAGGGTATGTGCACACAACGTCTTTTTCAGGCAGAACCCTAAAAAAAAAACACCAAAAAGAATAAACATACACACAACAATGTCAAAACGACCAGCTATGCATAGAATTCTGTCTTTTTGTATCTTATTTTAAAGCTTCAGGCTTCGAAAGCCGTGAAGTGGTTAAAAGAAGATTCCAGTCCATTATTCTGGCGGCTTCCACTTGGAAGCCACCATTATGTTATATATCGAATAATGCGAAAAAAAATGCTGTTGCAAAGGTCATCTGGAGGTGCGTTCAGAAGGATGTTTCAGGGATTACACTCAAATTGTCTCTCCAGCAAGGAAGGAGACAAACTCTAGCGCCACCTATTGGAAGTAGCAATCTTAAAAGTCAAAAGTGGCTTTTTAACAAGCCTTTTCATATGACTAAGGATTTATGCCAGATCAGAATCCCAATTTGCAGACACGGTGTTTCGGGGTGATTGCCACTCGTCAGTGCAAAGTATGGGTATCTGATCATACTTTGCACTGACGAGGGGCAATAACCCCGAAACACTGTGTCTGCAAATTGGGGTTCTGATCTGGCATAAATCCTTAAGCCTGCTTTACACGAGACGACCGATTGTGCGATAGCACGATCGATCGTACCCGCCCCCGTCATTTTTGCGTCACGGGCAAATCGCTGCCCGTGGCGCACAAACTCGTTTAACCCCCGTCACATGTACTTACCTTCCGGAAGACCTCGCTGTGGGCGACGAACGTCCACTTTCTGGAGTGGGAGGAACGTTCGGCGTCACAGCGACGTCACACGGCAGCCGGCCAATAGAAGCGGAGATGAGCGGAATGTAAACATCCTGCCCACCTCTTTCCTTCCACATAGCCGGCGGGTGCCGTGGGAGGCAGGTAAGCTGCTGTTCATCGTTCCCGGGGTGTCACACGGAGCAACGTGTGATTCCACGGAAACGATGAACAACCACCGCCATTTTAATTAAACAATTTTATGAAACCTAGCGACGAGTACACGACTCACGATTTGTGAGCGATACTGCGTCGCTAGGAGGTGTTACACGAGACAACATCGTGTACGATGCCGGAAGTGCGTCACGAAAACCGTGACCCCGACGATGCATCGCACGATCAGTCGTCTCGTGTAAAGCCCGCTTAAGTCATATGAAAAGGCTTGTTAAAAAGCCACTTTTGACTTTTAGGATTGCTACTTCCAATAGGTGGCGCTAGAGTTTGTCTCCTTCCTGGAGAGACAATTTGAATATTTCCCAGAGGTTCATTGCAGCTATACGTCCCCTCACTGACAGCCAGACTGGTTTGTCAGGTCTCCGCAAGGAGAATAGTCTTCCTCGTGGTCCCCAGGGATTACACTGCCACGTCTTCAGCTTCAATATTTGTGCTGGTATGTCTGTGTTTGGCACCTAAAGGTGCCCAGAAACCTTAGATGGCTTACAGTATGTAGTAAGTGCTGGAATGCATGCCTCCAGCAAAGTAATAAAGTAATGAGGGTAAACAAACTAAATATTTCAAAATTAAATCTATTCCCTTCACAAGGTGTGGAGAGGACTTATGTCAACTAATTGCGAATGAGCATCACATTAAATGGTTTCCCACCGAGCTCTATACTATCTTATTTGGTTAAAAAAAAGCCCCTATAAGAAACTTTACAGACTGTTATAGGGCACCAAACACAAAGTATCATTTTCGATATTCTGTTTGACATTTCAGACAAAAGGTTGGTAGTTGGCTTTTGTTTGAATCATTTAATTTAGTGCCTTTTGTTTCCTAAAAGGGGTAACAATGGCAGATTTTGAAAAAGATCTTTTCAACACCCTAAAAATCATCCGGGTTGCCTGATACCAAGTCTACCAGTCCTAGGCAACATACAGTATATGGATATGTGTAGATGGCAGCTAGCACAAGACTATTAAAACTAGTGATTGGTTGCAGTGGTCCCATGCTGTATCTGTGACAGTACCACTGCATCCTTATTAACAATCACTGGGGAGTAGTAGAGCAGTGCAGGAGCTGCAAGGCCGCAGCAGGTAAATATTGCTTGGTTTATTTTTTTAAAGCATAAAGTTTTTGATGAAAACAGATAACCCCATTGACATTTGTCATTTAATAATTAGATGTCTTTTTATCAATATTGTATTTGCCATTATTGAAACGTTTGACTACTCCAAGGCTATGTGCGCACGTAGCGTGTTTTTGTTTTTTTCACATTTTAAATTGCACTGGGTCAATGACAAACTGCAGGCTTTTGCTTCCCCAGCAAAGTCTATGAGAAATCAGAATTTCCATGCGCATGTCAAATATTTGTCAAGATAAAGCAGCATGTTTATTCTTTTTGCGTTTTGGTCATGTTTTGTCACCCATAGAACTCAATGAGGGGATGAAAAATGTATAGCAAACTGTATGGTAACAAAATGGGTTGCGTTTTGTATGCAATGTACCTGCATTCTTGTCACAAAAAACGCAGGTCACCCACCTTGTTACAGGATAAAAAAAAAACATTGCAGGAGTGAGAATCTCTCTCTCTCTCTCTCTCTCTCCGCTTCATACTCACCAATCACCGGCGCGGATGTCACACTGCACCCGCAGCCTCTCATTCTTCTTCACAACCCGCTCATTAGCCTCATCACATATTCACTGCACCCACTCATTATGGTCATACATATTCACTTCTCCCCAGTCTGTGATTGGTTGCAGTCAGACAGCTGTCACTCAGCGTGGGGCGTGTCTGACGGCAACTAATCACAGCCGCCATCAGAGGTGGAGGTCTCACCTGTGACCACCAATCACCTGAGTGACAGCAATGCTGATCACGTGGCTCACTTCAGTCACTCGGGTGATTTGCTGTCACAGGTGGAGGACTCCCGCTGTAGCTGTGGCTAACTTGAGTGACGTCATCGCTGATAGCGCGACTCATTTCAGTTGCTGCATGGAGCTCAGATCTGGCAGTCTTGATCTATAGCGCTCGCTGTGAGCATCAGATGTAACAGTGCTGGAAGCGTCATGGGACCTTGTGTGGATTATGTTGGCCCTTGAGGGGTGTTTGGAGGGTTAATAAAGTGGTGAAAGAGGGTGGTTTTTTTTTCATTTTATTTTAAATAAAGGATTTTTTGGGAGTTTGTGTTTATTTGCTTTCACTTACAGATTAGTGATTTGGGTGTCTCATAGACGCCTGCCATAACTAATCTAGGGCTTAGTAGCCGCTGTGAGCTGTTATTAACTCCTTATTACCCCAATTGCCACCGCACCAGGGCAACAGGAAGAGCCGGCCCCAGTGCCAGAATTGGTGCATCTTATGGATGCGACACTTCTGGGGCAGCTGTGGGCTGCTATTGTTAGGCTGGAAAGGGCCAAATAATGATGGCCCTTCCCACTCTAATAATAACAGCCCCCAGTTGGTTGTTGTACCTTGGCTTGTTTTAGAAAAATGGGGGGCCCACGTCAGTTAAAAGAAAAAAAAGCAAATAATTAAAAACAAAGCGTGGGATCCCCTCTATTTTTCATAACCAGCCAAGGTACAGCAGACAGCTGAGGGTTGCAGCCTGCAGCTGCTGTTGTTCCTGTGCTGAGTATGAAAAACGGGGGGCACCCCACGTCATTTTTTACCCCTCCAAAAAGTAAAAAACAGCTGGCCAAGCTAGTTATCCCTCTATTGAACTATTCTGTTATTTCTTTCTATCTATTCTTTCTTATTATCTACTCTATATTTTTTTCTTTCCATCTATCAATTATTTCTAACTATCCATCTTTTATATAGCTATCTATCAAATATCCTATCCTATCATATTTTTTTTTTCTCCTTTAAAAAACATATTAACAAAAACGTGGCAAAAGCACATGCGTTTTAACCAAGTTTTTGTTTTTTGTCAAACGCAGTATTTACAGTTGTCAAAGTCTGCCAGAGGGTGCAGTTTTGTTGTCAAACCTAAAACGCAGCGTGCGCACATACCCTAACTGTAAAGTACCCTTTAATACATTACTGTGTTGTGAATTCCGTTTTTTCCATGTATGGATATCTACTGGCTCTTATAAATTGAGGTATCCAATATGCCTTATGCTCTGTTTTTAGTAGATTCATGGATTACTTTTGAATTTTATTCAGATCCCATTTCTTTGAGCTGTTATCTATTGTATGCTAGTTATTATATAATGGAAACCATTGACCTTCACACGGTTTACAGTGATGACTTTTTTTTTTTTATTGCTGTCTACATAGCCTTAAGCGAGATATTCGGAAGTTAGCCCAGGATGATTGTGGCTATGAAGAACCCACAGTGGCCATGGCATTTGTATATTTTGAGAAGCTTGCATTGAAGGGAAAGCTGAACAAACAGAACAGAAAACTTTGCGCTGGAGCCTGTATCCTGTTAGCTGCCAAAATTGGGAGTGATCTACGAAAACATGAAGTTAAACACCTCATTGATGTAGGTCGTTTATACAATCATCATCGTTATTTTGTCTACCATTTAGCAATCAACGGCCTGATTTATTAAAGCTTTTATGCCAGAATAAAAAGCTTTGAAAAGTTACAAAGTTTTGGAACAACTCGAAGCTGTACTAAAATTCTTCAACTTTTGGTGTTTTTCCCCCATTTTCGGCCAGCTTTGAATGAGTGATCAGGGGAGAGGAGTAGGATTTATGGTGATGCGCACACTGAGGTGCCCACCACTTGTTCGACGCTCCTGATTCATGAAAAGGCATACTTTAGTCTACATCATGAATCGGGAGCATCTAATTCCAGCAAATCTCATCAAAACCGGTGTGAACAATGCCGGTTATGATTAATCAGGTCCTTATTGTTTTTTTCAGTAATATTATGTATTTAAAAGAATACTCTACAAAAATGATACATCATGCCATCGAAGGAGCTGGTGGGCGGTGCATGACACTGTGGTATTTCAGTGTCTTCTGCATTCTGTGAAGTCTTGTGTCATGCATCACTACTTCAGGACCTGCACTTGGCATAATACATTGTACATATTTTTAAACTGATAATTTACTATTCAAAGAACAACCCCTTTAAGTTATGACTTATTGGTAGAATACAAAATCTATTGTTAGAAAGCCTTCAGCTCCTGATCATTATAGGTCTGAGCACTGAGACCCCACTGATCCCTACAAAGAAGGAGCTACAGCCCAGACACTGCAAGTTAATGAAATTCGCCCTGTTGAGTTTGTTGGCTATGTGCCGTATCTGTACAGTATGTTGGGGATGGTGCTGTCCAAGAAATAAATACAAAGCTGTGTTTTTAATGGTGATTAGCTAATAAGAGCCCAATGACTAATAAATGGCAAATCAGACCTGTTACTTAGGACATGTTCACACTGACGTTTTTAGAACACTACCTCTGCACTAGTCGTCGTAAATTCAGGCCCTCTGCTTTGGCTTATATGCATGGTGTTATACCCTCATGGCCAAAAGTGTTGGCATGGCCTTGAATTTGTTCCAGAAAATAAAGTTTTTCTCCCAGAAAATTATCAAATTATTGGAATTACACGTTTTGTTTTGTTCTACACTTATTTATTTAATTTGAGTGTGTTGGAATAATAGAAAAAAGGGCAAATTGAACCTAATTTCACACAAAACTCCAAAAGTAGGCCTGGCAAAATTGTTGGCACCCTCCACTTAATATTTGGTTGCACACCCTTTGGAATACATAACTACAAGCAAATCACTTCCTATAACCATTAATAAGCGTCTTACACCTCTCAAATGGAATTTTGGGCCACTCTTCTTTTGCAAACTGCTCCAAGTCTCTTATATTTGAAGGCACCTTCTCCCAACAGTAATTTTTGAGATCTCTCCACAGGTGTTGAATGGTATTTAGATCTGGACTCATTGCTGGCCACTTCAGAACTCTCCAGTGATTGGTTTCCATCTATTTCTGGGTGCTTTTTGAAGTATGTTTGGGGTCATTGCCCCTGCTGGAACACCCATGACCTAGTACTCAACCACAGCTTCATGACACTGGGCACTACTTTGTGTTCACAATTCTTTGATAATCTTCAGATTTCATGATGCCTTTCATCAATTTTTCTCTGCCACCCACATCCAGGGAGATTAGCTACAGTGCCAAGGGTTGTAAACTTTCTGATTATGTTGAATATGAAATAGGAATTGCATTTCTGTTATAGAAACTAGGTTAAAAAAATGAGATTCTTAACACACAAATTGGCCAATTCATGAGATCCCAAAAGTCAGTGACAAGGCTCTGTCTCTTTATTGGAGCGCTAACGTTATAAGGCCTTTTTTCCAGTCCATTTTGTGTTGTTTCAGCACAGAGGAAATAAACGTGTATAACAAAACACATGTAATTGCAATCATTTTCTAGGAGAAATACTTTATTTTGTTGAACAATTTCAAGAGTGCCAAAACTTTTGGCCAGTTCTGGTTATGCCAATCCATAAACATGACATGTGGAGCTGTTAACATGGGTCTTTTTTTCTATTCTCTTCATAGAAACTGGAAGAAAAGTTTCGTCTGAACAGACGTGAGTTAATGGCATTCGAGTTTCCGGTCCTGGTTGCCTTGGAATTTGCTCTTCACCTCCCAGAGCATGAAGTTATGCCCCATTATAGACGCTTGGTCCAAAGCTCCTAGCACAGGATAAACTTCAAAAATGTCTTCCTCTGCGACATTGAATGAGCTTACAGACCATCGCTGCTAATGGACATGCAAAAATACTTAAGTGCCCTTGTCGACTATACACAGTCTAGACAGCCATTGTTTCAGAAAAGCTGCTGCTCACAAAGTAGCTCAGTAATAACCAGTTAGATCACTGAGTGCAAAGCGACAGGATGAACGTAGGATCAAACCATGGAATGGCTGCATTCATTGTGTGTGGGTGATGGCTTCACTTCTAAAACCAATGGTTTCATTGGTGCAACTCTGGTATACAAAGACATTATTCCAAATAACTGTTATGGGGGATATAGGATGGGGGCAGACAGAAAGCCGAACCTTTCTTCTTTTTCATCTCTCTGCCTTCAGAGCTGACATTCACCATAAAGTGAAGGAAACTGCATTTATGAAGTGTCAGACCTTCTCTCACTGTGTCAAAAACAAACGTGCCAACAACTTTTCTTACACTTTATTTCTTTTTGGTATAAGGACTACATTGTGTGTTTTTTTTAACACATCGGTCCATTCTGCCTGACACACTGGAAGATCACCAAAAAGTAACTCATTAGTTAGGCAGAACCTATGGGAAGCAACGCGCCATATCTTCGGCACTGAGCACGACACTTATGGACCAGCACTACGAACTGATTCATTCCATCAGTGTACGATCGGAGGCTGAACATTTACATGACTTTCAGAGATTTGCTATAAAGCCACGTCATTTTTAACTATTGCACTTTTCCACTATGGAGGAAACGCGTCTAGTCGCACAATTTGTTGAGATTCTGTGCTCTATGTTAGAGTGCATTTTAAGCACGTTTTCTTGTGCTACATGTTAAGCAGTGTTTGAATAATGTTTCGCAGCTGCCCGTTATAATGTGCTACAATACATTCATCTCTGACATTGCCCAAGTGTGTTTCTATGAAATTCAATGTAACCTAAAGCTATCTAGCATCTGACAAAACATGAATGCAAGCGCTATTGTACCATATGTTTTTTAACGTTGTCTCATTAGGCAGCCTCAATTATACTTGACTTTTATACAGCAGACATACTATACGTAGATGAGCCCATGAAACGTTCTGCAGTAGTAACACAGATCTTATTACCTGCACTCGTCTTTATGGGTGTTCTCGGTATTTGGTCTATGATGTCATCTGACCCAATCGTAAGGCCCATGACAATTGGTGACATTGTGAATTGCAAAAGATACACTATCCTCAAAAGGTTGGCTACACTTAATGACACTGCCAACTATACACTACTTTATCCAAATTCTTATATCCTTAGGGAAATAGCTTTTAATTTTTGTCTCATTTCAAATATTTAATGATTTATTGAACATGTCATGATTACGAGCGATGATTGGGCGTCTGATGGTGAACACTATTCTGCTCTTCTATGGCAGTTCAGTAAGTTAAAATATGATCACAGAATGTTGTGAATTTACCCTTAAATACAGTATGTTGAACTGAATTTGTGCCTTTGACTGATTTATATCATTTTAGGTCTAGTTGACTTACACTTTTTTTCGCCTCCATTCACATTTAAGTATTTACTTTCTTGAATAAAGTGAGAACTGTATTAATCTGAAGTTTCATGAAATTAATGGTATGGAAATGTTACATGTGTATATAGCCCGTGTGATGTTTTCTAAGTCTTGGCTCCACTAAACATTTCAGCTTCAGTTGAACAGAATCTCAATACCTGGAAACTGTTAGGCTATGTGCGCACGTTGCGTACAGTCACTGCAGAAATTTCTGCAGCGATCTGAAGAGCACACGTGCGCTTCAAATCGCTGCAGAAAATGTCCGTAGTGAAAAAAAAGCCGATTCCATTCGCTCTGCCTGCAGCTCCTCCCATAGACAGAGCGGGGGCTGCAGGCAAAGCGCACGGAAGAAGTGACATGTCACTTCTTAGAACGCGCGCTTCGGGCAGCAGCCGAAGCGCTGCGCTCTAAGACGCCACGTGCGCACGGCTCCTGCATAATCTTCATAGATTATGCAGGGGACACAGGACGCATGCAGTTACGCTGCGCTACAAAGTGCAGCGTAACTGCATGTAATTACGCAACGTGCGCACATAGCCTTAAGGATCTGTATGATGGAGTTTGCAGAGAATACACATTTGAGCTTGTTTTATTTCTCACTGCTGAACTAACCTGGAATGAATGAACAGGTGGTTACTGTCCTATTCCTTATGTTAAAGGATATTTCTCCATCTAAGAGCAACATGAGGTAGGATCAGAGACCCTGATTCCAGTGATGTGTCACTTACTGGACTGCTTGTTGCAGTTTTGATAAAATCACTCTTATCTGCTGTACAGCTACCAGTTCTCTGAATGCTGAGCTCTATTTAACCCCCATCCATACCAGTGATTGGCAGTGTCCACCTCAACTAGGTATGTACGAACAGAAATGTTACATTGGAGAGAACACTGTGACTCTGTCTGCATCATTAGTCAATGGCCCCATCAGCGCATTCGCCCAAATCCCAATTTACGTGGGGTTTAAACGTAAGCCCCGATGGAGCCACTACTGTATATCATGAACCTGTGTCAAGATGTGCAGAGCTTCAGACTACATGCTGCAGGGGAATGGGGAAATGTGAGTATTTTTTTTAATGAATACTGTACTTTGTGGGGGCCATCATACTATTTGAAGGGCTATTTGGGGGACCATCATACTATTTTGAGCAGGATGTGGGGGTCCTTATACTCTTCAGAGGATTTTGTGCATGCCAATTATACTGTGGGGGCCACTTTACTGTGTGGTGGTTTGTGGGGACCACTATACTATATGGAGAGATATCATACTGTATGGAGGGCTGTGTTGGGGCCATCATACTGTATTGGGGCCATCATACTGTATTGGGGTCACTATGGGGGTATTATACTTTGAAGGAGGTGGTCATCATAATGTTGATGTACTGTGGAGGAGTTCACTGTGGGGGTATTTTACTATGTTTCGGGAGCACATTTGTTGGCATCGAACTTTGAGGGCCATGAAAGGAGTAGTTTAGTGCAGGGGAACACTAAGGGGCTTCAATATGAGCAAAATTACTTTGTAAGGGCTGTAAAGTTATGAGATGCGCTTTTGTTACTCCAATGAATATTGTTTTTTCGGGGGGTTTTTATGGGGACTTCTGCTTTGGGGCCCATGATTTCTATGTAGGCCCCTGCTTGCAACGTTTCCCACCACTGCTAATAGAAAAATAAAGCAATATTGGGTGAACAAAAGCACACTAGACAAGTGTAAAAAAATTAGTTTTATGCAGAATGAGTGAAATGCAGCATTGATGGCAGCAGCTTCCACCCTAAGGTGGGATTAGATGAGCACATGCAAAATTGTTCATTTTTCATCCAGAAGTAACAGACAATTTTTCATTCGTTTTACCATTTTATTTAACATCCATATTGTATGGTATCCATTGTTAAATGAACAATTTAATAAACAGTAAAATGACAAATACGGTTTTCAATGTTAATAATTGGATTGGATCAGTAAAAATCGCATGACATATGGCTGGTAACCAGTACATGATCTGTTTATTTATCACACCGATTGACTTAAAATTGGTGAGTCTGATCTGAAAAATGTATAGCATTCTGCTATTTAATAGGAGAGGGCCATTAATACCCATGTATAAACTTTCAAGTAAACTAGCATATTGGCTTGCATTGGTCAGTATGCTACCCGTTGTGCATACAGACAGCACATGGATGTTTAGTACGCTCATCTGAATCAACTCTAAAGCCACGTGCATACATTGAGTATTTGGAGAGGGTTTTTTTACCTCAGTCTTTGTAAGTCAAAACCATGGCTATGTAAAAATTGCAGAAGTGGTGACATGTTTCTATTATACTTTTCCTCAGACTGATCCACTTTTGGTTTTGGCTACAAATACTGGGGTAAAAGCTCACCAAATACTGAAACTGCCACAATGGCTCATATCGCTCTTCCTCTGTCTCTATTTGTTCTAATTAAATCTATCCCTTCTCATTTCCTCACAGCACTATCTTCTGTGTACAAAGTCTCTCACTGATCATTGAGGTCTAATCCCCGATCCACATTCCCCCTCCAAAAAATGACAGCAGCATCTCCTGCTTAGGCTTTTATTGTGGCCATAAGCCATGAGTTGCACTGGCCAATGTCCCTCATGAATGGCTGGGCTTTAGAATGGAGGACCCACAAGGCATTTTGGGGTATCCTGCTGGCCTACACCAATCTTAATTCTCTGTGTTCTGCTATCTGGCTATTTGAGGCGATTCTTCTAAATTAAACCAAAATTATTTGGAATCGCAAAGTTTGACCGTTTTTAACATTTTTTTGTCAAATTTGTTTCATGAAGAATCTATTTATTCATCTCTAGATACCGGGAGCTTGACGTTTTACTAGTAATGTCAGTTCTGAACATTTTGATCTCGTGATTAGCATATTTAGCATATTTAGGAATGTGCAATCTATTCCCTCCAAGCTGAGTGCTGTAGAACATAACATAATTAGTCATGCAGCAGCCAGTTATAGAGAGCCACACATCAGGCAGATAAAGCGTTCAGAGTCCATAAAGTGTATACGGAATCCATATAAAGTGGCACCTCACGGTGCTCAAATTATACAATACCCACTAACAACTTCTCACAGATCTTCAAAAGATTCAATCTTAGAGCTCTGAACTTTTGCATAACCTGAAGAACAGCAAGTATTTGTATACCGGGGCCTACAGGTTAAATTAGTTGTCTAAAAATATAAAAAAAAATAAGGTAAGAGAAAAAATGTGTTGAAATAATAAACCAAAATACCTGTTCAATCACCAGCTGCTCCAGCACCACCACTATGGTGGGGACCACAGGACTGGCAGCGCAACATCGGTAAGTACCGTGTTTTTCCAAAAATTATACACTGTCTTATACCTTTTTTGCCCCCCCCAAAAAGCGCTAGGGCTTATTTTCAGGGTAGGCCTTATTCTTGGAGCAGCACGGTTGGGAGTAAGTTTACCCCCAAAAAAAGCAGAACCCCCCCCACTTCCCAGGAGACTCATATCAGAGCCCAGACATCTACGTGGTTCCCAGGTCCTCCTGTGATCTTCGGCAGGCGCTCCCAGCAGGTAAGCTCCATGCTACATCCCCCTGCTTCTGGCTGACACACACACACACACATCAAATCGCTCACAGAATCACACATCAGGTCGCACACACACTCACCATATCCGGCAATACCAATTGCTTCTGGCCGGCAGGGAAAGATGGGACACAGTGCAGTGGAGCGCATGGAGGACCCAGTGGTTGAACATATCAATGCGTTCCACCTGCAGGTCCTCAAGTTCCGCTGCTCTGCATCTCAGTATTCTGCCGGCCAGAAGAAATCAGTATCGCTGGTTGTGGTGAGTCTGTGTGTGTGATCTGATGTGCAATTGTGTGAGCGATCTGATGTTTGTGTGGGTGTGCGATCTGATGTTTGTGCACGATCTGATGTTTGTGAGTTTGCACGCGTGTGATCTGATGTTTGTTAGTGTGCGCGTGCAATCTGATGTTTGGTAGTGTGCGATCTGATGTATGTGGGTGTGCAATCCACTGCAGGTCCTTACGCTCAGCGTTTGATATGATTGCGGGGTGAATAACAGGAAAAAGTTCCGGCACCAGGTGTCTCTTCATTAAAATCTTCAATATTTTATTTGCATGTCAAGAATAAAAAATTCATGTATAAAAAATTCATGTAGAGATGCAGCCCCTAAATGCATTTCGAACAAAATTCTTAATCATAGGCATATGAACAATACATAAAAACATCCTTATATACCTATTCCATTAGGTAAAACCATATACACCTGTTACTTCACAAAGTTAATTGTGCTTCATTGTAATTTAAATGTGAGACAGCCTACCTAAAACTCATAACACCAACATAGACTGTCGACCCTCTCTCTACTTAGACTAGCATCACCATATACCAATTATTCAATGGAGGAGAGAAAGAAAAAAAAATTAAAAAAAGACCAAAATTATATTTAATAAAAATGGCAGAGGTAACTGCGATGTATTAATCCCAAGTGGAATATAGCCTCCAACTCAATTATTAGTGATGGGCGATCCTCCACCAGATGTTCGGGATCAGGAGCCTTGCCCGATCGTTTTGTAAAGATCAGGATCGAGATAATGCAAACTTGCGCCCAATCACCGAACTCGAGCTTTACAGCTATGGGATGGGGCGGGGGGGCTGTAAAATAAAGAACATAGTTAATAAGAAACATTGTCATTGTACTTACAGGTCCCGTGACGCGTCCTGCAGACTGTCTCCCACCGCTTCTGCATCCGAACATTGCTGTGCCGCCCGGTAATCAGCACTGCCTAAAGGACCTTCCATGACATCATAGCCATGTGACCAGTCTGGTGTAAATGTTGTACAGACATTGGCTTACAGTTTGGTCACATGACTATGATGTCATCGAATGTCCTGTTAATTTTGACTGTCCATGTGCGAGTGTCGCATCGGCATCACCCGATACGACTGCACACTCTCCCTACAGGAGCGGGTCAGCTACATGTATTTCCATGCAGCTGAGGCACTTCTGTCCAGAGAGCGTCAGCGTACCGGCTGATACCGATGCGAGACGCAAGTGGAATCATATCCTCAGTGGCAGCCTTCTCGCTCTGTACAGAGTGATGACGCAGATCTGACAATGCTCTCTCTGCTTCTCTCTCTAGAGACGCTTGTCTTTACAGAGTGATGACGCAGAGTTGACATTGCTCTCTCTGTGGACTACGTTGGACTAAGGATTTTTTTATAATAAAGATGGAGTCTCTAAATGTTTTTTTTTTTACTGTTTACTAGAAATTCATGGTGGCCAAGTCTAATTTGGCATGACACCATGAATTTCAGGCTTAGTACCATCTGAGAATACCAAGCTGGCATTAACCCCTTTATTACCCAGCGTGCCACCACCATCAGGGCCACTGAACGAGCCAGAACCTGGAAATATAGCTAAGAAACAATGCGCCATTTCCAGGGGCGGCTGCGGAGAATCCCAGCCCCCAGCTGCCTGGTTTTACTTGGCTGGCAATCAAAATATGGCGGGAGTCCACACATTTTTTTTTTTTTATTATTTTTTTAAATAATTAAAGAAAAATAATTGTCTTCCTGTATTTTGATTGCCAGCCAAGGTAAAGCCAAGCAGCTGGGGGTGGCAGCCCGTAGCCGTCCCCTTTATCTGCGCTGAGAATCAAAAATCAGCGGAGCGCTACGGTTTTTGTTTTTTTTTAAATTTATTTTCATACAACTATATATTGTGTATTATATATACTGCTCAAAAAAATAAAGGTAAAGTGTTTCCTTTATTTTTTGAGTGTGTGTATATATATATATATATATATATATATATATATATATATATATATATATATATATATATATATACACAGTATATCTATGTGTACAGCTCTGGCAAAATTTAAGAGACCACTGAAAAATTGTCAGTTTTTCTGATTTTTCTCTTTGTAGGTATATTTTTGAGTAACCTGTAAGTTGTTATTTTAATCTAGAAACTACTGACAACATGTCTCCGAATTTCCAAGCAAAAAATTTTGTATTTATTTTCTGAAAATAGTAGTTTATAGAATAAAAAAACAATTTCCAGTTTACTCAAAAATCTAATATATAAAGCTGAGTGTATGTATGTGTGTGTATGTCCGCTAAAGGAATTTGCACCGTTCCATTTACAATCACAAAATTTTGCACAGACACCCCATGTGACTCATCGAATGTCATAGACTATGTTTTGACATGAAAATTTAACCCCGCGCTTTACAGTTACTCTCCAAAAAACTTGCCTCCATTAAAGTCAAAGGAGCTGCGAGCTAAAGGTTATTAATAGCAGCTGTGATTGGTTGCTATAGGAACAAAGGAAATTGTTAGTATAAGAAGCTTATGTGTGAGGTAATAACATGTCGGCGGAGAGATGGATAGAGAGAGACAGAAAGAGACAGACAGACAGATATAGGCACAGACCGAGTAAGAGGCAGACAGGGAGAGAGACAGTCAAAGAGACAGACAAAAACAGGGAAAGAGACAGACTGGGAAAAAGACAGACAAAGAGACAGACGGGGAAAGAGACAGACATACAGCCTAAGGCCCCCTTCACACGTCCATGTCTCCGGTATGTGTTAGGTCCGTTTCCGTATGTACCGGAGACACGGACACAGTTACTCCAATGTTATTCAATGTATGGAGTTACATGTGCATTTTTCCATAAGGTGCGTGTGTCCGTGTGCGTGATACGTTTGTCCGTAAAACACGGATGCATGTCCGTTTTCTGCACGGAACACGCACACACGCACCCAATGAAAGTCTATGGGTCCGTGAGCACACGTACGTGACACAGATGCATCTCCATATGGTCCGTGCACGTTTTGTGCTTTTTTGAAGCGATGTCGGTCACTTTTTGTTTCTGTGTATGTCAGTCAATCTCCCTCAGTCCGTCAGTCGGTCTCTCTCTCTTGTCTGTCCCTCTCTCAGTCAGTCAGTCTCTCCCTCTCTCTCATACTCACCGTTCTCCGATCACTGCCGCGGCGCTGCACAGCTGTTAAAAAAAACTCCGGCGGCTTTTACTATTTTGAAAAAGCCGGCCGCTCATTATTCAATCTCGTATTCCCTGCTGTCCCCGCCCACTGGCGCCTATGATTGGTTGCAGTGAGACACGCCCCCACGCTGAGTGACAGCTGTCTCACTGCAACCAATCACAGCCGCTGGTGGGCGGGTCTATATCGAACAGTAAAAAAAAGAAATAAAAAAAAAAAACGACGTGTGGTTCCCCCAATTTTGATACCAGCCAGGGTAAAGCCAAATGGCTGAAGGCTGGTATTCTCAGGATGGGGAGCCCCCCAGCCTAACAATAACAGCCAGCAGCCGCCCGGAATTGCCGCATCCATTAGATGCGACAGTCCCGGGACTGTACCCGGCTCATCCCGAATTGCCCTGGTGCGTTGGCAATCGGGGTAATAAGGAGTTAATGGCAGCAGCCCATAGCTGCCACTAAGTCCAAGATTAATCATGACAGGCGTCTCCCCGAGATACCTTCCATGATTAACCTGTAAGTTAAAGAAAATAAGCACACACAACGAAAAATCCTTTATTTGAAATAATAAACAAAAAACCCCACCCTCGTTCACCACTTTATTAAGCTCAGAAAACTCCCCTAGCTCCGGCGTAATCCATGGAGGTCCCGCGACGCTCTCAGCTCTGCTACATGAAGGTGACAGGAGCTGCAGTAGAATACTGCCGCTCCTGTAAGCTCCACGCAGCAACTGAGGTGAGTAGCGCGATCAGCGATTATGTCACTCAGGTTACTCGCGGCCACCGCTGGATCCTCCAACTGTGACAGCAAGTCGCCCAAGTGACAGCGATGAAGTCACAGGTGAGTTGCGGTCTCGGGTGGAGGATCCAGCTAGCCGCGGGTAACCTGAGTGACAGCAGCGCTAATCGCGCTGCTCACTTCAGTCACTCTGGGGATTAGCGGTCACCGGTGAGTCCTTCACGGGTGACCGCTAATCAGTACGCGACACAGACAGAGCCGTGGGATGACAATGAAGTCGGGTGAAGTTCACCCGAGTTCATTCTCATCGCGTGACGCTGTCAGCGGGCATATAGCAACGGCATTGTACATCACATACGGAACATTTCACACGGACATTCCACACGCACAAACGGCTAGCATACACAATCACACGGATGTCAGACGTACCAGAAAAACAGACAAAAAAAAGGAACACGGACCCGAAAAACGGCACGTAAGACATGCACGTGTTTTTCACCGACGTGTGAAGGAGGCCTAAGAGAAAGCAGTAGACAGAGACAGAAACAGACAGACAGGGAAAGAGACAGAGAGAGAGAAAGTCTAAGAGACAGACAGGGAAAGAGACAGACAGAGACACAGACACACAGAGACAGACACACAGACAGACACAGACAGAGACTGACAGTGAGACAGTTACTATCCCGGGCTGGCAATCAAAATACAGGGAAGCCCATTATTTTATTTTTTTTAATTATTTAAAAAAATTAAAAAAAAAAAGTGTGGGCTCCCGCCATATTTTGATCGCCAGTCAGGTAAAGCCAGGTAGCTGGGGGCAGGGATTCTCTGCATCCCACAGCCGCCCCTGGAAATGGCGCATTGTTTCTTAGTGCCATCTCCACGTGCTTTACCCGGCTCGACCAGTGGCCCTGGTGGTAGTGGAACGCTGGGTAATAAAGGGGTTAATGCCAGCTTTGTATTCTCAGATGGTACTAAGCCCGAAATTCATCGTGCCACGCTAAACTAGACATGGCCACCATGAATTTCTAGTAAACAGTAAAAAAAAAAAAACCACACAATTTTTTTTTATTGGAAATAAAACAAAAAAAAATTTAGAGACTCCATCTTTATTATAAAAAAAAAATCCTTAGTTCAATGTAGTCCACAGCGACAGCAATGTCAACTCTGCTTCATCACTTTGTTAAGACAAGTGGCTCTGCAGAGAGAGAAGCAAAGAGATCATTGTCAGCTCTGCTACATCGCTCTGTACGGAGCAAGAAGCAGGCTGACAGTGAGGGGATGATTCCACTTGCGTCTCGCATTTCATCACCCCGCATGGCCTGCCACTCTACAGACATGAGTGCCTCAGCTGAAAGGAAATACATGCAGCTGACCCGCTCCTGTCGGGAGATTGTGCAACGTGATACGATGCGACCCTCGCACAGTGACAGTCAAAGTTCAGTTAACAGGACCTTCGATGAGGTCATAGTCATATGACCAGTCTGTAAGCCAATGTCTGTACAACATGCACACCAGACTGGTCACATGGCTATGATGTCATGGAAGGTCCTTTAGGCAGTGCTGGTTCCTGGGTGGCACAGCAATGATCGGACACAGAAGCACAAGCGGCTGCGAGACAGAGTCTGCAGGACGCGTCGCGAGACCTGTAAGTATAATCATAATGTTTCTTAATAATGTGCTTTTTTTTTTACAGTTCCTGGACCCAAACTGTAACACGAGCTTCCCAGGAAAGCTTGTGATCGGAATCGTGTACATGATCACTATGTGGTCGGTACGATCGCCCATCACTATCAATTATCTAAAGGCATTCCCATATACCAATTTATTAAATGAAGGGGAAAAAAACAAAATAACCCAAAATTACATTTAATAAAAATGGCTAATATCGCTGCGATAGTTTAATCTAGAATCTAGCCTCCAACTCAGTTATCCAATATGCCTCACAACAGGTTACTGCTCGTTCCCAATCACCGTCTTTTGCTGGCTTTCCAATTCTCTCTATACCTTTAACCCTAAGGGAACTAACATCCCCATTATGATTCTCATGAAAATGTGTAGAAAGTCCCCATCATCCACGTCTGTTTTGTTTTCCGGCTTAGCAGCCATAATATATTCACTAATCCTTTTCTTAAGGGGTCTCCCCTTGCACCCTATGTAATATTTATTGCACACCACACACGTTGCCATACAGACAAAGTGTGTGGTGTTGCAATTAACAAACACTCTAATCAAATATCTCTTATTGTTCACATTATTTTGAAGTTCATTTATTCTCTCCCTATGTTTACACAAGGTGCACTTCTTACCTCCACGTTATAACACCCTTTGTGTGTCAACCACGTGGGTCTTTTTTCCACACTAGCAAAAAGATTTGGAGACAAAGTATTCCCAAGTGTTTTAGCACGTCTGGGAAAACAACGATAACCGTTTTTTTACAAATTTTAGCCAACACCGCATCCTAATATAGCATGTGTAAAAATGTATGAATCAATGCAATAATGTTGTTATTATAAGTAAATAATCCCTAGTTCTATCCTTCACCAAATTGTTTGCCCTTTGTAACATCCATTTTTTATATCTTCTATTTTGTAACCTCCTTTCCTCTGATTCTCATTGACTAGTGCCTGATCCATGGAACATAATCTCTTGGCCCTCACCAACTCTCCTATGGGCAAATTGCGTATCACATGTGGAGGATGACAACTATCCACATGTAAAACGGAATTGCCACTAATCAGTTTCCTATATAGGGTGGTGTGAATACTGCCCAAAACAACATCACCCATCATCCAAATAAGGAGCTTCCTCACCATGAACATCAAATGTAAATCTAATATTTTCCCGATTGTCATTCAAATATTCAATAAAACTGGCCAAAGAGGTGTGGGGGGATACATCAATGGGACCACGCCATACAATAATTACGGCATCGATGTATCTCCCCCACCATATCAAATGTTCTAAGTATGGATTCATCGGACGGTAAATAAATAGTTTTCCCCACTGAGCCATGTAAATATTAGCAAATAAGGGCAAAAAATTCGCCCCCATTGGACAACCTTGTACCTGTAGATAGTATGATGCATCATTGCTACTTATGAGTGGTATCCAGCCACTAGTTTCAGGCACCTGTGTTCTGTTGGAATCCGGTGAGGCACCACTTATCCCCTTCCTTGCTCCTGGTCAGTTATGATTGCGGGGTGTCCGCTGTCTATAATGAAGTGCCCTGCAGTATTCTTTAACTATTTCAGCTGCATGGACACTTCATTATTGAACCACTAGGGCTTGCTCCAAAAATGCTGAAAATCCCTGCTAGGGCTTATTTTTGGTGGAGGGCTTATTTTTGGAAAAACACGGTAGTTGCATAGGGGGTATTGGTTATTTTATTATTTTAACACAGTTTCTACTTTCAATTCATTTCAATTAAATCTTGGACAAAGCCTGGAAGGCTGACGTTTGTCCAAAATATATTACATAGACAGAAGTCCTATTGTCCTGTGTTTATTACTTTCTTAATACTGTCATTTTTTATTGCAAGATTTGTGGTATTAAAACATCATTACTTTTACATGTACAGAATGTCAAAGGCTGGATACAGAATGATGAGATAAGTATAGAAATGTATACAGTAAAGTTACAATGTGTAGGATTTAATTGTTTATATAGCCGTGGTTTTCTTCAGGAGTGAAGGTTATTACTCAACCGCATTATCTTATCTCAGTAGGTAATCACAGTTCACAATAAAAGCAAGAAACCTGCCCTGCTACATTTAGAAATATAATAAGAAAAAGAGGACCAGCAAGCTTTTAAAGTGCAAAAATGTGACAGGTTTTTATTATAACAGGTGACAATTCATTACAGGATTAAAAACACTAAAAACAGAGACCTTAGGAGAATGACAATGTCCTGTTACCCCCCATATCCCAACACACATGTTATGTCTGTAGACATAGGCATGGAAAAGGTATTGGCTATATCAGGGCACGATAAACAAATTGACACATATACAATTCAGTGTTCAGGCCAAATTAGGCTAGTAAATATGCAAAATGCCCAGATAGACGATTAAGGGAGTCATCACACTGGATGGGGAGGGGGACATGGAGCCAAGAATAACCGGCTCTAGATGGTAATCATAAAAGTCTCAGAGCATCCTCATACCAGCCCAACGTACGTTTCAATGGTGATTTTCTTATCTTCTTCAGGGGAAAAGGTGCTGTAATGCATGCCCACCAAATGCCGGTTTATAACTGCGCGCCGATATGAGCCAGGATTCCCCGAAAGTGACGTATCGGCGCATGCGCAGGCCGCCGTCGCCGAGCCCAAGCGCCACTGCGCCGTCACGCCAGTCAGCGCATGCGCGGGAGCGGGGACGCGTCACCATAGCTCCCGCGCATGCGCACGGCGTATAGACGGCAGCAATGACACCGGGCGAGGCGAGACGGACCGCGCACGCGTACAGACACAGCCGGGGAAACATATACCATATTACTACAACAGCGGCAAAAGAATTAATGCAGGAAAAATATGTGAGTCCAAAAGTGAAGCTGAAGTAGGAGGCTTCTGTGTATTTGTAGGAATATCCTTCTTGTTCTTCCCTCCTACACCGGTGCATAAATTATGAAGAGAGGTCACTATTTATCCTGAAGACAAAACAGGCAATATTATTGATGGGCCATTGGAGACGTAAAAAAAGAGGAAGGATATATACATATAAATAAAAACAGGAAATGAAAGGAAAGGAGACATGAAATCCATACAGAGGGGTAAAAAGAAGGGAATTTTGTTTACTTACCGTAAATTCCTTTTCTTCTAGCTCTAATTGGGAGACCCAGACAATTGGGTGTATAGGCTATGCCTCCGGAGGCCGCACAAAGTACTACACTTAAAAGTGTTAGGCCCCTCCCCTTCTGCCTATACACCCCCCGTGCTCCCACGGGCTCCTCAGTTTTGGTGCAAAAGCAAGAAGGAGGGAAAATAATTAGAAACTGGTTTAAAGTAACTTCAATCCGAAGGAAAGTCGGAGAACTGAAACCATTCAACATGAACAACATGTGTACAGAAAAAAACAGGGGCGGGTGCTGGGTCTCCCAATTAGAGCTAGAAGAAAAGGAATTTACGGTAAGTAAACAAAATTCCCTTCTTCTTTTTCGCTCTATTGGGAGACCCAGACAATTGGGACGTCCAAAAGCAGTCCCTGGGTGGGTAAAATAATACCTCGTAAGAGAGCCGTAAAACGGCCCTTTCCTACAGGTGGGCAACCGCCGCCTGAAGGACTCGTCTACCTAGGCTGGCATCCGCCGCAGCATAGGTATGCACCTGATAGTGCTTCGTGAAAGTGTGCAGGCTCGACCAGGTAGCCGCCTGACACACCTGTTGAGCCGTAGCCTGGTGCCTCAAAGCCCAGGACGCTCCCACGGCTCTGGTAGAATGGGCCTTCAGCCCTGAGGGAACCGGAAGCCCAGCCGAACGGTAAGCTTCGATAATTGGCTCCTTGATCCACCGAGCCAGGGTTGATTTGGAAGCCTGTGATCCTTTACGCTGGCCAGCGACAAGGACAAAGAGTGCATCCGAGCGGCGCAGGGGCGCCGTACGAGAAATGTAGAGTCTGAGTGCTCTCACCAGATCTAACAAGTGCAAATCCTTTTCACATTGGTGAACTGGATGAGGATAAAAAGAGGGTAAGGAAATATCCTGATTGAGATGAAAAGGTGGATAGCACCTTAGGGAGAAATTCCGGAACCGGACGTAGAACCACCTTGTCCTGGTGAAAAACCAGAAAAGGGGCTTTGCACGACAACGCTGCTAGCTCAGACACTCTCCGAAGAGAAGTGACTGCTACTAGAAAAACCACTTTCTGCGAAAGTCGGGAGAGGGAGATATCTCTCATTGGCTCGAATGGTGGTTTCTGAAGAACCATCAGCACCCTGTTTAGATCCCAGGGTTCTAACGGCCGCTTGTAAGGTGGAACGATGTGACAAACTCCCTGCAGGAACGTGCGTACCTGTGGAAGTCTAGCTAGGCGCTTCTGGAAAAAACACAGAGAGCGCTGAAACTTGTCCCTTAAGGGAACCGAGCGACAAACCCTTTTACAGTCCAGATTGAAGGAAGGACAGAAAAGTAGGTAATGCAAATGGCCAGGGAGAAAAACCCTGAGCAGAGCACCACGACAGGAAAATTTTCCACGTCCTGTGATAAATCTTGGCGGACGTTGGTTTCCTAGCCTGTCTCATAGTGGCAATGACTTCTTGAGATAACCCTGAAGACGCTAGGATCCAGGACTCAATGGCCACACAGTCAGGTTGGGGGCCGCAGAATTCAGATGGAAAAACGGCCCTTGAGACAGCAAGTCTGGTCGGTCTGGTAGTGCCCACGGTTGGCCGACCGTGAGATGCCACAGATCCGGGTACCACGACCTCCTCGGCCAGTCTGGAGCGACGAGGATGGCGCGGCGGCAGTCGGCCCTGATCTTGCGTAACACTCTGGGCAACAGTGCCAGCGGAGGAAACACATAAGGGAGCTGAAACTGCGACCAATCCTGAACTAAGGCGTCTGCCGCCAGAGCTCTGGGATCTTGAGACCGTGCCATGAACGTTGGTACCTTGTTGTTGTGCCGGGACGCCATGAGGTCGACGTCCGGCACCCCCCAGCGGCAACAGATCTCCTGAAACACGTCCGGGTGAAGGGACCATTCCCCTGCGTCCATGCCCTGGCGACTGAGATAATCTGCTTCCCAGTTTTCCACGCCTGGGATGTGAACTGCGGATATGGTGGAGGCCGTGGCTTCCACCCACATCAAAATCCGCCGGACTTCCTGGAAGGCTTGTCGACTGCGTGTGCCGCCTTGGTGGTTGATGTATGCCACCGCTGTGGAATTGTCCGACTGAATTCGGATCTGCTTGCCTTCCAGCCACTGCTGGAACGCTTTCCGGGCAAGATACACTGCCCGAATTTCCCGAACATTGATCTGAAGCGAGGACTCTTGCCGGGACCACGTACCCTGAGTCCTGTGGTGAAGAAAAACCGCTCCCCACCCTGACAGACTTGCGTCCGTCGTGACTACTTCCCAGGATAGAGGACGCAGGTGAAACTGCGCGAAAGGGACTGCTTCCATTGGTGCCACCATCTTCCCCAGGAAGTGCATGAGGCGCCTCAAGGGGTGTGACTGGCCTTGAAGGAGAGATTGTACCCCTGTCTGTAGTGACCGCTGCTTGATCCGCGGAAGCTTCACTATCGCTGAGAGGGTATGAAACTCCATGCCAATGTATGTGAGCGATTGGGTCGGTGTCAGATTTGACTTTGGAAAATTGATGATCCACCCGAAACTCTGGAGAGTCTCCAGGGTAGCGTCGAGGCTGTGTTGGCATGCCTCTTGAGAGGGTGCCTTGATCAACAGATCGTCCAAGTACGGGATCACCGAGTGACCCTGAGAATGGAGGACCGCTACTACAGTAGCCATAACCTTGGTGAAAACCCGTGGGGCTGTTGCCAGGCCGAATGGCAGTGCCACGAACTGCAGGTGTTCGTTTCCTATGGCGAAGCGCAAGAAGCGCTGGTGCTCTGGGGCAATCGGAACGTGGAGATAAGCATCTTTGATATCGATCGATGCAAGGAAATCTCCCTGGGACATTGAGGCGATGACGGAACGGAGGGATTCCATCCGGAACCGCCTGGTCTTTACGTGTTTGTTGAGAAGTTTCAGGTCCAGGACAGGACGGAAGGACCCGTCCTTCTTTGGGACCACAAACAAGTTGGAGTAAAAACCGTGGGCCTGTTGCTGAAGAGGAACAGGGACCACCACTCCTTCTGCCTTCAGGGTGCCCAGCGCCTGCCGAAGAGCCTCGGCTCGCTCGGGAGGTGGAGAGGACCGGAAGAATCGAGTCGGGGGACGAGAGATGAACTCTATCTTGTAACCGTGAGAGAGAATGTCTCTCACCCAGCGGTCTTTTATTTGTGGCAGCAAGGTGTCGCAAAAGCGGGAGAGCCTGCCACCGACCGAGGATGCTACTAGAGGAGGTAGAAAGTCATGAGGCAGCCGCTTTGTTAGCGGTGCTCCCAATGGCCTTTTTAGGACGTGACTTAGACCGCCATGCATCAGAGTTCCTTTGTTCTTTCTGAGACCTTTTGGACGAGGAGAATTGGGACCTGCCCGCGCCCCGAAAGGACCGAAACCTCGACTGCCCTCTCCTCTGTTGGGAGAGGTTCTGCTTGGGCTGGGGTAAGGATGTATCCTTTCCCTTGGATTGTTTGATGATTTCATCCAGGCGCTCGCCAAAGAGCCTGTCGCCAGAAATTGGCAAACCGGTTAAACGCTTTTTGGAAGCGGAATCTGCCTTCCACTCCCGTAGCCACAAAGCCCTGCGGACTACTACCGAATTGGCGGTCGCAACTGCCGTACGGCTCACAGAGTCCAGGACAGCATTCATAGCGTAAGACGCAATTGCCGAGGTCTGGGAGGTAATGGAAGCCACTTGTGGCGCGGCCGCTTCAATTTTCGCTTGACCTGCTGATATAGCTTGTAGCGCCCATACGGCTGCGAATGCTGGGGCAAAAGAAGCTCCGATAGCTTCATAGATGGATTTCATCCAGACCTCCATCTGCCTGTCAGTGGCATCTTTAAGCGAGGCCCCATCTTCCACTGCAAGTATGGATCTAGCCGCCAGTCTGGAGATTGGAGGATCCACTTTGGGACATTGAATCCAACCTTAAACCACTTCCGGGGGAAAAGGATAACGTGTATCCTTAAGGCGCTTAGAGAAACGCTTATCCGGAAAAGCATGGTGATTCTGGATTGCCTCTCTGAAATCAGAGTGGTCTAGAAACATACTCTGTGTACGCTTGGGGAACCTGAAGCGAAATTTCTCCTGCTGAGAAACAGACTCCTCCGCCGGAGGGGCTGAGGGAAGAATATCCAGCAACTGATGAATGGATGCAATAAGATCATTCACTATGGCGTCCTCGTCTGGAGAATTAAGATTGAGAGCGCTCCCAGGATCAGAATCCTGATCAGCTGTTTCCGCATCATCAACCAGAGAATCCCCCCGCTGAGACCCTAAACAATATGATGTCGAGGGAAATTCTAAGCGGGCCCGCTTAGACGATCTGGGGCTAGGTTCTAAGTCCGAACCCTCCGTCTGGGATGTATGAGATACCCCGTGAGGACATTGTTGGTCCAACTGAGGGGGGTCAGGGAACAATGATTCAACAGAGTCCCTTTGCTGAGATACCGGTCTGGACTGCAAGGCTTCTAGTATCTTAGCCATAGTCTCATAGAGTTGATCCTTAAAGGCTGCAAACTCAGTCCCCGTCACCTGGACAGTGTCAACAGGTGGCTCCCCCTGGGCCCCTCTTAGCAGAGGATCCGGCTGAGGAAGTGTCACAGGGGTCGAACACTGTACACAATGAGGGTCAGTGGAACCTGCCGGTAGCGGGGTCTTACATGCGGCGCAGGCAACATAATAAGCCTGTGTTTTGGCACCCCTGCCGTTTATGGGCGCCATGCTATAGTTTTCCCTGAGTAACACAATAGGGTATATAGCCAGAAAGAACTGTGCTCATACAGTGTAAATTATATACAGTACACAAATAATGTACCAATACAATACAGCACCATGGGGCTAGCACCACATGTGCTGCTTACCAGCCGCCTAAGCGGTTGTGAGGCCACCAGAGACCGTGTCTGGGTCTCCCATGAATATGTCCCTCTCTGCAGCGTCGGTGGAGCTGACAGGAATGGCTGCGGCGTCTTGACGAGCTGAGGAAGCTGTGGGCGTGGCCTAGAAAGAGCGCGAAACGGGCGCTCATACTGTGCACAGTGAGGGGAGTGGAGCATGTAAATCATACTCCAGCCCTCCTTGCTGCTCGCTCCGTGCAGCGTCCCGCCCTTCCCCTGCCTGTCAGGGCTGAGGGCGGGAGAAAAAAGGGAAACTAGGCCGCAATGAAGCCGGGGACTGTAGTAATAAACGCGGCCGCCGTAAAAGCGCGGTCGCGTGAAAGTCCCCGGCGAACTACAAGTCCCAGCCGCGCAGCAGTGTCCCGTGGCAACGGCGGTCAGTGCGGTAGCCCTTACATATAAACACACTCAGCGACGCTGAGTGTGTAATGGCACATATAGACCCGGTCAGCGCCGCGGTCCCCGGTGCACTAGCACACCCAGCAAAGCTGAGGAGATGCCGTGCGCGGTCCCCATAGGGATACAGAGTACCTTTAAGATGCAGGGCCATGTCCCTGAACGGTATCGGCTCCTATCCATCAGGCTCCACAGGAGTTGTGGATGAAGCCCGGTCTCAGTGCCTGGAGACCGATAAGATCCCACTTCACCCAGAGCCCTAAGGGGGATGGAGAAGGAAAAAACAACATGTGGGCTCCAGCCTCCGTACCCGCAATGGATACCTCAACCTTAACAACACCGCCGACAAAAGTGGGGTGAGAAGGGAGCATGCTGGGGGCCCTATATGGGCCCACTTTTCTTCCATCCGACCTAGTCAGCAGCTGCTGCTGACTAATCTGTGGAGCTGTGCTGTGCGTGTCTGACCTCCTTCGCACAAAGCAAAAACTGAGGAGCCCGTGGGAGCACGGGGGGTGTATAGGCAGAAGGGGAGGGGCCTAACACTTTTAAGTGTAGTACTTTGTGCGGCCTCCGGAGGCATAGCCTATACACCCAATTGTCTGGGTCTCCCAATAGAGCGAAAAAGAAATTGCCAGTATTGACTATTTACATATACTATATTGTTCATTCAGGAGTAATCCAAAAAGGAGAGGCCCAAGGATACTATATCCTCCCGGTCTAAAGGAAGGATGAGTAATCTTATCGACTCATTTAGTCCCTTTGGAACCAATGTGTCCAGAACTGAGATCCATTTCGCCTCACATTGTGCCAGGCGTTTTTTAAGGTCACCACCCCTGATACCCCCATCTATGGCATCAATGCCCCTCACTTTCAACTGAGAGGGGTCGCAGGAGTGGTGTAACCTAAATTGCCTGGGTAGGGTTTTCAAAAGAGTGATGTCCATTGCCGAACCAGCCGCAGAAATGTCCCTCACATGTTCTCTGACCCGAATGCGCAGCTCCCTAGAGGTGAGGCCGACATAGGTCAGAGGACATGTGCAGGTCGCAAAGTATACGTGTGTAGTACTACACGTGATATACTGCTTAATGGTAAATGTATTTCGGCCGTCCGAGGAGGAGAAGGATGTACTACGGATAATATTACTGCATGCCACACAGTGGCCGCAAGGGTAGCAGCCACATAATGGAATTCTGAGGCCAAAGTAGTTTGATTTGGGAGGAACGTAATGGCTCCTCACCAGATGGTCCTTTAAGTATTTTCCTGCATTAATTCTTTTGCCGCTGTTGTAGTAATATGGTATATGTTTCCCCGGCTGTGTCTGTGCGCGTGCGCGGTCCGTCTCGCCTCGCCCGGTGTCATTGCTGCCGTCTATACGCCGTGCGCATGCGCGGAAGCTATGGTGACGCGTCCCCGCTCCCGCGCATGCGCTGACTGGCGTGACGGCGCAGTGGCGCTTGGGCTCGGCGACGGCGGCCTGCGCATGCGCCGATACGTCACTTTCGGGGAATCCCGGCTCATATCGGCGCGCAGTTATAAACCGGCATTTGGTGGGCATGCATTACAGCACCTTTTCCCCTGAAGAAGATAAGAAAATCATCATTGAAACGTACGTTGGGCTGGTATGAGGATGCTCTGAGACTTTTATGATTACCATCTAGAGCCGGTTATTCTTGGCTCCATGTCCCCCTCCCCATCCAGTGTGATGACTCCCTTAATCGTCTATCTGGGCATTTTGCATATTTACTAGCCTAATTTGGCCTGAACACTGAATTGTATATGTGTCAATTTGTTTATCGTGCCCTGATATAGCCAATAAATTTTCCATGCCTATGTCTACAGACATAACATGTGTGTTGGGATATGGGGGGTAACAGGACATTGTCATTCTCCTAAGGTCTCTGTTTTTAGTGTTTTTAATCCTGTAATGAATTGTCACCTGTTATAATAAAAACCTGTCACATTTTTGCACTTTAAAAGCTTGCTGGTCCTCTTTTTCTTATTATGTATATAAGCTTGTGCAACAGGTGGGCCATTAAATTTAATTGGACCCCCTGCATTAATTGTCTGGTTTTGTGGAGTTTTCCTCTAATCTGTTTATTTGCTGTGTTTTTCACAGATCTTCCCTCCTCAACCGACATGAATTTTAGAGCCAGGGATAACAACTGGCTCTCTCAAATTGATGGTGTATTGATGACCAATGGTGACGTAGGCAGGGGAGACATTGATATCTGTTCAGACGACGTAATGATTGCCAAATATAAGGAGTTATCCAAAAAGCGCACCAAATTATGGTGGAACCGGGCCTTATGGGGAAAATACCTTGAAAGGGGTCTGGTCCCACGTGGACTTAGGATCCAAGTATTCCCCTCCTTTGCCTTAGAAGAGGAGAATTTTAAAACCAGATGGGAGGAGCTAGCTCAGGAATGCTCCAAGGGCTTTCTCACTTTGTTAAGCGAACATAATTCCACCACTCTCACTACGATTGAGGCGGAACTTGAGTCCTTAGAAAAAATAATAAATGAGAAATGTACATCAGGGACCATCGCCCGGTTCAAAATTGAGATGGAACAGGAATCTGAGAAGTGGGAGAAGGAGATTAAAGCATACAAGCTTAAGAAACTCAATAGGGACATAACAGATTACTCCACGAAAAAGGCCTATAGGTGGAAAGTTGAGAATACTAGGGGGCGCAATTATGTACGCTCCGGCAAAAACCAACGCCAGAGATCTGTATCTCTAGTGTCCCATACATCTGCTGACGGGTCCTCCTCTGGAGCATCGGAGAGTGCGCTTTCTGCTACTGAAACTGTCGGAGCCAGGGTTAAGCAAAGAAATCGCCAGCCCGGACTATATGGAAAGACCAAGAAAACCGACAAGAAGTTGCAGGTAATAAATTTATCAGCACGCACTCTTTCCGATGCTCAGGTGGGGGTACTGTCACGAGGTTTGACTTTTTCCCCCTCCAATTCACTCCATCTCTTTACAGCTTTGAAAGATGTCAATTTGTTTGCTCGCAAACTAATTTTAAAAAAACTCTTTCATAAGCGAGATCATACCTTAGCGAGTCAAGTGGAAAGAGACGCCATTCAAAATTTGGAAGATCTCCTCCAGGAGCAAGAACACACTTCTGCAGGTACGTTTCCTCAGTCCCTTATGCCAAGGTCCACAAAATTCCCCCCCTTGTCTTTGAGTCCAGCTGTTGAAATTTTCACAAGATTGGTCAGTGAAGATTTTAGAAAGATCACCACTAAACGTAGGGGTGATAATTTGACATACATCCAGCGGACGGCCCTCATGGAATTACAGCACTATGAGGATATAGTCATCAAACCTGCAGACAAGGGGGGGAACATTGTGGTCCTTTCTCATGACAAGTACGAACGTGAAGTTCTAAGGCAGTTGCGTGACAGAGGAACGTACAGCAGACTCCCGAGCAGGCCCTTGGCTGGATTTTCCAGGGATCTCACTGCGATTCTGACACGGGCCTATGAGGACGGAATCATCACTAAAAAAATGCTGGAAGGTCTATGCAAAAAATACCCCAAAACGCCCACATTTTATGTCCCACCTAAGATCCATAAAGATGCTGTCAACCCGCCTGGGCGTCCTATCGTGTCCGGCATAGAGGGTTTGTGTGAGCCTATATGTCGATTTATAGACTATTATTTAAAACCTATACTAGAGACACTACCCTCTTATGTCCGTGACACGACGGACGTCCTGGGGCGCGTTGACGGCATCTTCATGGAGGACGATATGCTGATTGTGACAGCGGACGTCGAGGGTCTGTATACCTGTATAGCCCATGAGGATGGGCTTAGGGCGGTGCACTTCTTCCTTGAAATGTCCGGTCGGGGTGGCGCCATGGGCGATTTGATCCTAGAGTTGCTCAGTTTCGCCCTGTCACACAATTATTTTGTTTTTAAGGATGTTTTTTATTTACAGCGGCGCGGCACTGCCATGGGCGCGGCCTGTGCGCCTTCATATGCCGGCCTCTTCCTGGGGTACTGGGAGAGGCTGGTATTTGGCGATGGGGGCGTGGAGGCTGGCGCTCATGTGCAGTGCTGGCTTAGATACATAGACGACATTCTTTTTGTGTGGCAGGGCCCAGCTGAGCAACTTGATCAATTCATACGGCAACTTAATTCCAACAAGTTCAATATTAAATTGACCTACAAAAGTAGCAACCATGAGATTGACTTCCTGGATATCAAGATCCAAATTGATAATAAAAGGTCAGTCCAGACGGACGTATATCGTAAAGATACGTCCGTCAACGCGTTGCTACATGCCACATCCGCCCACAATCCACCTGTTATACGCGCCATCCCGACAGGGCAATTTTTGAGGATGAGGCGCATCTGCTCCTCAGATGCCTCCTTCGAGGCACAGGCCGCAGACCTTCGAGACCGTTTCCTCGACAGAGGATACAGCAAGAGGAGTGTACAACGAGGCTACAACAGGGCTAAAAGAACTCCTCGTGTACAATTATTAAAATATGCCCCAAAAGATTCTAATAAGTCGGGTTCTACAGTGAGGTTCATTGGAACGTTCAGCCAGGAATGGACCACCATGCGTGATATCATGAAGAAACATTGGCCCGTGCTGTTAACTGATCCGGTCCTGGCTGAGACACTTCCTAAGAATCCCTCGATGACCCCGAGGAGGGCCAAAAACTTAAAGGACCATCTGGTGAGGAGCCATTACGTTCCTCCCAAATCAAACTACTTTGGCCCCAGAATTCCATTATGTGGCTGCTACCCTTGCGGCCACTGTGTGGCATGCAGTAATATTATCCGTAGTACATCCTTCTCCTCCTCGGACGGCCGAAATACATTTACCATTAAGCAGTATATCACGTGTAGTACTACACACGTGGTATACTTTGCGACCTACACATGTCCTCTGACCTATGTCGGCCTCACCTCTAGGGAGCTGCGCATTCGGGTCAGAGAACATGTGAGGGACATTTCTGCGGCTGGTTCGGCAACGGACATCACTCTTTTGAAAACCCTACCCAGGCATTTTAGGTTACACCACTCCTGCGACCCCTCTCAGTTGAAAGTGAGGGGCATTGATGCCATAGATGGGGGTATCAGGGGTGGTGACCTTAAAAAACGCCTGGCACAATGTGAGGCGAAAGGGATCTCAGTTCTGGACACATTGGTTCCAAAGGGACTAAATGAGTCGATAAGTTACTCATCCTTCCTTTAGACCGGGAGGATATAGTATCCTTGGGCCTCTCCTTTTTGGATTACTCCTGAATGAACAATATAGTATATGTAAATAGTCAATACTGGCAATTTTTTACCCCTCTGTATGGATTTCATGTCTCCTTTCCTTTCATTTCCTGTTTTTATTTATATGTATATATCCTTCCTCTTTTTTTACGTCTCCAATGGCCCATCAATAATATTGCCTGTTTTGTCTTCAGGATAAATAGTGACCTCTCTTCATAATTTATGCACCGGTGTAGGAGGGAAGAACAAGAAGGATATTCCTACAAATACACAGAAGCCTCCTACTTCAGCTTCACTTTTGGACTCACATATTTTTCCTGCATTAATTCTTTTGCCGCTGTTGTAGTAATATGGTATATGTTTCCCCGGCTGTGTCTGTGCGTGTGCGCGGTCCGTCTCGCCTCGCCCGGTGTCATTGATGCCGTCTATACACCGTGCGCATGCGCGGGAGCTATGGTGACGCGTCCCCGCTCCCGCGCATGCGCTGACTGGCGTGACGGCGCAGTGGCGCTTGGGCTCGGCGACGGCGGCCTGCGCATGCGCCGATACGTCACTTTTGGGGAATCCTGGCTCATATCGGCGCGCAGTTATAAACCGGCATTTGGTGGGCATGCATTACAGCACCTTTTTCCCTGAAGAAGATAAGAAAATCATCATTGAAACGTACGTTGGGCTGGTCTGAGGATGCTCTGAGACTTTTATGATTACCATCTAGAGCCGGTTATTCTTGGCTCCATGTCCCCCTCCCCATCCAGTGTGATGACTCCCTTAATCGTGTATCTGGGCATTTTGCATATTTACTAGCCTAATTTGGCCTGAACACTGAATTGTATATGTGTCAATTTGTTTATCGTGCCCTGATATAGCCAATACCTTTTCCATGCCTATGTCTACAGACATAACATGTGTGTTGGGATATGGGGGGTAACAGGACATTGTCATTCTCCTAAGGTCTCTGTTTTTAGTGTTTTTAATCCTGTAATGAATTGTCACCTGTTATAATAAAAACCTGTCACATTTTTGCACTTTAAAAGCTTGCTGGTCCTCTTTTTCTTATTATGTATATAAGCTTGTGCAACAGGTGGGCCATTAAATTTAATTGGACCCCCTGCATTAATTGTCTGCTTTTGTGGAGTTTTCCTCTAATTTAGAAATATAAGTTGTAAACAGCTGAAAGTAAAAAATACACATATAGGATGGAAGTTGAAAGCCAAAAATTAGTTATTCTTAAATTGGAGAGGCCTGTGCAATACAAAGGATATGATATTCTCACAGTATAATCTCACAAGATCAGTAATCCAGATACAAAATAGATCAGCACTACTGCAGTGAGGATAGTGCCTGACAGTGTGTGTGCGCGCACGCACTCATCACCCCATCACCCTCTCCTGTGAGAATCAGCCGCTTACTTCTGTGCGATCTTCTGTGCAGATGAGGATTCAATTTAGGTAATGCTCCAAAGCAGGGTTCCCCAACTCCAGTCCTCGAGGGCCGCCAACAGTGCATGTTTTCAGGATTTCCTTAGCATTGCATGGGTGTTGGAATCATCAACTGTGCAGGTGATTAAATTATCACATGTGCAATACTAAGGAAATCCTGAAAACATGCACTGTTGGCGGCCCTTGAGGACTGGAATTGGGGACCCATGCTCCAAAGCAAGAGCTGCCTATCAACATAAGGGGGAGTGCAGAAGATGGTAATTAAGGAGTTGGAATAGTGCATTGAGCTCTTGGCCACACCAAAGGTGCACCGAAGCCCCCTCATTAACATAACTAATATTTTTTTTATTTTTTTTTAAATAATAATAACATGCAATAAGTAAAATCTACACTACAAATGTGATTTTTTTTTTTTTTTTTTTTTTTATTGGGGTCAAGTCCCGTATATGAGTGTATAAACGGTTTAATTTGAGTTTTGAGACAGACTCACTTTAAGGACACATTCACATATTCAGTATTCAGTATTTTACATTAGTATTTGGAACAATCAGAGGAAAAGTATTGCAGAAACACGTGCACCACTTCTACATATTTTCCGCACTCTGTAATGCAGTGTGCTGCTCTATATGCACCAGGTTTCACGGGCGGCGACTTCAGACTCTGTTCACACTGCAGAGTGTGACATGCCACCTGGTGCCTCTGTGTTTTGTAGAGCCGGGCGTCAAACAGTTTTTGTGCTTGCTAGTGATCGGTTTGGCAGGAGTTTATTCCTGCTAGCCTGGGAGTAGCTGCCGGGGTCACAGGTTATGGAAGACCTATCACAGCCACCTCCTTTAAAAGATGGTGGATTCTGTTCCTCCATGCTGAATATAGCGAAGGTAATACCGGTCTTGGTGCATTCTGAGTTAGCTTTTGGAGCACTGCTGTATGCTATCTTGGTGTGTTGTGGAGATAGCCTTGTTGTTGTGTATTTCCTTCCTTTTCTTTATTTTCCCCTGTGCATGTATTGTCTTTACCTCCGTGAATGACTGTTGTTCGTTTTAGATCCTCCCTGTCTATTTGTGTGAGGATTTATCTCTCCAGTCCCGGCCCCCTCCCAGGGTGAGGGTGAAGGGGTATAAGACCAGATATTCTCAGGAGATAGGGTTATGTTGGGGGTCCAGACCTGGTCACCATCAGGCGTACCTCTAGGATAAAGGACAGCTAGGGGCTCTCCTAGCCTGAGAGCCAGTTTAGGAGTCCCAATACCCAGTCACTTCATCACTATCGTGACACACTCCTGGTTTTGACTTACAAGTAATTAGGTAAAATACTGACCAAATACTGAAGATGTGAATGTGGCCTCAAGGATTATGTCAGAGGAGATAGGTATGCCATAAATGGTTGAGAATGCCCCTTTAAGAGGGGTTGTCCAGCTGAGATATTACGGTAATAACCTTGCCTTCGCATAGATAATAAATATCAGATTACAGCGGGTCCTGCACCAGCACCGATCAGCTTGTATCGCAGCTCAAGTCCTATGGTATACAGAGACAGAACACCTCCATAAAAAGAACACTCATTCCCACAGGTCCAGTCGTAACCGCAATCTAGCGCAGCTCCATGGTATAACCAGTGGTTCATTCTACCCTGTTAGATATTAGGGTTGCAGTTTCTTTCCAAAGCCCCAACTCCAACCATAGATTCTTATTACTACTCCAGCTCAGGACTCGGGCACTTTAACTAGAAACTTGCTCACTGTATCTTTTTCCAGCATATGACCATAAGGTACATTAAACTGCCCGTTTGTATATCTTGATCAAATCTCCTCTCCCATTTACTTGAATGGGACTTAAGCTTTAGTACCTGTAAGGCTAGGTTCACACACTGCGTCTTTTTGACGCTGCGTTTTTGTGCGTTTTTGGCCGCTAAAAATGCACAAAAACGCCCCTGCGTCGAAAAAACGCATCAAAAAACGCATGCGTTTTTGCCGCGATTTGGTGCGTTTTTGGCAGCGTTTTTGATCTCTGCGTTTTGCTGCGTTTTTCCAATGCATTGCATGGGGGAAAACGCAGAAAAACGCAGGAAAGAACTGACATGTCCATTTTTTTTTTTAACTCAAAAACGCAGGTAAAAAAAAACAGATGTGTGCGGACAGCAAAAATGAAAACTCATAGACTTTGCTGGGGAAGCAAAGTCCTGCAGTTTTGAGGCCAAAAACGCACCCGAAAAACGCGCAAAAACGCCGCGAAAAATGCACTGTGCGCACATAGCCTAAGCAGTCACTACACTGTTGACAGCTCCATGAACTGGTAACAGATGAGAATCAGACGTCCCTCAATCTGATGACTGATCCAAAGAATAAGTTATCAATGTCACAGTTCAGGAAATCTTGTTTAACCCCTTAACGACCATGGGCCGTACTGGTAAGTCCTAATCATCGTGTTATCACCTGTGGCTGCTGCGGGCAGCCGGTGGTGATCCGCACACATGTCTGCTGATTTGTACAGCAGACATGTGCCTTGCAGGCACGGGTGGTTCCACGATCTAACCTTGCCTGTTAACCCCTTAAATCTCGCTGTCAAAATGTGACAGGGAAATTTAAATGCCTGTTGCGGTAAATGTTCACTCACCCAGCTCCATCAGCGGCGCTGTAATGTGATCACTGTGAGCCCATGGTTACCATGGTAAACACAATTTGCCCAAAGGGCAACTAGAGGTACCCTAAACTAAAGATTATTAAAACTTAACTTTTAATCCTAACAAATTAACACAGATCAATCTATAATTGTTAGAGTGATATTGCCCTACCCTGCCTAAGAAAAGCTAACTAATAGCCTCCCCAACATGTTTCACCATGTCTGGCTTCATCAGGGGGATAAGGCTATAGGGTAGGGCAATATCACTTTGACAATTGTTGTAGAACAGTTGATCTGTGTTAATTTGTTAGGATTAAAAGTTACGTTTTAATAATCTTTAGTTTAGGGTACCTCTAGTTGCCCTTTGGGCAAATTGTGTTTGCATTTATGACCCTACGCTGATTATGGGTATGGATTGAGGTTTAGTTGTTTGCATGGTTACCATGGTAGTGTTGAGGAGAGCCATAAGATGAAATACTTATTTCCCACAATCCCTTGTCAAGAAGTTAATTATATTGATTTGCCTTACATAATTCAGATTTCAGATCATATACATGACACAGATATAAAGATGGCTGCCATTGCCTGTTTCTCCACACCTTGCCTGGAATGCAAGGAATGTCCAGATGTAAGAAGATACCATATAAGGGAAGACCCCTGGTCAAGCTAGAAGACCAACCCAAAGATCAGATGACATCACAGACCAAACCATCAGCATGGATCCACCAGATGAAGTCCCTCCTATCACCATCACCATGGATCCATCCAATGATGTCATAAACCCACCTACAATAACGCCCACCAATCAGCTCATGGACTAACACGTTGTTCGACCCACTGACCAATGAACACATCATCCGGACATGCCCCTTTGCAAGGTTATATCAGAGCAAGCTCAGTTGTAATAAAGGCAGAGCATGGGCTGACTTAGGTCGAGGAAAGATGAATATCCGACTGAGTCTGATCTCATTTTTCAAGCATGCACTCGATCCACACCAATTAGGCTAGGCAGTAGGCAACTAGTGATCTCTGATTAAGAGTTCACCCTAACATTATCACAGGGTCATGTGATGATTCCTGTAGCTCACATGACTCACTTCCTGTTTCAGCCGGTTGAGTGCTGCCTGTTCCAACACATGAACATTTCTGGTGATCACAGCTGTGTAGCTGTGTTCAGCAGAAATTAATGAGCAAACAGACTGCTGACTAGTAAAATAAAAAAAAAGTTTAAAAAAATAAAAAAATAAAAAACCTAAAAGTTCAAATCACCCCCCCCCTTTTGACCCATTGAAAATTAAAGGGTTAAAAAAAATATATACACACATTTGGTATCGCCTTGTTCATAAATGCCCGATCTATCAAAATATAAAATCAATTAATCTGATCGGTAAACGGCGTAGCGGCAAAAAAATGCCAAACGGCAACATTACGTTTTTTGGTCGAGGCAAATGTCACACAAAATGCAATAACAGGCGATCAAAACGTAGCAAGTGTGCAAAAATGGTAGCATTAAAAGCGCCAACTCGAGACGCAAAAAATAAGCAATGAGCCATAGATCCCGAAAAATAAGAACGCTACGAGACGCGGAAAATGGCCCAAAAAGTGTACCACTTTTTTTGGCCAAACTTCTGATTTTTTTTTTTTTAACCCCTTAGATAAAAGTAAACCTATACATGTTTGTCTACGAACTCATACCGACCTGAGGCATCACACCGACACATCAGTTTTACCATATAGTAAACAGTGTGAATAAAAATCCCCAAAACAATCATGCAATCACACTTTTTTTGCAATTTTTACGCACTTGGAATTTGTTTGCTGTTTTCCAGTATACTATATGGTAAACTTATGGTTTCATTTAAAAGTACAACTTCTCCGCAAAAAAACAAGCCCTCATATGGCAAGATTGATGGAAAAATAAAAAAGTTACGGCTCTCAATAGAAGGGGAGCAAAAAAAAAACAAACGAAAAATGGAAAATCGGCCGGGCTGAAGGGGGTTAAAGGGTTATTCCCATCTCATAGATCCTATCTTAATATGTAGTAGGTGTAGTAATAATAATAATAATAATAATAAAATTAGCAAATACCTAGAATTAGAAATGCAGTATAGTTCTTCTGATTTACTATGTCGCTTACCTCATGTGCAGGGCATAGCAAGACCTTAAATATCCATGGTTATGGCCACGCATAGGGCTCTTTTCCACTTGCAATTTCCTGGTGCGAGTGCGATCCGATAAAAAAATCGGATTGCACTCGCACTAGTGTTAATCAATGAGGCAATGTCCTCTTTCCTTTTTTTTCTCCAAACAAATCGAGCTCTCGATGCAATCGAAGCATGCTGCATTTTGTACTGAGTCTCGGCTCACGTGTGTAAAATCGCACTAAACTCGCATTTTATGCGACTGCAGTGCGATACACACAGGGATGGACAGCGGCGGAGATGGGAGAAAGTGCTCCCTCCCTCTTCTCCGCAGCTGTGATACGATCACAAGATTGCTCACTGTCGCATGACCCTTGGCTGACACCCGCAGCAGAGGGTCATTAACATATCGCTTCCGATGCTCTTACATATAGTGGTAGTTGTGCATGGTCGTACGCATAGATATGTAAAGTCGTGAACATGAGGTAAGCAACATAGTGAATCAGGAGAACTATACTACCTTTTTAATTGGAGGTATTTGCTAATACAGTGTAACCTTGGTTAACGAGAACAATCCATTCTGGGAGTGTGCTTGTTAACCAAGTTACTCGTCTAGCAAAGCAAGATTTCCCATAGGAAATAATGGAAGCTCAGACAATTCGTTCCACAACTTGTTAAATGTCCCATCCTGGTCTCGTATTGTGTCATTCCACAGACGTAAAAACACGTAAACACACACACATATTATGCTCACCTTACCTTCCGTTCCATCACTGGTCTCCTGGATCTTGCAGTTCGCCGGTACAGGATGTGTATCGGGTAACCATCGCGACGAGTTAGGACCTTCCGCTGCCAGAGCGCTGACATCAAAGGCAGGAGCCGCTTGCCTCTGATTGGTCAGCGCGCTGCCTTTGAGTAGCGGCTGACAGCGGAAGTTCCTCCCTCGTCGCGATGGTTACCAATACCAATCCTGTAACGGCGAACTACAAGAACCGTGAGGCCGCGATGGAACGAAAGGTAAGGTTAGCATAATATGTGTGTGTGCGTGTTTGTGCTGACTGTAAGAGCTGGTTAGAGCGCGGTGGATGTACGGAACCAGAAGTGTGTGCGGTGAGTATATTGCTCGTACAGCAAAGCTTGCTCGTAAAGTGAGTTACAAATTTGCAGAAAGCTTTGCTCATTAAGCGGAATACTCGCTAACTGGGTTACTTGTTAACCGAGGTTCCACTGTATTAGTTATTACACCTACTACATATTAGGATATGATCTTGGAGATGGAAATTACACTTTAAGCTTTAGATGGGGGATAAAAACCTAGCTATAGCTTTGATTTTAAACTATGGTACTCATATTGTGAAGTAGATACCAACCATAGCATTATTAAGAATTAGCTGTGCATTTGGCAAACATGAAACCTAAATAAGAGATGCACGACAGATATAATTCATCACATTTATTAACATAATTATCAAGAAAATGAATAAAAACAGATCGAAAGGAGAAGGAGAAAATACACAGATGGATAAAAATTCCTGGCAAAAAATGGGGGCGTTTGTCTAAAATAGAACAAAAAACTCCTAATGCTAACAAGATATCTGCATAGATGGATATTTCATAATTAAATACACATACAATAAATATAAAGCGACTAATGTATTATTGGCAGATAACAGAAATAATACACGTACATGTATCTACACTGATAAAAAAAAAATACAGAGAATACAAGAGAACACGAAGTTACATTGTGTTGTTTAAGTCAATCACACTTCTGTGAAATCCACTGCAAATATTTCAAAAAACTGACCTGCACATCCTACAAGTGTGTATAGGTGCCAGCTGAAAAAACCTAGCAAATACAAAATGGATACAGCCGCACACTAAATGCCATCAATGTATAAGGGAACTCTGGTACTGCATTACTGCTATGTGAAAAAATGAGATTTTTAGTTTATGAATTGGCCAATGCATGTAAGCCCAGACACCAGCAGCAAGGTAAATCTCAATATTCCGGGTCCCTAACTAAAATGCCACTATCTAGGTTAAAAACATCCATGTCTGGGCAGCTAGACTAAAAATCTAACTTGAAATGCCACTATCTGGACTAACCTCCATGTCTGGGCAGCTAGGACTCCTGGTATAAGGTATGTATATTTTAGTCTAGCTGCCTAGACATGGATGTTTTTAACCTAGATAGTGGCATTTTAGTTAGGGACCCGGAATATTGAGATTTACCTTGCCGTTGGTGTCCAGGCTTACATGCATTGGCCAATTCATAAACTAAAAATCTCATTTTTTCATATAGCAGTAATGCAGTACCAGAGTTCCCTTATACATTGATGGCATTTAGTGTGCGGCTGTATCCATTTTGTACTTCTGTGAAATCAACCTGTCCAGTTATGAAGCAGCACTGATTGTGAATCAATTCCTCCTGCTGTTGTGCAAATGGAACAGTAGATCCTGGGATTTTTCTGATGCAGGACAATGCTAGGCCTCATGGCTCTATTGTGTCAGCTGTTCCTTCATGATGAAGGCATTGATGCTATGGACTGCCCATTCCCCAGACCTAAATCCAATCAAGCACATGTGGGACATCATGTCTTGTTCCATCCACCACGTTCCACCACAGACTGTCCAGGAGTTGACTGATGTTTTAATCCAGGTCTGTGAGAAGATCCCTCAGGAGAACATCCGGCACCTCATCAAGAGCATGCCCAGGCATTGTAGGGAGATCATACAGGCACATGGAGGCCACAACACACTATGAGCCTCATTTCCTTGTCTTGAGGCATTTCCACTACAGTTGGATCAGCCTGTAATTTGATTTTCCACTTTGATTTTGAGTATCATTCTAAATCCAGACCTCCATGAGATATTATGTTTCATTGATCATTTTTATGTTTTATTGATCTGAACGCATTCCACTACGTAATGAATAAAGACTTGCAACTGGAATATTTTATTCATTGACATCTCGGATGTGGTATTTTAGTGCTCACTTTATTTTTGCGCAGTGTATATATTCAGCGCAAAAGGATGGATCAGAATCAATTAAAAAATAGCGCATTCATATAAATATGGTGATATAAATACTAGAGAGTAAATATTTCATGAAATTCTAACTAATGGTGAAATGAATTATATATTTACAAACAGATCAGAGTGAGATAAAGTGCACAAAAGGGCTGAATAAGAGCAAATGTGGCAAATGATCAGGACATAAGGAGCAGAGGTATCAGAGAAGAATAATACAGACCCATCAAGTGCCAAGCAGAGACCTCAACGTGTGTTTCGCTATGCTTTAACAAGTGATATTGTGTTATTTGCTAATAATACATTAGTCACTTAATATTTTTTGTATGTACTGTATATTTATTTATGAAATATCCATCTATGCAGAGATCTTATTAGCATAAGGAGTTTTTTTGGTCTATTCATTACAAATAAACATCAACATTTTATGCCAGGAATTTTTATCCATCTGTGTATTTTCTCCTTTCGATTTGTTTTTATTCATGTTCTTGATAATTATATTAATAAATGTGATGAATTATATCTGTTGTACATCTCTTATTTAGGCTTTATATTGTGATGTATTTACAGTAGTGAGAAGTACTGTATTTTTTTTAACTGTAAGACACACCTGACTATAAGACGCAGGTGTAGACAGCAGAAAATAGGAAAAAATGTTATTATACCTACTCTGGTGATATAAAGAAGTGGAGGGGCTAAAGTTGGTGGTCTATTGTTGTGCTCATTTCTGGGTGCTCTAAGGTAGAAGAGAGGGGTAATGATTTATTCTAAAATGGTAGAAGTATATTAGGCGAGTTGTACCAAAACATAAAGGGCATTATATACTGTCCCCAACATGGACATAACAAAGTCCCAATACACTTTACTTTGATTGTTCCAAACCTTATCTAATTTAAAAGAAGTTATCCAATACTTTTACATTGATGGCCTATCGTTAGGATAGGTCATCAATGCCTTAACGGCCGGGGTCCAACACCCTGCACCTCAGCTGACCAGCTGCTCTCAGTGTCAGTGGCAGCCGGAAATGCTCAGCTCTGGAGTTGTCTTGTGTTCCGATAGCAGCCGAGGAACTGCACATCCACCTCCCATTCAAATCATAAGGAGGCGGATCTGCAGTACCCGGCCGCAGCCGCTATCAGAAGATGAGGCATCTCTGGAACTGAGCATTTCTGACCTATTGCTGCCAAGTGATCAGCAGGGGTGCGGTATGTCGAACCCCAACCGATCACACATTGATGACATATCCTAAGGATAAACCATCAATGTAAAAGTAGTGGACAACTTTTTTAAAGAAACAGTCAGTGAGGTCTGGAACGGCTGACCTTTCTGACCGCAGACTATAAGATGCACATACATGTTAGTAAGACATTATCTTGATAAAAAAAAGTGCATTTTATATCAAGAAAAATACGGTAAATCTGGGGAAGTATTTTATGTATCAGCCAGAAAATCATCAGACCCCTCAGCCGGGGATAGCAGCTACAGGGAGTGGTTATGCCTTAAAGCCTTATTCTAATAAGCAAGAAAAGCTCCAAATGTTAAGACTTGATATTAGAAGAGAGGTTATTACTGAGACTTTACTGTAGATTATTGGTTTTAACTTTAATAACTCCTTTCCCAAAGGCAATGTTTATAGTGAATTAGAAAAGTTTATTGAGTTTTCCATGTAAGATATTCAGCGAATGTTCAGAACACATAAATATGACTAATTAATGTTTTGATGCTGCAGATTATGGCAACTATACTATAAAGCTTAACAGCGCAACATTATTTCAAATAAAATAGTTCTAAATATGCACTTTATTCTCCCACCCACACTCAATACAAGTTTTTACAAGGCCACTGCATCTGCATTCTCCACTTTCTTTAGAATAGTCTTGAAACGAGTGTCAAACATCACCCCCGCATATGCTGTGTGTTCTGTTATATATTGGGACATCGCATGACATGCTGAAGGCTATGAACTCAAGAGACTATTAGGGTACATGTAAGGGGGACTTCAATGGAGACTCTCCGAGTATGGAACAACCCTTCCTACATCGTGAAACCATGAACCATCAGTGTAGCAATTGGTGCCCTTATGTTCTACAAAGTTAAACATGCTAAGTTATAGATTGGCACTTGAAAGTTTGTGAATACTTCAGAGTTTTCATATTTTTGCATATATTAGACATAAAACTACATCATATTTTCAAGTAAGTCCTAAAAATAAAAGAGAAACAAGTAAAATAAATAAAAAATATTAGATTGTCATTTTCTTGGGACATGGAAAATGATCCAATATCACATGACTTGGAGTGGTATAGCATGTATTTATATACAGTTAGGTCCAGAAATATTTGGACAGTGACACAAGTTTTGTTATTTTAGCTGTTTACAAAAACATGTTCAGAAATACAATTATATATATAATATGGGCTGAAAGTGCACACTCCCAGCTGCAATATGAGAGTTTTCACATCCAAATCGGAGAAAGGGTTTAGGAATCATAGCTCTGTAATGCATAGCCTCCTCTTTTTCAAGGGACCAAAAGTAATTGGACAAGGGACTCTAAGGGCTGCAATTAACTCTGAAGGCGTCTCCCTCGTTAACCTGTAATCAATGAAGTAGTTAAAAGGTCTGGGGTTGATTACAGGTGTGTGGTTTTGCATTTGGAAGCTGTTGCTGTGACCAGACAACATGCGGTCTAAGGAACTCTCAATTGAGGTGAAGCAGAACATCCTGAGGCTGAAAAAAAAGAAAAAATCCATCAGAGAGATAGCAGACATGCTTGGAGTAGCAAACTCAACAGTTGGGTACATTCTGAGAAAAAAGGAATTGACTGGTGAGCTTGGGAACTCAAAAAGGCCTGGGCGTCCACGGATGACAACAGTGGTGGATGATCGCCGCATACTTTCTTTGGTGAAGAAGAACCCGTTCACAACATCAACTGAAGTCCAGAACACTCTCAGTGAAGTAGGTGTATCTGTCTCTAAGTCAACAGTAAAGAGAAGACTCCATGAAAGTAAATACAAAGGGTTCACATCTAGATGCAAACCATTCATCAATTCCAAAAATAGACAGGCCAGAGTTAAATTTGCTGAAAAACACCTCATGAAGCCAGCTCAGTTCTGGAAAAGTATTCTATGGACAGATGAGACAAAGATCAACCTGTACCAGAATGATCCAACCTGTACGGCACATGATCCAAGGCACACCACATCCTCTGTAAAACATGGTGGAGGCAACGTGATGGCATGGGCATGCATGGCTTTCAATGGCACTGGGTCACTTGTGTTTATTGATGACATAACAGCAGACAAGAGTAGCCGGATGAATTCTGAAGTGTACCGGGATATACTTTCAGCCAGATTCAGCCAAATGCCGCAAAGTTGATCGGACGGCTTTTCATAGTACAGATGGACAATGACCCCAAGCATACAGCCAAAGCTACCCAGGAGTTCATGAGTGCAAAAAAGTGGAACAATCTGCAATGGCCAAGTCAATCACCAGATCTTAACCCAATTGAGCATGCATTTCACTTGCTCAAATCCAGACTTAAGACGGAAAGACCCACAAACAAGCAAGACCTTAAGGCTGCGGCTGTAAAGGCCTGGCAAAGCATTAAGAAGGAGGAAACCCAGCGTTTGGTGATGTCCATGGGTTCCAGACTTAAGGCAGTGATTGCCTCCAAAGGATTCGCAACAAAATATTGAAAATAAAAATATTTTGTTTGGGTTTGGTTTATTTGTCCTATTACTTTTGACCTCCTAAAATGTGGAGTGTTTGTAAAGAAATGTGTACAATTCCTACAATTTCTATCAGATATTTTTGTTCAAACCTTCAAATTAAACGTTACAATCTGCACTTGAATTCTGTTGTAGAGGTTTCATTTCAAATCCAATGTGGTGGCATGCAGAGCCCAACTCGCGAAAATTGTGTCACTGTCCAAATATTTCTGGACCTAACTGTATATATATATATATATATATATATATATAAAATGTATTTCACTCAGAAAATTAATACACACCTGCACTGCCCTTCTCCACCATAGTATACCTTCTACACTGCTCTTCTCCATAATATCTCTTCCACACTGCCCCATATATAATATCTCCCCACACGCTGCCTTTCTGTATAATATCCCCCCACACAATGCCCCTGTGTATAATATCATCACACACTGCTCCTCTATATAATATCTCTCCCACACACACTGCTACACTGTATTATATCTCCCACACACTGCTCCTCTGTACTGAGCTTACTACAGAGATATGAGAGCAGAACCGAGATTATTACAAAGATACAAGATAAGAGCTGAGCTTACTACAGAAGTACATGATCAGAACCGAGATTACTACAGAGATACGAGATCAGAACTGAGCTTACTACAGAAAAATGAAATCAGAACTGAGCTTACTGAGATACGAGACCAGAACCAAGATTACTACTGAGATACAAGATCAGACCTGAGCTTACTACAGAGATATGGGAGCAGAACCGAGCTTACTACAGAGATACGGGAACAGAACCGAGCATACTACAGAGATACAAGATCAGAACTGAGCTTTCTACAAAGAAGCTGCACGTACCCATTTTAATGTTCGGTGCTGCCCACAAGTCCGTGTTTTTCCGACAGAACTAATGACAAAGGCTGACACAAGTCTATGGATCTGTGAAAAACATATACAGCACATGGATGGCCGCAGTGTACAGTCCGTGTACTGCATGAGTTTAACATTGCAAAGTATAGGAGAAACTTTGTAATTTAATTTTCTTTATATTCATACCGAAAAAACATGGATGGCACACTGATAGCACACAATTTTAATAATGTACATACAAATAGGTGATAAAAATAAACACAGTCAAATCAGAGTGAACCACACATATGTGCTTATATATAGATGTGTAAAGGGGCCTAAAACCCACTAGCACCCCAATGTATACAGCGCAACACACAGTACACAGGGCAATATGTCCCCAGTATACAGCGCAACACACCGTACACAGAGCAAAATGTCCCCAGTATACAGCGCAGTACACAGGGCAATATGTCCCCAATATACAGCGCAACACACAGTACACAGGGCAATATGTCCCCAGTATATAGCGCAGCACACAGTACACAGGGCAATATGTTCCCAGTATACAGTGCAACACACAGTACACAGGGCAATATGTCCCCAGTATACAGCGCAGCAAACAGGGCACTATGTCCCCAATATAGAGCGCAGCACAGAGTATACAGGGCAATATGTTCACAGTATACAGTGCAACACACAGTACACAGGGTAATATGCCCCTAGCCCTTAACAGTAGAGAATGCAGCACCTCTCCTCTCAGGATAAAGTGTAGCAGACCTCAGCCCCTCATAATTAACATACCAATAAACCCCCAGGCCCATATAATATACACAGCTGAAACACCCCCCCCAGCTTCTTATACTATACACAGCCCACAAGCCTATAATAACATACCGAGGTACAGACCCTCTATTAGTCCTCCATTCAGCCCACCACAGTGCACAGTATAGCAGACCCGGACCCCTATCACACATCCATCTGACCAACCTCTGACTTGCCAGAAGCTCCATGTCGAGGAGAGAAGCCATAAATCACAGCACTAAGCTCCACAGATCCTGTCTGGAGAGCAGAGAAGATGCCGAGATCCTCTTCACGCAGATGATCTGCCAGGACTTGACCACACACAGCGTGCTGCATAGCCACGTCTGAAGCGGCCAGACAGGAAGATTTAAAGGTACAATGCTGCCAGTGGGCCCTGTGAAGAGGGGGCGGCCATGGCTTTGATAAAGTTATGTAATTACCCAGGTCCCCCCCTCTTCACTGGGCCCGGTACACCAGTCATGGTTGTAATGCACTGATGGTGGCCCCGGTCACAGACATTGGCTTGGTGGACATTTAATCAATTCCGCCCTACAAAACAGCTTCACATCCGTTATGTTGGAGAGTTTTCTCCCATGAGCTGCTCACTTAGGACCATTCACCACATTTCTATGGAATTATGGTCAGGACTTTGACTTGGCCATTCCAAAACTTCAACTTCTTCTTTAACCATTCTTTTGTAAAACAGCTTTTATTCCTTTGATAATTGTATTGATGCATAACTCAGTCTCATGAGATTCAGCTCATGGACTGATATCCTGACACTTTACTTTAGAATTTGCTGGAATAATTCTGAATTAACTGTTCTATCAATGAGGGCAAGCCAAAAACCGTCCCAAACAATTATACTATCACCACCAAGCTTACAGATGGTATGAGGTTTATATACTCAAATACAGGGGTGGGCAATTAATTTTCCTGAGGGGCCACATGAGACACCGTGAATGGTGTAGAGAGTCGAACCAATAGGCTGAAATTAATTCTGCTCAATATTAACATATTAATCATAATTATTTTAGATTAATATTATTTCTGCTCAATATTAAGTGATACAATTAAGTATGCCGATACTCCCCTCCATACTCCGTATGAGTCAAAACACAGTCCCCTATATATAATATGATCCTCTATACCAGGGATCTCAAACTTGGCTGGTTATATGGGCCGCACATAGAAAAAAAAACAAACATTTGAGGGGCTGCGTTCTTTGTAGGACAAACTAACATTTTTAGTAATACCGTATAATTTTTTCTATACACCATAGGATCACTTTTTTAATTTTTTCTCGTTTTATGTTTTTTTAATTTTTAAATGGCATTCATCGTATGGGTTATGGTATGGTTTTATAGATTGAATTGTTACTTTTTTGTTTATTTTAGTTGCTTAAAAAAAAAAAAATTAGTTGCTGTATAAAAAGCATTTTTAATGGTAAATAAAATTTCTATGCTTCATTTAGAATTTGTTGTTTTTTTTTTTACTTTTTTTACATTTTATCCCTTTTTTGTAATATTGTTTTACAATTGGTACCATATAGTAATTTGGCCAACATCTTGTGGTAATTTTACCATAGGTCCTCATCTGGTAGTAATGTGCCCCATCCTTGTCCCGCTCTGCAGTAGTGTCCCATCCTTGTCCCCATCCTGTAGTATTGTGCCCATCCTGGTCCCCATCCTGTAGTAATGTGCCCTACCCTCCTTGTCCCCTTCTTATAGTAATTTGCCCTATCATGGTCCCCTTTTTGTAGTAATGTGCCTCATCCTGCTCCCCATCCTGTAGTAATGAGTTATTCCTTGTCCCCTGTAAGAATGTTTCTATTCTTGTCCCCCTTTTGTAGTAATATGCCCATCCTGGTCCCCTTCTTGTAGTAATGTGACCCCATTCTTGTCCCCATCTTGTAGTAATGTGGAATGAGGTTTTTTTAAATACAGTATCTTTTGTGTGTGTGTGTGTGTGTGTGTGTATGTGTGTGTTTTTTCCTCTTTTAACTTACTGGTTTAGTAATGGAGGTGTCTCCTCAATTATGGATCAAAGGCTTTTGAGTTTCAGAATAAGCAGTGACGTTGATGCCACAGCACCAGGGCAATCAGGAAAAGCCAAGGCGAAATGCCAGAATTGGTGAATCTCATGTGATGTGCCACTTGTGGGGCGGCTGCGGGCTGATATTTTTAGGCTGGGAAGGGCTCAGTAACCATGGACCTTCCCAACCTGATAATATCAGCCCACAGCTATCTGCTTTACCTTTGGTGGATATCAAACATAGGGCTGACCCCATGTAGTGTTTTAAAATTATCTATTAGGTTAAACCAGGCAAAACACCCTTTAGTGCCACATGAGAATCAGTAAAGTATGCAAGTTTATAATATATAGGTGAATTGTGGGGTGGCGACATAACTGCAGGATATCTATATATACATATATATTTTTAATGGTTGTCAAGAGGGTTCTTGCGGGGAATTTGTGCATATATCGCAAAAGCCTTGCTAATGCAAGTCTGAGTTCAAGAAAAAAAAAATCAGATGGTAAATATACCATCTGTGTACTGTCTGCCTTTTTTTTTTCTATCCGCCTGCACTTGCGGTTTTTAATCCCAAGTGGGAGTGATGCCTTAACCACAGTATTGTGATATAGATGGTATGTCATGATTACAGCTATATAAAAGACATTCCCTCTAATTCAAGTGTTATTTTTTATTTTTAGAGGCAACTTTTCTACATGATCAACATTATTTGCTGTGAACAATATTAGGAAGATAATGAACTTTCTAATAGTGCACTGTATATTATAAAGAGATACAAAAATTTAATTAAAAGCAAAAAGACTAGAAATAATTTTTGTAAAGCCCCTTGACTTTCGAGATGAAGTTGCTTCCAACCAGCTGTTAACTATTCAATCTTTCAACTTCTGGTTTGTTGAGGCGGAGTTTCTGCTTTGTGAGAATAAGGAGGCATCGAGAATGATCTTGATTGAAATATCCCTGTAACGTATTCAAGGCATATTGAGAATTTTCCACCCTATTATTTGGTAGTAGATATTGTAGGCTTGTGTAAGTATCAGGCAGAACACTGGTGTATGTGGTCTCCAAACACTTCCAGCTAATCATAAACATGACATGTTAGCATGTGTGCTGCGGCTTGATCATTCTGCCAGCATGTTTGCCGCTGAAATCACTTTTGTGGTTGGAATTTCTTCCAAAAACATTTAGTTCAGCTATGCTGCTCTAAGTAGTGGAAATTCCCTGCTCTCAAATCAATGTTCCTAGCAGAGACGGCCTATAATTCCTAACAGCAAGAAGCAGCTTATCCCTCATGGAGCAGTGTGAAAGTACCATAACTATGCATTTGTATTATTACTCATGTTTTCTTATACAGTGTTATTATGGGCTCATATTGTACTAGTATCCAGGCAAAGAACCACTCAGGATCTCAGACAGAAGAGGTCTAGTTTTCGCATCATTCTACAATTTATGATCCATCAGCTCTCTTTTCGAGTATGTCCCCACAGAGTTATTTTTGGGACATTTCTAGTAGAAACTGCTTCATGAACCACTCATTCTTTTCAGTAATTTTTGGAGGAGTTTTTAGTTTCCTGAAGCAGGTCTGAAGAGTTTTTGTAGCGTTTTATCACTGAAAGCCTTTTGATTGAAAACATTCTATACTAGCCACTGCTCAATCAGGACACACTTCAAAGAAGGTACATGCATTTTTTTCTCCCCCTAGGCATTTCTCAAAACCTGAAGCAAAAGAAAGATGCTAAAATATATATATTTTTATATATTATATATATACATACGGTATGTATATATTTATACATATATATATATATATATACATACCGTATGTATATCCAAAAGTTTGGACACACCTTCTCATTCAAAGAGTTTTCTTTATTTTCAGGACTCTGAAAATTGTAGATTCACATTGAAGGCATCAAAACTATAAATTAAAACATGTGGAATGACATACTTAAAAAAGTGTGAAACAACTGAAAATATGTCTTATATTCTAGGTTCTTCAAAGTAGCCACCTTTTGCTTTCATTACTACTTTGCACACTCTTGGCATTCTCTTGATGAGCTTCAAGAGGCAGTCACCGGAAATGGTCTTTCAACAGTCTTGAAGGAGTTCCCAGATACAGTTATCACTTGTTGGCCCTTTTGGCCTCACTCTGCGGTCCAGCTCACCCCAAACCATCTCGATTGGGTTCAGGTCTGATGACTGTGGAGACCAGGTCATCTGGCGTAGCACCCCATCACTCTCCTTCTTAGTCAAATAGCCCTTACACAGCCTGGAGGTGTGTTTGGGGTCATTGACCTGTTGAAAAATAAATGATGGTCCAACTAAACGCAAACCGGATGGAATAGCCCACCCACAAACTTATCACAAGCAGGAGGCAGAGGATACAGTCTGAAGCTGCATCTCATAAGAGTATAGTGAGACTCTTCAGTCAGAGCAGAGCAATTACAGTAAAAAAAAGGCTTTATCACATATGCATAGCCAAAGCCTCCGTTTTTGGGATTAGTAGTGTTCCCAGCAGTTGGGTCTTTTATCTAAGTTAAATAGAGACGTATGGACATGTACTGTATAACATACAAATGTAAATGTCTGAAATATACAGCAAATGAATAAATAAAATCTAAAATGAATTAACTATGAATGGGGAGATAAGGTATGCACACCAGTGACTATGGAAGGGGAATACATGGAATAGCAGAAACTGCTGTGTGAATACTGACATGAAAAATTCAATAGCTATTTGTAAGAATGAAATGTGAAAAATGGAACCTGCATTACTGCCATGAATATATGAATAAAGAGAAATTTAGCTACTGAATTGATCAATGCAGAAGAGCCCCAACACTACGCCAAAGTATTTCTCTACGTTGGGGTCCCTAGCTTGTGTGTGTCCTCTCATGCAGTTAAAAAACTTACCGTGTATGGGACGCTGAGACCCAGGCTATATATGCATATAATGTGGATTGGCAATAGGTGTGTATGGGGAGGGTTCACAAACGAAAAACTACTAACATTAAGGAATAACGTTTGGAACTCCATTCTATGTCTGAACTGGGTGCAAAAAACCTAAAAAACATCACTATGGGGAGATAAGGTATGCACACCAGTGACTATGGAAGGGGAATACATGGAATAGCAGAAACTGCTGTGTGAATACTGACATGAAAAATTCAATAGCTATTTGTAAGAATGAAATGTGAAAAATGGAACCTGCATTACTGCCATGAATATATGGCAGTAATGCAGGTTCCATTTTTCACATTTCATTCTTACAAATAGCTATTGAATTTTTCATGTCAGTATTCACACAGCAGTTTCTGCTATTCCATGTATTCCCCTTCCATAGTCACTGGTGTGCATACCTTATCTCCCCATAGTGATGTTTTTTAGGTTTTTTGCACCCAGTTCAGACATAGAATGGAGTTCCAAACGTTATTCCTTAATGTTAGTAGTTTTTCGTTTGTGAACCCTCCCCATACACACCTATTGCCAATCCACATTATATGCATATATAGCCTGGGTCTCAGCGTCCCATACACGGTAAGTTTTTTAACTGCATGAGAGGACACACACAAGCTAGGGACCCCAACGTAGAGAAATACTTTGGCGTAGTGTTGGGGCTCTTCTGCATTGATCAATTCAGTAGCTAAATTTCTCTTTATTCATATATTCATGGCAGTAATGCAGTTTCCATTTTTCACATTTCATTCTTACAAATAGCTATTGAATTTTTCATGTCAGTATTCACACAGCAGTTTCTGCTATTCCATGTATTCCCCTTCCATAGTCACTGGTGTGCATACCTTATCTCCCCATAGTGATGTTTTTTAGGTTTTTTGCACCCAGTTCAGACATAGAATGGAGTTCCAAACGTTATTCCTTAATGTTAACTATGAATGGAGCATAAGTATGTGTCATGCGGTGCTGAGATCCAGACTCATTAGGTGTCACGGCGGAATCAGGCCCTGTTCATACCACAGAGTTTCCACTGTGAGGAACATAGTAAGGAAATGGAAGAACACAGGTACAGTTCTTGTTAAGCCCAGAAGTGGCAGGCCAAGAAAAATATCAGAAAGGCAGAGAAGAAGAATGGTGAGAACAGTCAAGGACAATCCACAGACCACCTCCAAAGACCTGCAGCATCATCTTGCTGCAGATGGTGTCAATATGCATCGGTCAATAATACAGCGCATGTTGCACAAGAAGAAGCTGTATGGGAGAGTGATGCGAAAGAAGCAGTTTCTGCAAGCACGCCACAAACAGTCGCCTGAGGTATGCAAAAGCACATTTAGACAAGCCAGTTACATTTTGGAAGAAGGTCCTGTGGACTGATGAAACAAAGATTGAGTTGTTTGGTCATACAAAAAGGCGTTATGCATGGAGGCAAAAAAACACGGCATTCCAAGAAAAGCACTTGCTACCCACAGTAAAATTTGGTGGAGTGTGCTTTGGGGCTGTGTGACCAATGCCGGCACCGGAATCTTGTTAAGGTTGAGGGTCGCATGGATTCAACTCAGTATCAGCAGATTCTTGACAATAATGTGCAAGAATCAGTGACGAAGTTGAAGTTACGCAGGGGATGGATATTTCAGCAAGACAATGATCCAAAACACCGCTCCAAATCTACTCAGGCATTCATGCAGAGGAACAATAACAATGTTCTGGATTGGCCATCCCAGTCCCCAGACATGAATATCATTGAAAATCTGTGGGATGATTTGAAGCGTGCTGTCCATGCTCGGCGACCATCAAACTTAACTGAACTGGAATTTTTTTGTAAACAGGAATGGTCAAATATACCTTCATCCAGGATCCAGAAACTCATTAAAAGCTACAGGAAGCGACTAGAGGCTGTTATTTTTGCAAAAGGAGGATGTACAAAATATTAATGTCACTTTTATGTTGAGGTGCCCATAGTTTTGCATCGGTCACATTTTGTTTAAATGGGGATTGCACATTTTCTGTTAGTACAATAAACCTCATTTCAATCCAGAAATATTACTCAGGCCATCAGTTATTAGATATATGAAACTGAAATAGCTGTTGCAAAAACCTAAATTGTTATAAAGAAAAAAGGTTAACATTAATAGGGGTGCCCAAATTTTTTCATATGACTGTATGTAAAAAACAAAAGAAACAAGAATTAACCTTTTCACTGCCAGATTTATTTATTTTTTTAATTGTTAGCTTCTGCACCTCTGGTAGCCAGGACAATTTTCTCACGTTTGATATGTATAGATAAAACCAGAGTTTAAAAAAATAATAATATAAAATTCCTACTAAATCCCTATATCTATATAATTTTTGAAAACAGACACTTAGCATCTTCCTCAAATGTGCTAGTTGTTCATACATACAACATTTAGCTATTTTTACAAGCACCTGCATTCATAGGTCTGAACTGCAAAGTTTAAAAAAGGAACAAATTTAAAAAAAACACAGGGATTACACATCTTAAAAGGGAACCTGTTAGGTCCAATATGGACCCAGAACCACAAGCAGTTCTTGGTGCATATTGCTAATTCCTGCCTAACCGTCCCTGTATACACTAGAATAGATCAAGAGATCTTTAGGAAAAGTATTTCTAAAGATATTACATTGTATGCTAATAAGCGAGGGGACTAGTCCCCTGGGCGTTAGTTCCCCTGGCTAGTCGACTCCATTAGCATGTAAGTACGCCCCTGTGGTTCTGCTATCATGCTAATGAATGTGCAGCGTCCGAGGATGATCTCACTCACCTCTCCCGCTGCTATTGCCATCTGACACTGGATTTCGGCTCAGTGCGCCTAACCCCGGAGTTCCTCAGGTGGGGGAAAAGAGTACCACTTTTGATAGAGTGACAACACCACCCCTCTTCCTCCCCCTTGACACTGTGGGTTGCCAGTTGGTGCCCAGCCCTTGGGAGGGGGGATATGAAGCATAGCTGGGAAGGACAGGGTTCACCACAGCTCTGCAGGCCTTGATTAGGAGTGCACCTGCAGTGTTTTGCTAAAGAACCAGGAAATAGGTTCAGCGCCTGTGACTGGTGAGTCAGTCTGCTGGATGCAGCAGAGGGGAATGGGTAGCCTCATGAATGACCAGCCAAGATGTGAGCTGTTGCTGGGAGAGAGACATGTAAGGGTCTCTATCTGAATGGAATGACTAAGGAGTCAGTTTTTGATACACTGTCCACCTTTAAATGGTCTGTTTCCGCTCTAGTACCAGAGAGTGTGAGAGCTGGAGAAATCTCATACTGATCTATGTATGGGTGTACACCTCCATACAGATGATCTCCAGATCTTTCAGGTTTCGGAGCTGTTGCTAGGTAAAATTGAGTTTAAGCTCAGTTCTATTTTGATTTCATCTGACCACATGACCTTCTCCCATGCCTCCTCTGGATCATCCATATGGTCACTGGTAATATGTCAAATGGGATGGTAATCTTTCAGACTTTGGTCTCAGCTCTTTTCAGGTCATTGCCAGATCTTCCCGTGTAGTTCTAGGCTGATTCCTGATCTCTCTCAAAATCATCCTTAACCCATGAAGCACGATCTTGAATGGAGCCCCAGACCGAGTAATATTGACGGTCATTTTATGTTTCTTCCATTTTCTAATAATAGCCCCAACAGTTGTTTCCTTTTCCCCAAGCTGCTTGCCTATTGTCCTGTAGTCTATTCCAGTCTTGTGCAGGTCTACCTACAATTTTGTCCCTGGTGTCCTTAGACAGCTTTTTTGTCTTTGCCATGATGAAGAGATAAGAGTGTGATTGATTGGGTGTGTGGGACAGGTGTGTTTTATACTACAGGTAACTAGTGCAAACAGGTGCAATTAATACAGGGAATGAGTGCAGAGGAGAGCTTCTTAAAGAAAAGAGCCAGAATTCTTACTGATTGGTAGGTGATTAAATATTTATTTTATGTAATAAACTGCAAATTATTTAAAAATCATACAATGTGATTTTCTGTATTTTGTTTTTGTATTCTGTCTGTCACAGTTGAAGTGTGCCTATGATAAAAATTACAGACCTCTCCATTCTTTGTAGATGGGAAAACTTGCAAAATCAGATAGACAGCCTATCAAATACTCGTGTGTGTGTGTGTGTGTGTGTGTGTGTGTGTGTGTGTGTGTGTATGTATAAACACACGCACACAGCTATAGTTGTTTATTCACTAGGGCATTTGTTCACATGCTCCACAGTATTGCTCTCTGATAATGATGGCCGTTGTGAATAACAAGACAAAAAACTTTCTAAAAGGATTTATCTCAGACCTAAATGAAGGGATAAATAATTCAGTATTTACCTTAACATATATAAAAAGAATTTTTCCACTGGAAGAGGAGGTCCATAGCATTTGAAACCTCATTCTGCAAAAGGTCTGTGTAGCTCATTAAGGTGTGCATGTGCAGATACTGTAGTGCTGTCGAAGCTTTCACACAGACACATAAAATTATGAAATATATTTTAATCAATACATAGACATATGAATTTAATAAAATATGCTATTAGATAGCAGATTCAGTACATACACAAATTCTATTCTGATATATACAGAGACAATATTCAAGCACCCTAAACAATGTGTCATGGCGATTTAGAACATTTACACTGATTAAAAACCGTCCACCTACCGCACTTTTCATGATTGTATCATTAGTTCAACATAAAACACACACATTTTTTTATATATATATACATTTTCTTTTTATTTGTATACATAAGTGCAGATTTTGTTTTGTAACCTTAAGGTGCATTTAGGTCTCACGATTATTGGGAATTAGTATTCCTAGGAAACCCCTCTTCCAATGACCGTGCAGTATGAACAGGCTGCCGATCACCTGATGAAAGAGCAAAATGGTCGTTTGTTGGGTGAAATTATTTTTTCGGCTGTCTTATAAAGAAAAAAGAAAAAAAAAAGATCATTCTCTGCACCAGATTGGCCTGGATATACAGAACCTGTGCTGCTGGGAATGAGGACACGCTGACCGATCTATTACTGATATTTCTGTGCACATATTAAATGTTTTTGATAAAATACTTTTGTCTAACTTTACACTACCTAAAGTTGGCTTCTTCTGCGCTAAAATTTGGCACAATTTTGATGTAAAGTATTGCTTTCTTTAATAAACAAGAAAATAGAAATGTAAAGAACACATAATTCTGGTGAAATCTAGTTTAGTAAATCTTACCCTTTAAAGGGAATCTGTCAGCAGTTTTTGTTAAATAATCTGATAGCAGCATAACATAGTGCAAGAAAGTCTGGGCTGCTTGGTGTAGGTTTTCATAGAATACATGTTTAGTCTAATGTAGATGCAGCAGAGCTAAGAGAAAGGCCCCCTTAACATATTCATATAATAAACGGCCGTGTAAAACCAGAACCAGCGTGATCAATGGTTTTCATCCATGTGCCATCTGGTATGGCTAAATCAAAAAGGATTACAAAGCTTCTCCTATACATCCAATATTAAACACTTACAGCACATGGATGCCATCGTGTGTGCTGTATGTCATTTTTACAGATCCATAGACTTGTGTTGGCCCTTGTCATCCGTGCTGCCAGAACACCCCCCCACCCCCTCAAAAAAAAACCTGACATGTTTCATTGTGGTTCACATGGATACACAGTCAGTGCGACAACACGTACATGTGAGTATCCCCATTAGTTATAAAGGGTATGTGTGGTATCTATGGAAAAAACAGAAGCCATACATACCGGAACCACGGACATGTGAAGGATGTCTTAAACTGTGTAAAAATACACAGACACCTAACTGGAAAGTTCGTGTGTACACATTACATTGTGAACAAGCTGCTAATTAGTGGTGGTGGAGGAGGGACAGTGACACAGGTTATCTTGACTGCCTATCCTGGGATCTGTAGTCCACTAATCTTCTACCTGGAAAATGCTGATTGCATTGATACTACAATACAGGCTAATAAGTAGCACATCCCTGGAATCAGACTCTTGTGCCCCATATTATGCTTTTCTCAGATTGAATAGCAAAAACCTGCTGACAAATTCCCTTTATAGTGCAATAAGTGTATAATGCAATTTATGTTTAAATAAATCTTAGTGAAAACATTTTTTTGATGGTCATTATACCTAAAAAGTGGCCAAAAACCATAACCGTTTTCCAGTAAACTATCATTACACATTTTACTCCATATTAGCCAGTACAGTCTCATGCAATCTTGCCATAAACCATTAATGATCCTGACAGATAAATCTTGTCTAGGTGGGAGCAATGTGTCAAAGATCCATAGTCTGTAGACTTTCGACCATCAGAAAACATGGACCATACAATACCAGTTTGTCATTAGACATCTAAAACATTTATTTATTGGAAAATGCAATTTAACCATTTTGTTTTAAAGCTTTTGTTTTGATCAATAAAACAAATATTTATAAAAACAAAAAATGAACTTATTCCTAAATCGTGTTTTTGGAAAAATAAATTAATGGACACCTTAAGCGAGTGGATGGAATCTGTCGGAAACAACTGCCAGGAGTGAAACAATCTTAAATGTAGAATTTCTCTATAAACCGTAACATATTACCACCTCGACATTATTAAGACAGAACATAGGCAGCTCTTACTCGGTGTGTTTCCATATTTTCCCATCATGGCTGTACACTGCCATTTGCCTTATCTACGGAGTTTCCAGGTACAGTCCGTTTTCGTGTAATAGAGACCGCTATCACTTTAGCACTCTTCACTATCACATATTATGAAACAGTCAATAGATCAAATCTAAGATCAAGCTTGCTTGAGGATGTCAAGGAAAATGTAAAATCTGTAAAAAATGGCTTTGTGAATATCCTCTCATGCACCTGTCCTCTCTGTATACACAAGGAGAGCCTCTCCGAGAGCGCATGTCAGGAAACTGCCAAAAGAAACACAAAAAAATTACAAGTAATGAAAAAGTGGAATAAGAAAGTCCCCTTTTGCAGCAGTTATTAAAATACAAGTACCAACATTGGTTTGACGTCCATTGAAATTTTGGTCCAGTTTAACTATAACTAATTTGCTAGTAATAAAATAAAAGATCAATATTAAATTGGTCAGCATTTATGGAAACCCCTTAAGACACACAAAATTTGAGGTGGTCTTCACCCATGCCTTTACTTCAAATATTAACCTGATTGGGTTCTTAGGGTACTTTCACACTTGCGTCCAGCGCAGTCTGTCACTATGGAGAATAGAGCAGTCTGTTAACGCACTGCTCTATTCTCCATACACTTGTATGGACGACGCACTGTAACGCAAGTGTCAGCGTTGCATCTGCTGGACGACGCAGCGTCGTTATTTTGACGCTGCATCGGGCGGAAGCAACGCAGCATGTAACTTTTTTGAGTGGCGGAAACCTTTATTTTTCACTGCGCATGCATTTTTTTTTTTTTTTTTTAAAAAATCACAGAAACTTTAATTTGTTTCTCGGTGGCCGAACATTCAACTGAGCGCCTGGCCGCCGGCATGTGAGAGCGCTCAGCTGAGTGCCCGGCCGCCGGCATGTGAGCGCTCAGCTGAGCGCCCGGCCGTCGGCTATTTAGAGCGATCAGCTGAGCGCCTTGTCGCCGGCATGTGAGAGGGCTCAACTGAGCGCCCGGCCGTCGGCTATTTAGAGCGATCAGCTGAGCGCCCGGCCGCCGGCATGTGAGAGCGATCAGCTGAGCGCCCGGGCGCCGGGTGATCAGCTGATCGTTCACAATAGTCTGCTGCCGGTAAAACTGTAAAGAAGAAAAAAAAATAAATAAATGAAAAAAAAAAAAAAGCTTTCCGTTGTTTTGTACACAACGCAATGCAACGGATGCCGTTCAACGCAAGTGTGAAACTAGCCTTAGGCTTTAGGAAGCAGCTATAGAACCAACATTATTCAAAATAACATTCAGATACCTTAGTGAAGATTTACTAAAACTAAACAAATCTAATTTTGACCTGGCCTCAAACAAAATGGCCTGCGGAAAAGTCGGGTATATAGTATTTCACTAAACCCCATAGCAGATATCTACAAGAAACATTAAAGTTGATCAAAAGAAGAACAAAATATTTAAACCCTTAAAGAAAAGGTATATTTTGGCCTTAAAGGGAATTAGTCAGAAGGATTTCACAACTAAAACTATTTAAGTGCATTTCATTCTTTCAAAAACAAATCCAGCAATCGTTTTACATAGCCAGTCAATTTGTACATTACGGAGAAAATCAGTATTTGAAGTGATGTGCAAATGAGGCTGTAGATCTAAAGACCCCATCACTCCAGCGCTATTCCCACCCATGATAGCCTCTCTGAGTATGACTGACTGCTCCTTTGCTGAAAGTCACACAGGACAGGAGCTCATGCAAAAGAAAAAAAAAAAAACAAGAAAAAGAAAAGCGCTCCTGTGTGTAAAACCGCTGATGATCAAAGTGCAGATAGGAGACTATGCACTCACCTTTGAGAGTTGTGCTGACAGGCACAACTCTGGTGTACCATGATAATGCAATCTCCTTGTCCGCGGTCTGCCGACGGGTTAATACAGGTCAGAACGCCGGTGTCCTGAACTCCAATGAGCGCTCGCTCTGGAAGTATAGTAACCGCAGCTCAAGCGGTCACTGCTCCTGCAAAGCGCTGCTGGATGAATCGGGGACAGGATCGCTAAAGGATGATGTGTCACAGGATCTCTCTCACAGGTTGATCCCTATGTTGTGCTGCTGCACCGGCCGCTGCCTCCCAGCGGGAGCTGAATATAACAATAGGATATAAAGAAAAACAGCGGTGTCCGGGCGCTGCACAAAATCAGGCTGTAAGAGGGAGGAGATTTAACTATTCAATTAAACTAATTGCACAACGTGCTTTCGGGAGGTTAGGTCCCCTTCATCAGGTGATTCTTTAATTAAATAGTTAAATCTCCTCCCTGTTACAACCTGATTTTGAGCCCGGACACTGCTGTTTTTCTTTATATCCTGCAGGATAGGAGGTGTCAGTCAAGCAGGAGGAGGATGTGCTGGGCGGGCAATAGAGCTGGAATTACAGAGGCTTCTGATCTACAATTGTTCTTCAGCCTCATTTGCATATCAATTAGAATCCTTATTTCTCATTAACGGATGAATAGCTGGACTTGTCCTTTAAAGAGCTACATGCCCTTATAAATAGTGGCAATAACCATGTTAACTAAAGATGAGCAAATCTTTTCAAATTCACTGACTGCGCTGAATTTTTCCAAACATTTGTTTTGCGGAAAATAAATCTGAGCGAACTGCATAATTAATTAAAAAGTCTTTTTGTTTTGAAAATACATCTAGCATCTAGAAATACATCTGAAATAAATGAAACACGTTTTAGGCTCCGTAATGCAAACACAGTCTTTTTAGTGTCCAAATGACTTCAACTTATCCGGCTAGGAGAAAACTGATGGTAACTAACAGGACCTAATAGTATATTTAACAACACATTGCAGTATCAGACTTTTTAGGGTACCTAATTTGTATAAACTGTAAAAAATTGACCCCTTTTTTTTGGGGGTGGGGAGGTTGATGTATGCATTTGTTAGTTATAGACAGTGCATTTTTACACGGTTGTGGCATTTTTTACACGGTTAGGTGCAACAATCACTGTTTGGGGAGTATAAAAGAACTTTGCACTGTGCTAAATACAGAATGATAGCATTTTCATAAGTCATTAAAAAGATTAATTAAAATAGGGAGAGAAAACAGGTGTATTGTACTGTATTGAATGTGAAGTAATGGCTTCTCTTCTAAAAATGATCCCTTTTTTAGGGTTTGCAATTGGTTTGCTAATCAAAGACTGATTAGGCAATTACAAAGGCTATTAAATCCACTTCCAAAAAGCATCCCCTTTTTTCTAGAGACAAGCCAGAAATACTGTTTTGAATGTAAGAAATTATGGCTTGTTGTCTCCAAACATTTAAAAATAAATTAGCCTTATTTTGAGAGTAAGTAGTTTCTTGTTGGTATAAAAACATGACAGTACCTTTCCCAGCATCAGTAACGCTGTGTAGCAGTAAAACACAGAGGACAGCCAGAAGGTGTGTGGATAAAGAGTGGCTGCGGCAAGCGCGGCTTAGTTAGGCCTAAGCCACACAGCGAGAAAATCGGTGCGAGTGGAGTGCGATAAAACATCGCATTCCACTCGGACCAATTCTAGCCTGTGTGTCAGCGCACATGAGCAATTATTTTCTCAGCCCTAAATCGGACCGAGAAAACAATCGCCGCATGCTGCAATTGTAATGCGAGACTCTTTTCTCTCGCACCCATTCAAGTGAATGGGGCGAGAGAGAAATCGCACTGCACTTGCGGTAGTCTGGTGTACTGCGAGTGCAGGGCGAGAATGGCAATAGCCGGCTACGGAGGAGAGAGGAAGAGAAATCCCTCCCTCCCCTCCCCAGATCCGGCCCGCCCCCCGCAGCTGAGGTCTGCTCGCACAGTCGGACCACAGTCGCAGGGATACTAGCATGACACTCGGCTCCTGCTGTGCGGTCAGCACGAGCTCAGTGTCATGCGAGCATCGCACTAGTGCCCCTTGTGGCCCCGGCCTTAGAAAGTGAAAATGGGGCAGATAAAAAGTGTTTGGCAGTTTAGTCCGTTAACTAATAATGATGTGCTATGGTCCTTTCAATTTCATAATGTATTTTTCCATTTTTGCACAAGAATACGGCTTTAAAAAAACAACAACACACAAATATGTATGTATGTATAGCTGAAACCAGAAGTTTACATGCATCTAAAAAGACACATATGCGTGTTTTTTGCACTATCTTTATATTTGCCAAATGGCAAATTAATGAGAGGGAGAGAATGTTTTACGGCATTTTTATTACTTTCTGCAAAGTAAAAAGTTTACATAACATTTCATTAGTATTTGGTACCATTGCCTTTACACTGTATGACTTGGGTCAAACGTTTTGGCTCTCCTTCCACAAGCTTCTCACAATAGTTGATAGGAATTTGGGTCCATTCCTCCTGACTAGTGATGAGCGGATTTGCAGATAACCGGGACTGGGTGATCTTGGTGATCCGGTTTCTAAAATCTGGATCCGGGTCCCATATAAGTCTATGGGAACGAGAATCCGACGATTAAATATGGTGGTAGAAGGGATAGGGGGATGGGAGCAGGCACACTGTACTTACTGTACTTACTAAAGTAGGAGCTTTTTTAACAATGAATTTTATGTGCTGTGAAAGAATAGATTTAAGTTTGGCATTCTGGTACAAGATAGGCAAGTTTTTTTATCTAATTTTTTATTTGATCAAATTGAGGGCTGTAGGTAGTAACACAAGGTAAAAATTGTGACCTAAAATTGTCTCGTTTTTTTATTTTTTTTCTACAAGAATGTCTTGTTTATTCATTTCATTAACCTTTTTTTTTTTTTTTTTTTTTGCTCTATCAATCATCCACCCAGGGTATGTCCAATCTTTCAGCCTTAATTCCAGTAATCCCAGTTCTTTTTGTAGAACATGGTAAGAGGAAGAATTTCTTTTTATTCTAACCCTCTCCCAAAGGAATATTTCGATAAATTATTTTTTATAGTATGAAGTAGCCAATAAAGTAGTGCTACCTGACAATTCTTTGCGAAAGGGGGAAAAAAAGCTCATAATTTAAGAGATTCCTGGTCTCCTAGCCTATTTTGCATGGAGACTGCTCCCAATAGAACGTGGCTGGACACCCCCAGTTTTTTCATTCTATCTGTATGTGCTGCAGCATCAAAAACCTTTTCTTCATTAGTCACTTTAAAAAATTATCAAATAAAAAAACTATATCAATTGTAATACGTTTGTTGCATAAATCATTACTTGCAGTTGTTGCAACCTTCAATATGTCGGCTGCACTAAAAATCCAATAAAAATCCTCATTTAGCGACATCTCTTGGATGCTCGCAACAAATTGGTCACTAAACGCTATGTATGTGGCTGCCAGGCACTTCTCTATCGCACACTTACGAGGTGTTGCTTTATGTGGTTTTAGGCACAGAGAAAGTCCAACCATCACTGCGTGGAGCTGATCAAAAGAAAACTTTTGAATCGTGAAGCCTAGTGATGGTCACCCTGCAGACGAGGAGCCTGTTAGCTTTGAACATTAACAAGATTCTTTATTTCATTATAATTAAAGATAATTTTTTTGAATTTTATTATGGGTTACTCTTGTACTTTGGAGCATTTGTCTCTTCCTCCTAACCAATTCCCCACCTTCTCTTTCTTGTTTGACTTGTGTCTAACTTTGATTCCTCTGATTGGTTTGAATTTCACACATGATCAAGAGGATGTGACGTATAATGCCACTAACATGAGCTTTATTTCAGAAACAATGAATAAAGAATATCCGAAATGCGACTACTTTTGACTTAACTTGTCATTTTCCTGGATAATTTTTCACTGTCATCACATGATTTTTAACATGTCGTGAATAAACATGAATTTTTTAAGAAGTCTGGTTGCTGGATTCCTACTCTTGAAGCTTTTTCCTGTCTGCAGTATATCAGTAAAATAGATTTTAGATTATATATATATATATATATATACACATACATATATATATATATATATATATATATATATATATATATATAAGAGAATTTTGTTTACTTACCGTAAATTCTTTTTCTTATAGTTCCGTAATGGGAGACCCAGACCATGGGTGTATAGCTTCTGCCTCCGGAGGACACACAAAGTACTACACTAAAAAGTGTAGCTCCTCCCTCCGAGCATATACACCCCCTGGATAACCAAATATAGCCAGTTTAGTGCAAAAGCTGAAGGAGAATAGCCACCCACAAGTAGAGATAGAGCAAAAAACCGGAACAACCGGAGCCTCTGTCTACAACAACAGCCGGTGATAACACGCGGAACAAGAAACTGCCAACAGGCAACAGGGAGGGTGCTGGGTCTCCCATTACGGAACTATAAGAAAAAGAATTTATGGTAAGTAAACAAAATTCTCTTTTCCTTCATCGTTCCTATGGGAGACCCAGACCATGGGACGTCTCAAAGCAGTCCATGGGTGGGAAATAAACAGAAAAACTGAGAAGTAGGCAAAAACTAACTTCACAAATGGGCGACAGCCGCCTGAAGGATGAGTCTGCCCAAGCTCGCTTCTGCCGAAGCATGAGCATGCACTTGGTAGTGCTTCGAAAAGGTGTGCAGACTAGACCAAGTGGCAGCCTGACAGACCTGCTGAGCCGTAGCCTGGTGCCTGAAAGCCCAAGAGGCACCGACAGCTCTGCTCGAGTGTGCCTTGATCCCCGGCGGGGGAGGCACTTGAATACACCGGTAGGCATCAGAGATGGCCGACCTAATCCAACGAGCCAGGGTCGGTTTAGAAGCCAAGAGGCCCTTGCGACGACCTGTGGTCAGCACAAAAAGAGAGGTGCACCGCCTAAGAATAGCGGTGCGTGACACATAGATCCGGAGCGCCCGCACCAGATCTAAAGTATGCAACGCTTTTTCAAAGCGATGAACAGGAGCCGGACAAAAGGAAGGCAATGAAATGTCCTGGTTAAGGTGGAAAGGAGATACCACCTTAGGGAGAAAGTCCGGAGTCGGACGGAGAACAACCTTGTCTTGATGAAAAATCAAAAAAGGTGACTCCGAAGAGAGAGCAGCTAAATCGGAGACTCTCCTGAGGGAAGTTATGGCCACTAAAAAGACGACTTTCTGTGAAAAACGAAACAAAGAAACCTCCCTAAGAGGCTCAAAGGGGGGTTTCTGTAAGGCCGTGAGGACCAGATTAAGGTCCCAGGGATCCAACGGCCGCCGGTAAGGCGGAATGATGTGAGATGCGCCCTGCATAAAAGGTGCGCACCTGAGCCAGCCGGGCGATACGCCACTGGAACAACACTGACAGAGCCGAGACCTGTCCCTTGAGGGAATTGAGGGATAGTCCTAGCTGCAGACCGGACTGTAGAAAGGACAGGATGGTCGGCAAGGAAAAAGGCCAAGGGGCATGGCCGGAAGACCGACACCAGGACAGGAAAATTCTCCAAGTCCTGTGATAAATTTTGGCAGAGGAAGACTTCCGAGCCTGAGTCAAAGTTGAGATGACTTCGGGAGGAATGCCGGAAGCCGTCAAGATCCAGGACTCAAGAGCCACACCGTCAATCTGAGAGCCGCAGAATTCTGGCGGAAAAACGGACCTAGTGAGAGAAGGTCTGGGCGGTCCGGGAGATGCCACGGCACCTCTACGGACAGATGGAGCAGGTCTGGGTACCAAGCTCGTCTGGGCCAGTCTGGAGCAATGAGGATGACCCGACGGCCCTCCATTCTGATCTTGCGCAGGACTCTGGGCAAGAGAGCTAGAGGGGGAAACATGTAAGACAGACGAAACTGGGACCAATCCTGAACCAGCGCGTCCGCTGCAAAGGCCTGAGGATCGTGGGAGTGAGCCACGTAAACCGGGACCTTGTTGTTGTGCCGGGATGCCATTAGATCCACTTCCGGAGTGTCCCACTTGCGGCAGATTGACCGAAACACTGCCGGATGCAGAGCCCACTCGCCGCTGTCCACGGTTTGACGGCTGAGATAATCTGCCTCCCAGTTTTCTACGCCTGGGATGTGTACTGCGGATATGGTGGACTTGGAGTCCTCCGTCCACTGAAGGATGCGTTGAACCTCCAACATTGCCAGGCGGCTGCGAGTCCCGCCCTGGTGATTGATGTAGGCAACTGCTGTCGCGTTGTCTGACTGGACTCGAATGTGCTTGCCCGCCAACAGGTGGTGAAAGGCTACGAGAGCTAGGAGCACAGCTCTGATTTCCAGCACATTGATCGAGAGGGCTGATTCGGACGGAGTCCAAGTGCCCTGTGCTCGGTGGTGGAGAATTACTGCTCCCCAGCCGGATAGACTGGCATCCGTGGTGAGGATCACCCAGGACGGGGCCAGGAAGGAGCGTCCCTGAGACAGAGAGAGGGGCCGAAGCCACCACTGAAGAGAGCTCCTGGTCTGTGGCGACAGAGCCACCAACCTGTGCAAGGAAGAAGTCCGCTTGTCCCAACAGCGGAGAATGTCCAGCTGCAGAGGACGCAGATGGAACTGGGCAAAGGGAACCGCTTCCATTGACGCCACCATCTGACCCAGCACCTGCATGAGGTGCCTGATGGAATGACGGCGGGGCCTCAGCAGAGAGCGCACCGCCAGATGGAGGGACTGCTGTTTGACTAAGGGCAGCTTGACAAGTGTCGGCAGAGTCTCGAATTGCATCCCTAGGTACGTGAGTTTCTGGGTCGGAGTCAGAGTGGACTTGGGCAGATTGACAAGCCACCCGAATTGAACAAGAGTGGCGAGAGTGAGCGAGACACTCCGCTGACAGTCTGCACTGGATGAAGCCTTGACTAGAAGGTCGTCCAGGTAAGGAATCACTGCCAACCCCTGGAGGTGCAGAACCGCAACCACTGCTGCCATGACCTTGGTGAATACTCGAGGGGCCGTGGCTAACCCGAAGGGGAGAGCCACGAATTGGAAATGTTCCTCTCCGATTGCAAAACGTAGCCAACGCTGGTGTGAAACTGCATTTGGCACATGCAGATAGGCATCTCTGATGTCGATGGATGCCAGGAAATCTCCTTGGGTCATTGAGGCAATGACTGATCGCAGAGACTCCATGCGAAAATGCCGCACCTGAACATGCTTGTTGAGAAGCTTGAGATCCAGGATGGGCCGGAAGGAACCGTCCTTTTTGGGGACTAGGAAGAGATTTGAGTAGAAACCTCTGAACCGTTCCCGGGCGGGAACCGGTACAATTACTCCGTTGGCCTGCAAGGATGCCACAGCCTGAGAGAAGGCGGCGGCCTTGGAGCAGGGGGGAGTTGACAGAAAAAATCTGTTTGGCGGGCTGGAAGAGAATTCTATCCTGTAGCCGTGGGAGATGATATCCCGCACCCACTGATCGGAGACGTGTTGAAACCACACGTCGCCAAAGTGGGAGAGCCTGCCACCGACCAAGGACGTTGCTGGCTCGGCCAGATAGTCAAGAGGAGGCTGCCTTGGTGGCAGTTGCTCCTGCGGACTTCTGAGGACGCGGCTTCGTGCGCCAGTTGGGCTTCTGGTCCTTGGCTGAGTTAGTGGACGAGGCCGAGGACTTAGAGGACGACCAGTTGGAGGAACGAAAGGAACGAAACCTCGACTGGTTCCTGCCCTGGAGAGGTTTTCTGGGTTTAGTCTGTGGCAAGGAAGTACTCTTCCCGCCAGTAGCTTCCTTAATAATCTCATCCAGTTGTTCACCGAACAGCCTGGACCCAGCAAATGGGAGCCCAGCAATGTACTTCTTTGAAGAATCGTCTGCCTTCCACTCTCGAAGCCACAAGATCCTGCTGATAGCGAGGGAATTAGCCGAAGGCACCGCAGTGCGGTGAGAAGCCTCCAGCATGGCAGACATGGCGTAGGCTGAAAAGGCTGAAGCCTGGGAAGTTAAGGCAACCATTTCGGGCATAGATTCCCTGGTGAGGGAATGCATCTCCTCTAGAGAAGCAGAGATGGCTTTGAGAGCCCACACTGCTGCAAAAGATGGGGAAAACGAGGCCCCTGCCGCCTCATATACAGATTTGGCCAGAAGGTCAACATGGCGGTCAGTGGGATCCTTAAGTGAGGTGCCATCAGCCACTGACACAACTGTCCGGGCTGAGAGTCTAGACACCGGGGGGTCTACCTTTGGTGAGTGAGCCCACTCCTTGACCACCTCAGGTGGAAAAGGAAAACGGTCATCAGAACCACGTTTTGGGAAGCGTTTGTCAGGACAGGCCCTGGGCTTGGTCACAGTGGCCTGAAAACTGGAGTGGTTAAAGAACACACTCCTTGTTCTCTTAGGCAAGGTAAACTGGTGCTTTTCTGCCAGAGAGGGTTGTTCCTCTGATACTGGCGGATTGAGGTCCAGTACAGAATTAATGGATGTAATCAAATCACTAACATCTGCGTCACCCTCGGTCAGATCAATGGGGCACATGGAGGTAGCGTCCGAGCCCCTAGAAAAGACATCCTCCTCGTCCTGCGAGTCAGCTAGTGAATCATAGCCGCGGGACGAGGAAGGAGAGGGGACCCTGCGTCTCCTTTTAGGAGGACGGGGTCTGGGAGCAGATGAAGAATCCTCTGTGAGCTCTGGAGAGCGAGCCGAAGCAGCAGAGGCGCCCTGAGAAGGGGGCTGATGCATGCTCAGCAGAGTCCGGGACAACTCTCCCATGGGGTCGGCAAAGGACTGGGAGATAGACTTAGAGAAGGATTCTACCCAAGCCGGGGGTTCAGCCACCGGGGCCAGAGCAGCCGGAGAGACCACTGGGGAGACTCCAGGCTGAGGCACCACCATGTTAGAGCAGGCATCACAATGTGGATATGTGCTCGGTTCAGGCAGTACGAGCTTACATGCAGTGCATATGGAGTACAGCCTTGAAGCCTTGCTCCTAGTGTGAGACATGCTGCTGAGGTGGGGGCTCTGCTAGAATGACCCCCAGAGAGTGTATAAGAAAGTCCACAACCGAGGATGTGGCTTACCAGACCGTTTGTGTGCCCTCCGGATTCCACAGCTCGGACCCCCAGACAGATGAGCAGAGATGCTGCAGCCAGCGCCGATCAGTGTGAGAACGCTGATAAAATGGCGCCGGAGCGAGGAGAGGGGGCGGAGCTTAGATAAAGAGCGGGATCCGGAGGGCCAAGGAGATATACAGGGGAGGGAAACATCTCCTCAGAGAGGAGTGTCCTCCCCTGTGCTGAACGGCCGGTGGGCGGAGCCGCACTGTCCCCTTGCATGACTGACATGCAGGGGCAGTGAAAACGAAACTAGGCCTCAGCGAAGCCGGGGCCTAAATTTTACAATGCGGCCGGCGCGCAGGCACCCTCGGCGCGGTTCTCTGGTGAAAACCGGAGAACCGGCCGGAAATGTCACAAAGGTTAAATCACACACTCTCCCCAACATTAAAGTGCAAGGGACCCCCCTGACAATAACGTCTCAATACTTAGCTTGTGAGACGCAGGGCCAGGTCCCTGAGGGATGAGTGCTCCGTCCGGCAGGGTCCTGAAAGGGCTGCGGATGGAGACCGGTCTCCTGCAAGGCAGTGAGAACCGTGCTGGCTCCCACTTCAAGCCAGAGCCCGAGGGATGGTGAAGGAGCGCGGCATGTGAGGCTCCAGCCCTGAAATCAACCTTAACAACACCGCCGACACAGTGAGGTGAGAAGGGACATGCCGGGGGTCCAGGCTTGGACCCACTTTTCTTCAAACTCCTTAAAATCAAAAATCAGATGAGAATGCATGTGTGGATGTGTGCCTCCTGAACACAAAGCATTGAACTGGCTATATTTGGTTATCCAGGGGGTGTATATGCTCGGAGGGAGGAGCTACACTTTTTAGTGTAGTACTTTGTGTGTCCTTCGGAGGCAGAAGCTATACACCCATGGTCTGGGTCTCCCATAGGAACGATGAAGAAAATACTAGATGGTAACTGTGTCTCTGTCTCCCAGTCTCTGTCTGTGTGTCGCTGTCTGTCTGTTTCTCAGTCTGTGTCTTTCTTTGTCTGTCTTTCTGTTTCTATCTCTCTGTCTATATTTGTATCAGTCTGTCTTTCTCCATCTCTGTGTCTGTTTGTCTCTATCTCAGTGTCTGTCTCTATGTGTGTGTATGTCTGTCTGTCTCTTTGCCCGGCTATCTCTTTGCCCGGGCTCTCTTTTTCCGGGGCTGTCTCTTTCCGGGGCTGTCTCTTTCCGTCTCACCACCAACATCATATTACCTCACACATAAGCTTCTTATACTAACAGTTTATTTTATTCCTATAGCAAACACTGATAGTTGCTATTAATAGCTATTAGCCTGTATTCAGTTTAATGGAGGCAGGATTTTGGATAGTAACTGTGAAGCGCAGGGTAAAATTTTCCCGTCAAAACATAGTCTATGACGTTCCCTGGGTCACATGGAGTGTCTGTGCAAAATTTTGTGATTGTAAATGCGACGGTGCAAATTCCATTAGCGGACATACACACATACATACATACACTGAGCTATTATATATATACACATATATATATATATATATATATATACACATACATACATATATACAGTTAGGTCCAGAAATATTTGGACAGTGACACAAGTTTTGTTATTTTAGCTGTTTACAAAAACATGTTCAGAAATACAATTATATATATAATATGGGGTGAAAGTGCACACTCCCAGCTGCAATATGAGAGTTTTCACATCCAAATCGGAGAAAGGGTTTAGGAATCATAGCTCTGTAATGCATAGCCTCCTCTTTTTCAAGGGACCAAAAGTAATTGGACAAGGGACTCTAAGGGCTGCAATTAACTCTGAAGGCGTCTCCCTCGTTAACCTGTAATCAATGAAGTAGTTAAAAGGTCTGGGGTTGATTACAGGTGTGTGGTTTTGCATTTGGAAGCTGTTGCTGTGACCAGACAACATGCGGTCTAAGGAACTCTCAATTGAGGTGAAGCAGAACATCCTGAGGCTGAAAAAAAAAGAAAAAATCCATCAGAGAGATAGCAGACATGCTTGGAGTAGCAAAATCAACAGTCGGGTACATTCTGAGAAAAAAGGAATTGACTGGTGAGCTTGGGAACTCAAAAAGGCCTGGGCGTCCACGGATGACAACAGTGGCGGATGATCGCCGCATACTTTCTTTGGTGAAGAAGAACCCATTCACAACATCAACTGAAGTCCAGAACACTCTCAGTGAAGTAGGTGTATCTGTCTCTAAGTCAATAGAAAAGAGAAGACTCCATGAAAGTAAATACAAAGGGTTCACATCTAGATGCAAACCATTCATCAATTCCAAAAATAGACAGGCCAGACTTAAATGTGCTGAAAAACACCTCATAAAGCCAGCTCAGTTCTGGAAAAGTATTCTATGGACAGATGAGACAAAGATCAAC